>NC_047103.1:37484617-37803367 GCF_902500255.1 Thalassophryne amazonica | reverse complement strand
ACTGACACAGATTTCCTCCCCATGAGGTGGAAGACAGATTCTTCCTGTCCTCCCTTCCTCTTTCCATCCATCCTTCCCTCAGCCTGACTCCCGCAGAGCGGCTATTATTTCAGCTAATTATCTACAAATAGGTCCGATATGACAAACACAGCCGTGTTCAGTGCCGACTAAGTGCCAGGAATCAGTCTGAATGTGAATAAAGAATGAAAAGGAGGCGACAGGAAGCAAGCAAAAACAGTACCAAAGTTACTGTTAATTAAAAAAAAAAATCAGAACCAGAGATAACTGAGAAGAACGTGGTAAAGGTACAATGTGGAATATGATGAGAGACAACATGTTGCTAATAAAGAAGGTGGGAGGCAGATGGCCAAAGAAAAGCTGCAACAGCAAAGAACGGAGATGGCATGGAAGGGATCTAACAAGGGAAAATGATCTTGTCTATACAGTGTGTGATGGTTGTTGCCAATAGCAACTGTCCTGTGATGCACAGGCCACATCCATTTAGCTCTCAGCATGCCTCATGATCAGGGCAGCTCAGGGGTCTGAAACTGTCTGTCTCATTTCCATAGAAAAACCCATTTAGTAGGCTGACACAGAGGACGATGACACATCAATGGATGCTTGATTAGATCCTTACCTCTCACACATATGAATATTTATCAGTGCAGAATGAATGCACATTTTTTCTTCTTTCATCCTAAGTGTCCTCCTGTACTCTGCGTTATTTATTTATTTATTTATTTTTCCCCCAATGAATATGTCACCGGAGCATCAGGGCTCCCTACAAAGTGACAGCACTCCAGATAATCTTGTTATTGTTGCTTTGCAGGATGAGCAACACTTACTTTAAGGTTAACAAAAGCATGAGGCTTTTTGTCTGCCTGTGTTTTATTTGCCATGGCAACAACAGCACTTAGGGAGATAAAAGAAATGAATATGGGGGGATTAAATGAACAACACGCTTAAAAGGATCTGTGTTCAGAATTAATTTCTGCTCAAGATTAACGTCTGGCTGCACAAAATGAAGCTGCAGGTGCGATACGGAAGTTGAACTCAAACGATTCCTATCCTCCTAGTGGAAACCGTGGAGACTGTGCACAGCCACCACTGCGCTCGTCTTTACACACGGCCTTGAATAAGTGATCATTCAGGGAGATATTTTTAGAGAATACAACTTACATCACTGACTCCAGCCTCCACTATCTTCAGGCCCGTCTCCTTCTCCAGCTGCTGCTTGTGTTGAACTGCACAGGAGACAAAAGCAGAGGAGGTGTGAGGATGAGCAGTACATGACAAAGTAGCAGATTTTTCACTTCCTGAGGCATCACACACAGAATAAGCGGTCAGTGAAAGTGAAAATCATGTGGTGAAGGTATCGGCATGAGTCAGATGTCAAACTGATCACACAGAATGTGACGAGACCACACATAGAGAAATGTTCATGAAAACAAGCCACTAGAAGGGCACTCAAGTAGAATGCATCCCTCTGCCAAGGCACAACAGCTTCTTTAACTATATTAAATCCAACTCATGTACTAACTGGTTCACCTCTAAAGTTAAAAGTTCATCACAGTGGCTCTGCATGCGCACACACACACACACACACACACACACACACACACACACACACACACACACACACACACACACACACACACATCTTCAACCGCTTCCAATTAAGGTCCAATTAAGGTCCAATTAAGGATCACGGGGGGCTGGAGCCTATCCCAGCAGTCATAGAGCACAAGGCAGTGTACACCCTGGACAGGACCCCAGGCTGTCGCAGGGCTACATATAGACAAACAAACACATTCACACCCACACGCAGATCTATGGACAATGTCAAAGCTTCCAGTCCACCTAACCTGCGTGTCTTCTGAATGTGGGAGGAAGCTGGAGCACCCAGAGAGAACCCACGCAAACACAGGGAGAACATACAGACTCCGCACAGAAAGGCCACAGGTGGGAATCGAACTCATGACCTTCTCACTGTGAGGCAACAGTGCTAACCACTGTGCCTGCGGCTCTGTGTGCAGCCATCATTTTATTTATTTTTGCTTCAAGTTGCCCCCCATTGCTCAGGATTACCACAGTGCAGATCTGAATTTGGATTTGGGTCATATTACTCTGGATGCCCTCCCTGACACAACTCCAGTTCTACAGTGTCTACTGTCAAGTACTAATCAAGGCCTATTCTGCTTAATTTCTGAGATCTGACAGGATCAGGTATGCTGGAGTGGCATGGCTGCTCGAATTTTACCTCTACACCTGAATATATATATATATATATATATATATATATATATATATATATATAAAAACACAGCCACAGTAATTAAGCAATCCTCACCAAACTTGCTATGGTGACTGGGGGCACCAAGGTGGGAGGTCACTAGGACCCTTAGGTTGAAAGCATTCGTGTGCGAACACACACACGGTCAGCCTTATATATTAGATCAGAGTTCATGTGATACTCAGGTCAGGTAGCATGCATCACACTTTATTTACTACATAGTAGCGACTGGCTAGGGTGAACTTTAATTACAATCCGAATGGGCCAGCGTGCACTGTGTGCCAGTTAAAGCATGCATTTTTTTCAATTAAAATGTACCTGCTGTGTACAGCCAGAGTATTGCAGTGATATGACATGCTGTCACCTTTTATCATCATTCACTTAAGTGTCATGAATGTCACAAATTGCTCTCTAAATATTAACGATGACAACATACATACAAAGCAGTGCAACTTACTACACTTTAACTAAAGTGACATGAAATATACGAGTACAATGACATGGCTAAAATTCATCTCTATCACCCGTGCATAGAATGGGTAACTCAGCTTGTGTCATATATAAACACCTTCACTGGCTACTTTCTTTTGGCTTGTCCCATTTTTTGCTCAAGGTTACTGCAGCATGTCCAGTATGGACTGCACACTGATTTGGTTTGACAGTAGATGCCCTTCCTGATGCAACTGCAGATAAAAATGTAGAATACAGCATGGGTAGTCTTGAACCAGGGACATTCTGTTGGGAAGCAAGCGCACTAACATCAAAAATTTTTGAAAATCAGTATATCCATTGATTAAACACTAGAACATCAAATAAACAAGCTGCCATAACCAAAATACACATAGAATCAAACCATTAATGTTACAATAAATAAACGGCATAACATCAATACGTAAACAATCTGTAGCTTATGCAGACAATCAATCATTTAAGAAATAAATTAATAAATGGTACTGTAGTGTAGAGGCTTGGGTATTTGGGCACTCAATAATATTTGAAACCTCCCTGATTTGACAGAAAAAGTACCTGCAGGTCAAAGTTGGTGCCCCCTGAACTGACACGAGAGCACACAGCAAATTGTGCTGAGTAAAATGTACTCTGCTGGGCTCACATTTGATCCCAGTCTACATAGAGTAAAAAACACTATTATAGAGTGAAATCAACTCTACGTTGATGCCGACTGAACAATCCCCCCCTTAAAAATTAACCCCGCCCTGCCTCCACTACGCATGCCTCATTTTGGAGCTCAGCAGCACGTCTGAGACAGAGTCTCTCCACGCAAAGCGATCAAATGGATTAATGGGATTATTAACCATCAGATGACAAGGTAAAACCTCTTAAATCATTCTAAAGTCAGTTTTAAGCAGAAACTAGGCAGTTTTAAGCAGAAACAAGGCGATACTTGGTGACACTTTGAAATAAACAACACGCAGTGAACGCATCAGCTGGCAGCTTGTATAGCCGCAGCGCCCTGATCGCTTCCTCCGTCTTTTATGATGAAATAATGCTGAATTTATGTGGAAATGATTGTTGTACAAAAACTTCAGATATCTGTCGCTGAGATAGATGATGACTGGAGTGCAGTTTGAAGCATAAATAAGGTGATAATCAGTGAACCGTGGTTCATTGATTTTTAGGGGGGGATGATTTTTAGGGGAGACCGTTCTGTCGGCGACACGTCTAGTCAGTGCAAGTGGTTTTGCTCTGATAAGAGTTGATTTACACTGTGTGTTGAGTTGATTTAGCCCTGTGGTAGAGTATATTTAACTCTATTTAGACTGGGACCAAATGTTATCCCAGCAGAGTAAATTTTACTCAGCAAAATTTCCTGTAGAGGATTATGATATGAACATCCCAAATCTTTCATCTGCAATGATTCTATAGTTCCCACACCATGGTGGATTAAGAGTTAATAGTATACAAATAATGAATGTTTATGAGTTCAATGCAATGACATGCAGTCAGGTGAAGCAGGTGAGGCTGTGTCATCATGGAAAATGTAAAATGAAAAAATAAATTAAATGGTTATATTTATCCAGTGATTTGTACTATAAAGTTATTTTCCTTTTAACTTCACCAGTTTTAGACTATTTTTTATTCAAAATTGCTGAATTTTCACATTTGCCGTTCAAATACTGAAAAGAGACGCGCGATGAGGCAGCAGCCAGCTGTGCCTCACCTTGGATTGTGCAATCACTGGGCTAACTACTGGCATGCTGTGCAGTGAGACTCTGCCTCACTGTCTCTCTGTATGTCGCTATTAAATGGCCAAACATTTTGGTTGTATGAACTTAAATTCCATAGTTTAGCTGATGTACATAATGTACGAGGTCTGTTAGAAAAGTGTCCGACCTTATTTTTTTCAAAAACCATATGTATTTGAATCACGTGTGATTGCATCAGCCAAGCTTGAACCTTCGTGCGCATGCATGAGTTTTTTCACGCCTGTCGGTTGCGTCATTCGCCTGTGAGCAGGCTTTGTGTGAGCACTGGTCCACCCCTCTCGTCGTTTTTTTATTGCGAATAAATGTCTGAACGATTTGGAGCTTTGCTGCATTAATTTTTTTCCAGAAACTGTGAGGGTCCTCCAGGTGGACACCGTTCGGAAAAATAATATGGCTTTCAGGGACGATTTTATGGGGATTACACAGATTAAGGGGTGATCCAGACGGTTTAAAGACCGCCCACAACTGCTGAGAGCGCACTGCGCTCCGAGCGCCGATCGAGAGCCTCAAACCCCGCTGAAACAACCAGATCATTTCCAACATGAAGGCTTTGTTGATCCGAGACGTCGTCTGACTTTCACAAAAAGGCAGAAGGCGTGGACATCAGCACTTTTTCGGCACATTCCACTGTTACAGGAGTTTTTTTCATGGAAAGAAAAGCGGAGGGACGCGCAACGGAGCCGTTCATTACGCGGCACAAAACCACCTCCGTGTTGGTCTCACAGGACGGCTTTCAGGTGGATTTCAGACGGCTGTCAGTTGCTTTTCAGTCGTGTGATTATCCGAGAAATTGAGCATGAGCTGGACATGCCCCAACATGTCCTGTGAGGCTTCATCACGGCGTTGCTTTGCGCCATGTGTCTCCACCACGACGCGTGGAACTCCTCCGCACGTCTGTCTCAATGTGCCGAAAAAGTGCTGATGTCCACGTCTTTTCACAATTCCTGTGCTAGTCAGATGACATACCGGATCAAGACAGCATCCAGTTTAGAAATGAACGGCACAATTCCACTGTTACAGGAGTTTTTGTCATGGAAAGAGGAGCGGAGTTCCGCGCGTCGCGGTGGAGCCGCATGGCACAAAGCAACGCCGTGATGAAGCCTCACAGGACATGTTGGGGCATGTCCAGCTCATGCTCAATTTCTCAGATAATCACACGACTGAAAAGCAACTGACAGCCGTCTGAAATCCACCTGAAAGCCGTCCTGTGAGACCAACACGGAGGTGGTTTTGTGCTGCGTAATGAACGGCTCCGTGGCACATCCCTCCGCTTTTCTTTCCATGACAATAACTCCTGTAACAGTGGAATGTGACGAAAAAGTGCTGATGTCCACACCTTCTGCCTTTTTGTGAAAGTCAGACGACGTCCCGGATCAACAAAGCCTTCACATTGGAAATGATCTGGTTGTTTCAGCGGGGTTTGAGCCTGTCGATCGGCGCTCTCAGCAGTTGTGGGCGGTCTTTAAACCATCTGGATCACTCCTTAATCTGTGTAATCCCCATAAAATCATCCCTGAAAGCCATATGAATTTTCCGAATGGTGTCCACCTGGAGGTCTCTCACAGTTTCTGGAAAAAAATTAATGCAGCAAAGCTCCAAATCGTTCAGACATTTATTCGCAATAAAAAAACGACGAGAGGGGTGGACCAGTGCTCACACAAAACCTGCTCACAGGCGAATGACGCAACCGACAGGCGTGAAAAACTCACGCATGCGCATGAAGGTTCAAGCTTGGCTGATGCAATCACACATGATTCAAATCCATATGGTTTTTGAAAAAATAAAAGGTCGGATACTTTTCTAACAGATCTCGTACAGTGTTTTTTGTCAACAGCTGTATGTGTGTGTGACGTGTTTCGTGTGCTGAGCGATCATAATGGCTGCAAAAATGCACCAAGTGAGGCACGCTGTTCTCCTGCCTCATGTTAGGGGGCACTAGTAATCCCAGGGATTCTTCTTGCAGCAACTCCTCAGCTGCAGAATAAGTGACAGGCTACAAGAGCAGCCGTTCATTTATTTTTTCCTCTCGCCTGACCTTTAGTTTCAGAATGGAGGATTACACATCCAAACAGAAACAATTTTCTAAACGGGACTTTCAATCAAAGCAGGAGGTAATAATTAAAGGACGGCCAAAGACCGGAGCTGAAAGGTTTGCTTCAGACAACAGAAGATCCGCTCTTTTCAAATGGAGCGGGACACACTAAAGTCTGGCTGTGTGGACATCCAGTAAGAAACTGCCTTTTTCTGCTTTTCCTGCCATATTTTCTCAACTTGTGACAATGTCTGGACTCAGATGGGATATTGTGACCTGAAGCATCTAGAAAGACGTGTCATCACACACGAGCGGTCGACCACTCAGATTCAAACCAGAAAAGGCAGAAACAGTCAGAACAGGACTGATGAAGGATGACTTTCTTCTCTGGCAGTGATCTCCACTGAGACAGAGAGACTTTTAAAACTGAAGGAAGATAACGGAAAACTTCCACAAGCAAGTCATCAATGCTTTTATCAGAAGAGCTGTACATGGACTTCATTTCTAAGTAAATGTAAGACCAAAATAACGTTTATTTAATTAAATATGCTTTTTGTGTGCTACAATTTGTATGTTTAAAGAATGCTGATATGAGATTTTAAACATAACCCGTTAACTGCTGTTAATCAAACGGTGAATAATCTACTCTATGAGCTTCATGTATTTAAATCTGATTGTGATGAAGTCAGTGCCTCACCCAGCCATCAAACTCACCGCATGTCACTGGTTCAATGGTACGGAATATTTTAGGACGTGAAAGCTGGAACATACCATCAACGAGGCGAAGTGATTTACCTGGGGTAAATCAACTGAATTTACCCCAGGTGGACTCCAATTAAGCTGTAGGATGATCAGTGGAAACAAGATGCACCTGAGCTCAATTTTGAGCTTCATGGCAAAGGCTGTGAATACTTATGTACATGTGGTTTCTTAGTGTTTTATTATTATTATTATTATTATTTACTTTTAATAAATTTGCAAAAAAAACATTTTCACATTGTCATTATGGGGTATTGTGTGTAGAATTTTGAGGGGGAAAAATGAATTTCATCCATTTTGAAATAAGGCTGTAGCATAAAATGTGGAAAAAAAGTGCAGTACCATGAATACTTTCCAGATGCACTGTATCTTGCCAAAAACGTAATTTATCTGTGCACAGTCTGAGGCAGACCTACCGAGGAAAGCAGATGAAGTGCTTGTAGATTCACAGCACACAATAACTTGAGCTCCTGCCTTTGTTCTTGCAGTAATTAATACGCCACGGAGTTTGATCCTCACATCTATTGATCTAATCAAATATGGCACTCTATTTCTAAAGCTTTGTTCAGGAAAGACATTCTCATGCAAATCAAACTAAAGCGAGGCAACGTTAAATATCCACTGCTCAAGATCACACATTTTGCCTACTTTTCTCTCCTCAAATGCTTTGCGGACCCACTCTCTTGATTGAAACATCTATATTAAAAAACAAAATCAAAGAGCTCTTAATAGTACTCTGAATTATAGAGTGAAAGGGTGTTTAAAAAAATGAAGCATAATTTTAATTGAGTTTGTAAGCATGTGAATGTGATTGGTAATAGGGGAAACGAAAAAAAGTGAGCATTAAAGGGAGACATAACGAGAGCAGGTCCTTTAAATCCCATTTCGCCAGATGAAGGCTATGCAAATGACCTGAAGAGCCGAACCCCACCTCACACTCCAAATTCGGCAAGGGCCTGTTTAATTAGTATTTTAATCTATCCCAATGATTCCGCTCAGTCCACAATGTATGCAGCGTTCCATCTAATTAAGCACGCTACTTTTAGGATAATCATCCATCTCACTCGCTCTCTCATTTTCACACACTCTCTCTCGCTCTCTCTTGCCTCTTCCCCTCTCTCTGGTATTAAGGACCTCGCAAACATTGATCATCGTATATCTCATCAACATGGCAGCAAAGTCGACATGTTATATTTTAGGTGTCACCCTGAAGGATGGCTAAAAGGAGGATAAAGACGCAACGAGGAAGCTACAAAAGGTCAAATATACATTCTTTAGCAGCCAAATGAGAATGCCGCATAAGTAGAGAAAATAAATGTACCTCTAGCACGTCTAACAGGGAGAGGAGAAAAGTCATCACATGGAACATCTCCAAAAATGAAACCCATTTTCTCTTAGTGCGGCTGGCCTTCATTTAAAAGAAGACGCAACGCCTCGCTGTAACTAGCCGCAGTTTTTTTTTTTTTTTAGAAGAGTTGGATAGAGTCTAGACAAGCTATAGATAACTGTTGGATTAGAAGCTAAAATGAGTTATATTTCTATCCTTTTAATTTCACACAAGTGGGAATATTGTGATGTCAAGATGAAACACCTGATTTGAAGAAATATCTTTCTGTGCTGTGCCTCCATCTCTTCAGTTGCCTCTCCTCTCCATTTGCCCCAGTGGTATTTATGACTGCCAGCTGAATATTCCTCTTTGCTTATGCCTTGTGGCCATCTCCAGCTTGGAGGGGGCAGGGGAAGGTGGGTGGTGGTGGGGGGGGGGGCGTTTTGGGGGGATGGAATGAATCACCAAACTCCCTGCTGCATGCAAGAAGACCTGAAAGGGGGAGTCTTACAGCACGTTGTGCATTTTAGGACTGATGCTGGACGAGAAACCAAAGTGTGGTATGATCTACCCAGATGTGTTTCCCACACATAGCACCCTCTGGTAACAGCTTCTGTCTTCCACATCTGATTTTCAGCAGACACAGAGAAAAGCACCGGAGCCCGTTCCTGCTACATCTGTTGTGGCTGGCGTGCCTGGCTGGCTTTTGTTTGTCTTCTGTTTCTGTCTTTTGGTTTTCCTTCCAGGTGGTGCGCATTTGGGACTGAGTGGCTGTGTGGCTGAGTTACCAGGACCTCACCCTGATCACCTGAGGCTGATCAAGTGCAGCTCGTTCAGGACTCACAGCTGTGGTGCATCTACACGGATTGGAACATGGTGGCATTTAAGTCTGGAGTACTCGTACACAGTGTGTATTTGCCAGAGACTCGACCTTGTGACCAGACGGGTGAGACCGTCGTCTCGAGAGCCATCTCATCATCAGTGGACGCAGAGAACGTCCAGGTTTGATGCATGGTCTGTGAAAGAGGAGGGGTGAGGTCTCACGCTCGTCAGCACACTTCCTGAGGTACGTTAGGTTTTGTGACTAACATTATTACAGTCAGTAAATGTGGTGTCCCTCACACCTTATTATATTGAGCTGTTATGTTAGTCGTTTAATCAGCTTCCACTGCAGTTGAATGTGAACAGGGTGTTCCATGCCTGCAGGGTTGGAAGCTGATTAGTGATTAAGCCAGGAAGTGTTTGCTGTTTGTGAACACCTTTGAGTGGTCTCTCTGTGTGTGGAGTGTGGACTCACATGATGGTTTCTTCTTTCACAGACTCGGTTTGTCGCGGCCACCTGGGGGATGTCGGCGGGGTCCTTGGGTCCGAACTGGTTCTGGCTCCGGACCGTTTGTGCTGCTAGGAGCACACCGCAAATCCACCACGCCAGACCGCGCACTTATTTGTTTGTACTTTTTCACATCACTGTTATGTACACTCAACAAAAATATAAATGCAACACTTTTGGTTTTGCTCCCATTTTGTATGAGATGAACTGAAAGATCTAAAACTTTTTCCACATACACAATATCACAATTTCCCTCAAATATTGTTCACAAACCAGTCTAAATCTGTGATAGTGAGCACTTCTCCTTTGCTGAGATAATCCATCCCACCTCACAGGTGTGCCATACCAAGATGCTGATTAGACAGCATGATTAGTGCACAGGTGTGCCTTAGACTGGCCACAATAAAAGGCCACTCTGAAAGGTGCAGTTTTATCACACAGCACAATGGCATAGATGTCGTAAGATTTGAGGGAGCGTGCAATTGGCATGCTGACAGCAGGAATGTCAACCAGAGCTGTTGCTCGTGTATTGAATGTTCATTTCTCTACCATAATCCGTCTCCAAAGGTGTTTCAGAGAATTTGGCAGTACATCCAACCAGCCTCACAACCGCAGACCATGTGTAACCACACCAGCCCAGGACCTCCACATCCAGCATGTTCACCTCCAAGATCGTCTGAGACCAGCCACTCTGACAGCTGCTGAAACAATCAGTTTGCATAACCAAAGAATTTCTGTACGAACTGTCAGAAACCGTCTCAGGGAAGCTCATCTGTATGCTCGTCGTCCTCATCGGGGTCTCGACCTGATTCCAGTTTGTCGTCCTAACGGACTTGAGTGGGCAAATGCTCACATTCCCTGGCGTTTGGCACGTTGGAGAGTGTTCTCTTCATGGATGAATCCTGGTTCACACTGTTCAGGGCAGATGGCAGACAGCGTGTGTGGCGTCGTGTGGGTGAGCGGTTTTCTGATGTCAATATTGTGGATCGAGTGGCCCATGGTGGCGGTGGGGTTATGGTATGGGCAGGCGTCTGTTATGGACGAAGAACACAGATGCATTTTATTGATGGCATTTGAATGCACAGAGATACCGTGACGAGATCCTGAGGCCCATTGTTGTGCCATAAATCCAAGAACATCACCTCATGTTGCAGCAGGATAATGCACGGCCCCATGTTGCAAGGATCTGTACACAATTCTTGGAAGCTGAAAATGTCCCAGTTCTTGCATGGCCGGTATACTCACCGGACATGTCACCCATTGAGCATGTTTGGGATGCTCTGGACCAGCGTATACGACAGCATGTACCAGTTCCTGCCAATATCCAGCAACATCGCACAGCCATTGAAGAGGAGTGGACCAACATTCCACAGGCCACAATTGACAACCTGATCAACTCTGTGCGAAGGAGATGTGTTGCACTGCATGAGTCAAATGGTGGTCACACCAGATACTGACTGGTATCCCCCCCCCCAATGAAACAAAACTGCACCTTTCAGAGTGGCCTTTTATTGTGGACAGTCTAAGGCACACCTGTGCACTAATCATGGTGTCTAATCGGCATCTTGGTATGGCACACCTGTGAGGTGGGATGGATTATCTCAGCAAAGGAGAAGTGCTCACTATCACAGATTTAGACTGGTTTGTGAACAATATTTGAGGGAAATGGTGATATTGTGTATGTGGAAAAAGTTTTAGATCTTTGAGTTCATCTCATACAAAATGGGAGCAAAACCAAAAGTGTTGCGTTTATATTTTTGTTGAGTGTAATTAAATTCAGTTATCCTTTGTTCCGTGCTCTGCTTATTTTATACTGGGTCCTTCAAACGCTGGTCGGTTCTCCGGGCTGCGTTCAACACATAACAGTAGTCTCTGGCCAAACATCACGGACCCAGCGGTAGCAGAGGCGGTACCGCGCCGGGAAGGCGGCAGCAGACGTTCAGAAGTTATCCGGATCAGTTGCGGGTGCTCTCCGCCCGGATGGTGCGTGTCTGAGAACCCATTACTGAATACTGATTGGAGCGCTCTTGCAGCCGTGTTCCTGTGTGGCCTTATCCGTGGGTCGTGGTGGAGTGTGACTGGCGACGGCTTCGCGTCACACTTCGACCGGATAAGAGGTTTAAACGGAAGCTGCAGGAGTGGGTCTGTAATGGTGAACGCGCACGGCGGAGCTCTGTGGCACGGGTCGCTGTGCTTCCTGTGTTACAGTTGTAGCCCCGTTTCCCCGGGTAATGATAGCTACTGCGTCTGTTGTTCAGCTCCGGCGTAATTTAGTTGAATCACATTTTGGTTGTGTGTTTGCACACAGCTGCGCACAGAAAAGCAGGCACGAGTTTGTTTTCTCTGTCACCAAAGGGGTTTTTTTCATTTTAGCACTCTGGCTCCCTCTGTGGTGACTGAGTACAATTAACCGTTAGCTCTTAAGGTGAAACCGGTGTGTTCCATTTGTTTGAGCTTGACGGTATAAACCACTGATTAGTTTTGTGTTGGTCATTTCTGTGGGTGTTTTTGAGTTGGTTTTTCTGTGGGATTTTTTTTTTACAACTATTTACTGGTCTGGGGTCGTGACCCTGCAGTCTGTTTGGAGCAAAAACAAAGACCCAAGCAACTTGTATGTTAGTCTGTTTAGTCTTTCTTTTTATTCTTTAGTTTCACCTCCCAGGGTTTGATGGGACGGTCCCCTGGGGGGTGATGGGGGGGTAATTGGGTTGTTTTTTCTTTTTCTTTTTTTTTTATTGTTTCTGTTATGCCCTCTCTTCTCCTCTGGCTCCAGCCGTGTGAGCCGTACGTGTCGGCGTTGCTGGAGTGGTGCAGTTTGGTTATGCTGCGCGTTTCCCAGGTAACCTCTGCACCTGGGGGGGGGGGGGGGGGTTTCGGGGGGTTGTTGTTTTTTTTTTTTGTTTATTGATTCCCTGTTCCACCTCCGGCTTCAGCGCGCCTTTGAGCCGTCTGCCATCGGCGTGGCTGAGGTTAGGGGCAGTGGGATATACCCGCAGCTGGTGGCTGGTTTGGAAGTCAGAGGGGTGGCGCCGTTTTGTGCCGTCTGCCATAACCGCTGTTCCACTCCTCCAGGTTGACTTCTGGGGTATGGTCATGGTTGGTGACGCTGGACGTGCTTCCAGTTTCCACTGCTCCGAGGGGGTGGGGTTGGGGTTGTTTTGTTTGTATGTTTTGTTTTTTCTTTCCTTTTGTTTTTCCCCCCAGTTTCCGCCCTCAGGGTCTGACTGTGGTGTCCTCTGGGGGGGAAAGGGCTGTGGGTCCATCTAGCCATAGACGGCCGGGGCTGGGTCCGTTGGTCATGAGGGGAGGCGTCTCCTGGGGTTGATGGAACGGTCCTCTGGGAGGCGCTGGGAGTCCCCGTGGGTGACTTTGGATCCCAAGAGGACCTCGGCTGTGGTTATTACTCCTGGAGCTGGTGGGATGTCCTCGGGGGGTGTTGGTCCCTACATGTCATCGGGGGGGGGGGGGGGGGGGGGTGTTAGCGTTTTATTTGTTAGCTTAAGTTTGGGTTGTTTTTCTTTTCTCCTCTTCCCGGGGTTTGATGGGACGGTCCTCTGGGGAGGGGGGGGGGTGGTTTGGTTGTTTGTGTTTGTCTTTTTTGTTTTATGACTAATCAGACTGTAACATGGTTGGACAAAGGCTGACCGCACAGGTTTAAGAACTCCTGGCCACACCTGTGCTAACTGACTGACAGAAACAAGGGCAAAGATGCAGCCAGAGGAGAAGACGTCAACCGTTCTGTTGGATGAAGATTCTGTTGAAAGATGAATGCAGATACGGTTTCCAGCCATGGTCCCTGGAGGGGGGTGTTTCTCCTGGGCCAGGTTTGTGTGATCGCCGGGAGGCTTCCCGTGAGGGTGGGGTGCTGTTGTGGCTGGCGTGCCTGGCTGGCTTTGTTTTGTCTTCTGTTTCTGTCTTTTGGTTTTCCTTCCAGGTGGTGCGCATTTGGGACTGAGTGGCTGTGTGGATGAGTTACCAGGACCTCACCCTGATCACCTGAGGCTGATCAAGTGCAGCTCGTTCAGGACTCACAGCTGTGGTGCATCTACACGGATTGGAACATGGTGGCATTTAAGTCTGGAGTACACAGTGTGTATTTGCCAGAGAGTCGACCTTGTGACCAGACGGGTGAGATCGTCGTCTCGAGAGCCATCTCATCATCAGTGGACGCAGAGAACGTCCAGGTTTGATGCATGGTCTGTGAAAGAGGAGGGGGGTGAGGTCTCACGCTCGTCAGCACACTTCCTGAGGTACGTTAGGTTTTGTGACTAACATTATTACAGTCAGTAAATATGGTGTCCCTCACACCTTATTATATTGAGCTGTTATGTTAGTCGTTTAATCAGCTTCCACTGCAGTTGAATGTGAACAGGGTGTTCCATGCCTGCAGGGTGGGAAGCTGATTAGTGATTAAGCCAGGAAGTGTTTGCTGTTTGTGAACACCTTTGAGTGGTCTCTCTGTGTGTGGAGTGTGGACTCACATGATGGTTTCTTCTTTCACAGACTCGGTTTGTCGCGGTCACCTGGGGGGTGTCGGCAGGGTCCTTGGGTCCGAACTGGTTCTGGCTCCGGACCGTTTGTGCTGCTAGGAGCGCACCGCAAATCCACCACGCCAGACCGCGCACTTATTTGTTTGTACTTTTTCACATCACTGTTATGTAATTAAATTCAGTTATCCTTTGTACCGTGCTCTGCTTATTTTATACTGGGTCCTTCAAACGCTGGTCGGTTCTCCGGGCTGCGTCCGACACATAACAACATCGCCAAAAAAGCTACATCAACCATGAATTTCTGCACCTTTAATTCTTCCCACTTCACTGTGTTCTGTTCCACCTTTTCTCTCCTCACACATTGTTTTTCACACTTTCACAAGACTTACGGAATGCTGTGAGAAGACCTGCATTTGTCTTTCAGGTGTCCTCCAGCGTGCAAGTCCCAGATGGGAAATGAGTGTTAATAACAATAATAGTAAAAAAAAAAAAAAAAAAAGAAAAAAGAAAAGAAAAGAAACCCATTGCTTATCCTGCATATATTATCTTAGAAAAGCAAAGCAGTCATTTCTTGTTTTCCTTTCTTTTCTTTTCAGCACACCAGGTTCATGGGGATCCATATTAGAGCAGAAATTTCTCAGCCTATTGATTGACTCCCCTTCACACACACTTTGACATTTACTTATCCTCTCCCAGATCTACCGCTATTGACGTCCACTCTATCTGGACATCTTCCTAAGCTGTTTTGTCATTTGTCACCTCTTAAATAAAAACGGAGGACATTGGGCTGTCAGTGATAAGACTTAATGATACTAACTTCACCGATGAATTTATACAAGCTTCAGGAGAGCAGCAATCATCCTCACTCATCCATTCTACTATTGTATCCAGCGCATTCCTATTTTTGCCACTAATATGTGGAGTAATCCAACCTATTTTGTAAAATGTGGAAGGCCTAATGATCACAATTTTTCAAACAGCAGCACAATACTATCCACAGGTGCTCCATTTTAAAGTGACCACAGTGATGTGCAAAAGTTGCAGGGACAATCAATCGACCTAAAGTTTTCAAGATAATGAAAAAAAAAATGCTCAATATCTAATCTAATATATAAAATTCAAACAATAATATAAGTAAGTCAAAATGTGTGACAATTTTTCATAACACATAATTTCCTTTTAGTAATAAATTTGTTTAGTTGGTTTAGAGGAATTCATAAGAAAAATTGGTTGTATTTAATGATAATTTTGCAATCAATGTATTACTGGATGATATTTTATTATTAAATGTTTTTGTTGTACCTTGAAAATAGAGGTTATAATTTGATGACTGAGTATCCATCCATCCATTTTCTTCCGCTTTATCCGGAGTCGGGCCGCGGGGGCAGCAACTCAAGCAAAGCCGCCCAGACCTCCCGATCCACACACACCTCCCCCAGCTCCTCCGGGGGAACCCCAAGGCGATCCCTAGCCAGCCGAGAGATGTAGTCCCTCCAGCGTGTCCTGGGTCTTCCCCGGGGCCTCCTCCCAGTGGGACGTGCCCGGAACACCTCTCCAGCGAGGCGTCCAGGGGGCATCCGGAAAAGATGCCCAAGCCACCACAACTGACTCCTTTCAACGTGGAGGAGCAGCGGCTCGACTCCGAGCTCCTCCCGAGTGACCGAGCTCTTCACCCTATCTCTAAGGGTGATGACTGAGTAGGTTTTTAAAAATGTTTTTAATGTGACAAAATAGGACACATTATTATTATTGTTATTATTATTATTATTATTATTTATTTAATTATTTTCTTGAAAATAAATATTTTAACAATTTAAATTTAATTTGAGGTTGACACTCAGGTGATGAAAAACTCAAACGAGTAGGCTGTATGACCAAAATGAACAAAACCCTCCACTGCTGGCCTCTACTGGTGGTTGGCTCTCACTGCGGTATTGTATCACTTCCTGTTCCGGAGCACAGATTGATTGTTAGATTGATCTAGTTACCTAGATAACGATTTGTTTCACAGTGTAATCTTCACGTGCCTTAACTAAAGCACTCCCTCTGCTGAATCACCTCTAAATTATTTACACATTATTCACTTTGTGTGTTTTTAGGAATCCGCTAGCTTAGCGCAGCTACTAGCTCTTAGCCGGTTTAGCATGGCAGCTTCTCCTGTCTCTCCCGCACTTCTCTGCTCTGGATGTGAAATGTTTAGTTATTCCTCGGCCTCCTTTAGAAGTAATGGTACTTGTAATAAGTGTAGCTTATTCGTAGCTTTGGAGGCCAGGCTGGGCGAATTGGAGACTCGGCTCCGCACCTTGGAAAATCCTACAGCTAGCCAGGCCCCTGTAGTCGGTGCGGACCAAGGTAGCTTAGCCGCCGTTAGTTCCCCTCCGGCAGATCCCGAGCAGCCGGGAAAGCAGGCCGACTGGGTGACTGTGAGGAGGAAGCGTAGTTCTAAACAGAAGCCCCGTGTACACCGCCAACCCGTTCACATTTCTAACCATTTTTCTCCACTCGGCGACACCCGCCGAGGAACAAACTCTGGTTATTGGCGACTCTGTTTTGAGAAATGTGAAGTTAGCGACACCAGCAACCATAGTCAATTGTCTTCCGGGGGCCAGAGCAGGCGACATTGAAGGAAATTTGAAACTGCTGGCTAAGGCTAATCGTAAATTTGGTAAGACTGTAATTCACGTCGGCAGTAATGACACCAGGTTACGCCAATCGGAGGTCACTAAAATTAACATTGAATCAGCGTGTAACTTTGCAAAAACAATGTCGGACTCTGTAGTTTTCTCTGGGCCCCTCCCCAATCGGACCGGGAGTGACATGTTTAGCCGCATGTTCTCCCTGAATTGCTGGCTGTCTGAGTGGTGTCCAAAAAATGAGGTGGGCTTCATAGATAATTGGCAAAGCTTCTGGGGAAATCCTGGTCTTGTTAGGAGAGACGGCATCCATCCCACTTTGGATGGAGCAGCTCTCATTTCTAGAAATCTGGCCAATTTTCTTAAATCCTCCAAACCGTGACTATCCAGGGTTGGGACCAGGAAGCAGAGTTGTAGTCTTACACACCTCTCTGCAGCTTCTCTCCCCCTGCCATCCCCTCATTACCCCATCCCCGTAGAGACGGTGCCTGCTCCCAGACCACCAATAACCAGCAAAAATCTATTTAAGCATAAAAATTCAAAAAGAAAAAATAATATAGCACCTTCAACTCCACCACAGACTAAAACAGTTAAATGTGGTCTATTAAACATTAGATCTCTCTCTTCTAAGTCCCTGTTAGTAAATGATATAATAATTGATCAACATATTGATTTATTCTGCCTTACAGAAACCTGGTTACAGCAGGATGAATATGTTAGTTTAAATGAGTCAACACCCCCGAGTCACACTAACTGTCAGAACGCTCGTAGCATGGGCCGAGGCGGAGGATTATCAGCAATCTTCCACTCCAGTTTATTAATTAATCAAAAACCCAGAGAGAGCTTTAATTCATTTGAAAGCTTGACTCTTAGTGTTGTCCATCCAAATTGGAAGTCCCAAAAACCAGTTTTATTTGTTGTTATCTATCATCCACCTGGTCGTTACTGTGAGTTTCTCTGTGAATTTTCGGACCTTTTGTCTGACTTAGTGCTTAGCTCAGATAAGATAATTATAGTGGGCAATTTTAACATCCACACAGATGCTGAGAATGACAGCCTCAACACTGCATTTAATCTATTGTTAGACTCGATTGGCTTTGCTCAAAATGTAAATGAGTCCACCCACCACTTTAATCATACCTTAGATCTTGTTCTGACTTATGGTATGGAAATTGAAGACTTAACAGTATTCCCTGAAAACTCCCTTCTGTCTGATCATTTCTTAATAACATTTACATTTACTCTGATGGACTACCCAGCAGTGGGAAATAAGTTTCATTACAGTAGAAGTCTTTCAGAAAGCACTGTAACTAGGTTTAAGGATATGATTCCTTCTTTATGTTCTCCAATGCCATATACCAACACAGGGCAGAGTAGCTACCTAAACTCTGTGAGTGAACTAGATTATCTCGTCAATAGTTTTATATCCTCTTTGAGGACAACTTTGGATGCTGTAGCTCCTCTGAAAAAGAGAACCTTAAATCAGAAGTGCCTGACTCCGTGGTATAACTCACAAACTCGCAGCTTAAAGCAGATAACCTGTAAGTTGGAGAGGAAATGGCGTCTCACTAATTTAGAAGATCTTCACTTAGCCTGGAAAAAGAGTCTGTTGCTCTATAAAAAAGCCCTCCGTAAAGCTAGGACATCTTACTACTCATCACTAATTGAAGAAAATAAGAACCCCAGGTTTCTTTTCAGCACTGTAACCAGGCTGACAAAGAGTCAGAGCTCTATTGAGCCGAGTATTCCTTTAACTTTAACTAGTAATGACTTCATGACTTTCTTTGCTAATAAAATTTTAACTATTAGAGAAAAAATTACTCAGAACCATCCCAAAGACATATCGTTCTCTTTGGCTGCTTTCAGTGATGCCGTATTTGGTTAGACTCTTTCTCTCCGATTGTTCTGTCTGAGTTATTTTCATTAGTTACTTCCTCCAAACCATCAACATGTCTATTAGACCCCATTCCTACCAGGCTGCTCAAGGAAGCCCTACCATTAATTAATGCTTTCGGTCTTAATATGACCAATCTATCTTTATTAGTTGGCTATGTACCACAGGCTTTTAAGGTGGCAGTAATTAGCCATCACTTGACCCAGCTATCTTAGCTAATTATAGGCCAATCTCCAACCTTCCTTTTCTCTCAAAAATTCTTGAAAGGGTAGTTGTAAAACAGCTACTGATCATCTGCAGAGGAATGGTCTATTTGAAGAGTTTCAGTCAGGGTTTAAGAATTCATTCATAGTACAGAAACAGCATTAGTGAAGGTTACAATGATCTTCTTATGGCCTCAGACATGGACTCATCATCTGTAACTTGTTCTGTTAGACCTTAGTGCTGCTTTTGATACTGTTGACCATAAAATTTTATTACATGAGATTAGAGCATGCTATAGGTAATTAAGCACTGCGCTGCAGTGGTTTGAATCATATGTTATCTAATAGATTACAATTTTTCATGTAAATAGGGGAATCGTCTTCACAGACTAAGGTTAATTATGGAGTTCCACAAGGTTCTGTGCTAGACCAATTTTATTTACTTTAATACAGGCTTCCCTTAGGCAGTATTATTAGACAGCCTTGCTTAAAATTTTCACTGTTACGCAACGATACCCAGCTTATCTATCCATGAGCCAGAGGACACACACCAATTGGCTAACTGCAGGATTGTCTTACAGACATAAAGACATGGATGTCCTCATAATTTCCTGCTTTAAACTCAGTATAAAACTGAAGTTATTGTATTTGGCCCACAAATCTTAGAAACATGGTGGCTAACCAGATCCATACTCTGGATGACCTCTAGTAATACTGTGAGAAATCTTGGAGTCATTTTGATCAGGATATGTCCATGTCAATGCGCATATTAAATACATATGTAGGACTGCTTTTTGCATTGCGCATATCTCTAAAATTAGAGGGGTCTTGTTCAGTGATGCTGAAAAACTAATTCATGCATTTATTTCCTCTAGCTGGACCTACTGTAATTCATTATTATCAGGTTGTCCTAAAGTTCCCTGAAAAGCCTTCAGTTAATTCAAATGCTGCAGAGCTAGAGTACTGACAGGGACTAGAAGGAGAGAGCATATTTCACCCATATTGGCTTCTCTTCATTGGCTTCCTGTTAATTCTAGAATAGATTTAAAATTCTTCTTCTTACTTATAAGGTTTTGAATAATCAGTCCCATCTTATCTTAGGGACCTCATAGTAACCATATCACCCAATTAGAGCCTTCGCTCTCAGACTGCCAGGCTTACTTGTATTCCTAGGGTTTTTAAGAGTAGATTGGGAGGCAGAGCCTTCAGCTTTCAGGCTCCTCTCCTCTGGACCAGCTCCCAATTCGGATCAGGGAGACAGACAACCCTCTCTACTTTTAAGATTCGGCTTAAAACTTTCCTGTTTGCTAAAGCTTATAGTTAGGGCTGGATCAGGGTGACCCTGAACCATCCCTTATTTATGCTGCTATAGACTTAGACTGCTGGGGGGTTTCCCATGATGCACTGTGTGTTTCTTTCTCTTTTTGCTCTGTATGCACCACTCTGCATTTAATCATTAGTGACTGATCTCTGCTCCCCTCCACAGCATGTCTTTTTCCTGATTCTCTCCCTCAGCCCCAACCAGTCCCAGCAGAAGACTGCCCCTCCCTGAGCCTGGTTCTGCTGGAGGTTTTCTTCCTGTTAAAAGGGAGTTTTTCCTTCCCACTGTCGCCAAGTGCTTGCTCACAGGGGGTCGTTTTGACTGTTGGGGTTTTTCCGTAATTATTGTATGGCTTTGCCTTGCAATATAAAGCGCCTTGGGGCAACTGTTTGTTGTGATTTGGCGCTATATAAATAAAATTGATTGATTTGAATTGATTTGATGGTTTGAAGGTATCTAATGGTATATTAATCCAACTATTTTTTATACCCGCTTACTCCAACTAATGGTCATGTGGGGAGGGTGGGAAGCTGGAGCCTATCCCAGCAGTCGCAGGTCATGAGGCTGTCGCAGGGCCACATATAGACAAACCAAACACATGTTTCATTCACTGTTTCAAGTATTTTGAAACAGTGAATCATGATGAAGCAATCAGTTAATTCAATGTTTTAATGCATTTTATGAAGCAAATAATTAATTTTGGGCTTTTGCATAACAAAAATTATATACTCATTTATTCATTCATTTTCTATACATGCTTGTTCCAATTCATGGTCACAGGGGGTCTGGAGCCTATCCCAGTAGTCATAGGGTGTGAGGCGGGGTACACCCTGGACAGGATGCCAGTCTGTCGCAGGGCCCCATATAGACAAACACATTCACACCCGCACACACACCTACATACAATTTAAAGCACCTGTTCACCTAACCTGCATGTCTTTAGATGTGGGAGGAAACCAGAGAAAACTCACGCAGACACGAGGAGAACATGCAAACTCCACACAGAAAGGGTGGGAAGCGATTCCACAACCTTCTTAATGAGAGAGGGATCAGTACTAACCACTAAGCCACCGTGCCACCCATGGAATATTTATTTATTTGTGTTTGCAAGAGTGGGCGTTTATAGTGGTGGGCACAGTTCAGCTAATCCAACATCAGATAATTATCAAAGCTAATGTTTTTGCAAGTGGATTAGCTTTTCAGATAAGTTTTTTTTTTTTGCTGGTAAACAGTAAAACCTAAAATCAAACATTTTAGTCCTTCTGTTGTGTGTTTACACACTCTCACAAGTGCCACTAGCTTAGCTTATGACAAGCTAAAAGTGGACGCTCTCGTTATGGCCGAACAAATATCTCATCAAAATCATATAACATTTTTTTTTGCTGGTAAATGTTTGTAAACCCTAAATCAAACATTTTAGTCCTTCTGTTGTGTGTTTACACACTCTCACAAGTGCCACTAGCTTAGCTTATGACAAGCTAAAAGTGGACGCTCTCGTTATGGCCAAACAAATATCTCATCAAAATCATATAACATTTTTTTTTTTTTTGCTGGTAAACATTTGTAAACTCTAAAATCAAACATTTTAGTCCTTCTGTTGTATGTTTACACACTCTCACAAGTGCCACTAGCTTAGCTTATGACAAGCTAAAAGTGGACGCTCTTGTTATGGCCGAACGAATATCTCATCAAAATCATATAACATTTTTTTTTTTTGCTGGTAAACGTTTGTAAGCCCTAAAATCAAACATTTTAGTCCTTCTGTTGTGTGTTTACACACTCTCACAAGTGCCACTAGCTTAGCTTATGACAAGCTAAAATTGGACGCTCTCGTTATGGCCGAACGAATATCTCATCAAAATCATATAACATTTTTTTTTGCTGGTAAACGTTTGTAAACCCTAAAATCAAACATTTTAGTCCTTCTGTTGTGTGTTTACACACTCTCACAAGTGCCACTAGCTTAGCTTATGACAAGCTAAAAGTGGACGCTCTCGTTATGGCCGAACGAATATCTCATCAAAATCAATTTCTAAAATTTGCCAGTAATAAAATTATAAAGAGAACTAAAGTTTTAAGAGTGGCCTGTTGTGTGGGCCGCTGAAGAGGAGGTACTGCTGGCCCACCACCACCAGTCGGCGCCCTGCTTGGAGTGCGGGCTTCAAGCATGAGAGGGCGCCGGAGCCACTGGAAGTGACAGCTGTCACTTGTCAACCACACCAGCTGTCTCTCATCAACCACCTCATAAGAAGCGGATTACAACTCCACCTCCTCTCCGAGAAATCATCTACCACTAGAGGTAATCTTCTCTGCTGTACTTTCTGAGTGTTTTTTCAAATTGTGATCTTTGTGCAGCCGTACACCTGTGAAGTCTGTTGGAGATTGGATTGGCGGATAGTGAGAGGACGACGGTCTTCGTCTCTCACTCCATCCAGAAGAGGGACAAACAGGAGCTGCACGAGTGATAACGTATCTGGAGGTGGAGGTTTTCCCTCCCGGAGGAATTGTGTGTAGAGGTTGCTGGGCGTGAGGACTCACACTCACCGTCATCTGTTTCTTGTCTGCCAGCAGTACCAGGGCCGACAACGGAGGACAGAGACCACCTGGGGACTCAGGACTTGGCGGCTCCGGTGTTCTTCAGGCCGTTGGTGGTGGAAGTGGTGTGGGCCCCGGCTCTTCGATCACCAGAGGTCTCCTATCTTCGAGCCTGCCCACAGTCCTCTTGTGTACAATTGGCATCCATTATTTTTCTGTCTGTATTCCGTTGTGTGCCTTCACAACATTAAATTGTTACTCCTTTTCTTATCCATTGTCCGTTCATTTGCGCCCCCTGTTGTGGGTCCGTGTTATGACACCTTCACAACATGGCCATAATAAATTTTTAAGAAACTTAAAAGTTTATGAGCATTGTAAATATTGACACGATGGAGTTTGATGCGGAAGAGTTCAGAAAGATACAACTGGAATGTTCTGATTACCATTTACAGTTGGCGATGAAAGACTTGGGTGTTAACTTCGTGTTAATGTCAGAACAAGAAGCTGCAGTGAAAGAGATCTATCTGGAAGAGACACATTCTGTGTGTTGTTGCTCCAACAAGAGCGGCACACTGAGCAGGGTGGCGAAAGTAGTCCGCGAGCTCAGCTGTAGGCGCGAGCTATCCCACAATGCCAAATAGCAGAGATGTCGGTCCGAGTGAGAGCGGCACTCTGAGCAGGGTGGTGTGTTTATTTATGGCAGACTGGCTGTCGCTTGCTGTTGATGTCATCATTAAGCACAAAATGTAATTGGCCGGTCGACGCAGGGAGCCTTGTGGGTAGTGTAGTTCAGGTTCACTTTGGACGTTACAGTGTTTCTTCCCTTGTCCCTTGGAAATCTGCTGCAAAACCCATCACACATCATGCAAAAAAGAATTATTTAAATATCTAAAGGACACTGGATTGCTTCATTGCATCTAAACAAATGACTATGGCTGCCAGGAGTTAAGGTTTTGTCAAATCTCAGCGATCACTCACCAGCCCGGTAGGTGACGGTAAATGCCCCTTAAGCTGGTGCCATCCGCCATTGGATCCGAAAGAAGAAGAAGTAGAAGAAAGAAGAAGAAGAAGAAGAAGCCTGCTGGACACAAAAACAAAAAGACTAATTTAAAATTATTTTATTTATTTCTTTGTGGCTGACAGTATCGCCAAGACTCGGTGGGAGAGAGGAGCTCTCACGGCACAGCTGTGTACAGACTGGGATGTTTCTTCACCACTGAGACCGTTTTGGATAATCTCAGGACAATTATTTTTCAGATGAATCCCACTGCAACTAACAGGTAAGAATTTATATTTACTACGTGTATTTACTCTGCCAATCAATGCATTAAAGGATGTATTTCAGTTGTTTAAGCCGCAGGGTTGAAAGCGTGTGAAAAAAAGCAGCAGTTTTAGCTCGTAAATGATGGTGTATCTAATACCGAGATAAACTGTGACTTCTAATACTGTGTTTTACTGCTTTTGAAAGATGATGACAGTGTCTGGGGGTTTTATTTTTTATTCATTCATTTTTCATGCATTCTTGTGTGTTGTGATCCTTGAATTTACCCAGCAGCCCCTGCGGCGCTTAAAGTGAAACTGGTTTATCAGAAGCCGACAGTGTAATCTGATGTGGCCGCGTCCGAATCAATACTAAAAATTATTGGTTATCGGTTAGATACTTTTCAGTTATCTGATTAATGGTTATCGATGCTAACTTGCGCCCACCACTGGATGTTTATATAGATTTGTTAGGTTATTGTGACTGAGTGCAGAGCCGGATCTCCCGATGCAGTTACGGTGCAAATCATGTTAGGAGCCTCGCAAATGGCGAAAGAACGTATCGCTCTTGTGCCATAGCGAATAGCAGTGATGTATTGGTGACAATCCTGATGCCAAACTGAAATAAAATTATCTTGTGGGGCTACGAGAAAAAAACAAAAACAAAAAACAACACACACAGACACACCACACCACCACATATAATATATATATATATATATATATATATAGATTATATATTATATACACACACACAGCACACACACACACACAGCACACCCACACACACACACACACACACGAGGCTCTTTGCTCCATCAGCAGCTTCGTGCCGATGAAATTTTGCTGCAACTCTTTTCATGGCCAAATCTTCTGTCACAGTGGAATGTGCCAAAAAACTGCTGATGTCCACCTCTTCCGCAATTTCTCAGATAGTCACACGACGGTCCCGCATCACCACAGCGTTCACTTTGGAAATGATCTGGTCATTTCAGCATGTTGATGGCCGACCAGAACGTGGCTCGCTCTCCAATTGTTATGCGACGTCTTTAAACTGGGTTGTACCGCTCCTTAATCTGTATGATGCCCAAGGTTCGTCACCGAAAGCCGTCTGAATCTTCCGAATGGGTTTCCACCTGGCTGTCGCCCAGTTTCTGGCAAAATTTGATGCAGTCACACTGCTCCAATCTTTCTGCCATTTTCCCTCGTAATGAAAATCTGACGAGAGACTACACATGTCCTCACACAAAGGCAATGACGCAATTGACAGGCGTGAAAAAGGTTCAAGGTTGGCTCATGCAAGCACACGTGATTCAAATCCATCAGGTTTTTGCAAAAAATAAAAAGATCGGATACTTTTCTAACAGACCTCGTATATATATATAATATATATATATATATATATATATATATATAAAAAACTCAAAGCTAAATTCCACTCTTATCAAAAGCTTATGCATGCGCACACGCGGGCCCTCCTGCAGACACCCATTAAAATGTAAATATTGTTTATGATTGATTGATCGATTGATAGAGGGGCTTTATTAAACATGCACAAATTGTACGTAAGACAACAGGATCTTAATAATGAATCAAAATAGTAAATACAATAAATGTGTATATATATAATATATATATATATATATATATATATATATATATATACACTTGCACTGGGATACCAATTAAACAACTGCGAATTATAAAGAAGAGGGTATTCTAGCATTGCATTATATTCCGCGAGTTTCTATTGTTCTGGTTGAAGCTACCAGGAATCAACATGTCCTGATTTGTATGCAGACTACTGACTAATGTGTAAAAACTGTTTTTGGAGTACAGTAAATACTGTGCTTCCTTCATGCATATTCCACAAATACAGACTGACACAGATTTCCTCCCCATGAGGTGGAAGACAGATTCTTCCTGGTCCTCCCCTTCCTCTTTCCATCCATCCTTCCCTCAGCCTGACTCCCGCAGAGCGGCTATTATTTCAGCTAATTATCTACAATAGGTCCGATATGACAAACACAGCCGTGTTCAGTGCCGACTAAGTGCCAGGAATCAGTCTGAATGTGAATAAAAGAATGAAAAGGAGGCGACAGGAAGCAAGCAAAAACAGTACCAAAGTTACTGTTAATTAAAAAAAAAAAATCAGAACCAGAGATAACTGAGAAGAACGTGGTAAAGGTACAATGTGGAATATGATGAGAGACAACATGTTGCTAATAAAGAAGGTGGGAGGCAGATGGCCAAAGAAAAGCTGCAACAGCAAAGAACGGAGATGGCATGGAAGGGATCTAACAAGGGAAAATGATCTTGTCTATACAGTGTGTGATGGTTGTTGCCAATAGCAACTGTCCTGTGATGCACAGGGCCACATCCATTTAGCTCTCAGCATGCCTCATGATCAGGGCAGCTCAGGGGTCTGAAACTGTCTGTCTCATTTCCATAGAAAAACCCATTTAGTAGGCTGACACAGAGGACGATGACACATCAATGGATGCTTGATTAGATCCTTACCTCTCACACATATGAATATTTATCAGTGCAGAATGAATGCACATTTTTTCTTCTTTCATCCTAAGTGTCCTCCTGTACTCTGCGTTATTTATTTATTTATTTATTTTTCCCCCAATGAATATGTCACCGAGCATCAGGGCTCCCTACAAAGTGACAGCACTCCAGATAATCTTGTTATTGTTGCTTTGCAGGATGAGCAACACTTACTTAAGGTTAACAAAAGCATGAGGCTTTTTGTCTGCCTGTGTTTTATTTGCCATGGCAACAACAGCACTTAGGGAGATAAAAGAAATGAATATGGGGGGATTAAATGAACAACACGCTTAAAAGGATCTGTGTTCAGAATTAATTTCTGCTCAAGATTAACGTCTGGCTGCACAAAATGAAGCTGCAGGTGCGATACGGAAGTTGAACTCAAACGATTCCTATCCTCCTAGTGGAAACCGTGGAGACTGTGCACAGCCACCACTGCGCTCGTCTTTACACACGGCCTTGAATAAGTGATCATTCAGGGAGATATTTTTAGAGAATACAACTTACATCACTGACTCCAGCCTCCACTATCTTCAGGCCCGTCTCCTTCTCCAGCTGCTGCTTGTGTTGAACTGCACAGGAGACAAAAGCAGAGGAGGTGTGAGGATGAGCAGTACATGACAAAGTAGCAGATTTTTCACTTCCTGAGGCATCACACACAGAATAAGCGGTCAGTGAAAGTGAAAATCATGTGGTGAAGGTATCGGCATGAGTCAGATGTCAAACTGATCACACAGAATGTGACGAGACCACACATAGAGAAATGTTCATGAAAACAAGCCACTAGAAGGGCACTCAAGTAGAATGCATCCCTCTGCCAAGGCACAACAGCTTCTTTAACTATATTAAATCCAACTCATGTACTAACTGGTTCACCTCTAAAGTTAAAAGTTCATCACAGTGGCTCTGCATGCGCACACACACACACACACACACACACACACACACACACACACACACACACACACACACACACACACACACACACACACACACACACACACACATCTTCAACCGCTTCCAATTAAGGTCCAATTAAGGTCCAATTAAGGATCACGGGGGGCTGGAGCCTATCCCAGCAGTCATAGAGCACAAGGCAGTGTACACCCTGGACAGGACCCCAGGCTGTCGCAGGGCTACATATAGACAAACAAACACATTCACACCCACACGCAGATCTATGGACAATGTCAAAGCTTCCAGTCCACCTAACCTGCGTGTCTTCTGAATGTGGGAGGAAGCTGGAGCACCCAGAGAGAACCCACGCAACACAGGGAGAACATACAGACTCCGCACAGAAAGGCACAGGTTGGGAATCGAACTCATGACCTTCTCACTGTGAGGCAACAGTGCTAACCACTGTGCCTGCGGCTCTGTGTGCAGCCATCATTTTATTTATTTTTGCTTCAAGTTGCCCCCCATTGCTCAGGATTACCACAGTGCAGATCTGAATTTGGATTTGGGTCATATTACTCTGGATGCCCTCCCTGACACAACTCCAGTTCTACAGTGTCTACTGTCAAGTACTAATCAAGGCCTATTCTGCTTAATTTCTGAGATCTGACAGGATCAGGTATGCTGGAGTGGCATGGCTGCTCGAATTTTACCTCTACACCTGAATATATATATATATATATATATATATATATATATAAAAACACAGCCACAGTAATTAAGCAATCCTCACCAAACTTGCTATGGTGACTGGGGGCACCAAGGTGGGAGGTCACTAGGACCCTTAGGTTGAAAGCATTCGTGTGCGAACACACACACGGTCAGCCTTATATATTAGATCAGAGTTCATGTGATACTCAGGTCAGGTAGCATGCATCACACTTTATTTACTACATAGTAGCGACTGGCTAGGGTGAACTTTAATTACAATCCGAATGGCCCAGCGTGCACTGTGTGCCAGTTAAAGCATGCATTTTTTTCAATTAAAATGTACCTGCTGTGTACAGCCAGAGTATTGCAGTGATATGACATGCTGTCACCTTTTATCATCATTCACTTAAGTGTCATGAATGTCACAAATTGCTCTCTAAATATTAACGATGACAACATACATACAAAGCAGTGCAACTTACTACACTTTAACTAAAGTGACATGAAATATACGAGTACAATGACATGGCTAAAATTCATCTCTATCACCCGTGCATAGAATGGGTAACTCAGCTTGTGTCATATATAAACACCTTCACTGGCTACTTTCTTTTGGCTTGTCCCATTTTTGCTCAAGGTTACTGCAGCATGTCCAGTATGGACTGCACACTGATTTGGTTTGACAGTAGATGCCCTTCCTGATGCAACTGCAGATAAAAATGTAGAATACAGCATGGGTAGTCTTGAACCAGGGACATTCTGTTTGGGAAGCAAGCGCACTAACATCAAAAATTTTTGAAAATCAGTATATCCATTGATTAAACACTAGAACATCAAATAAACAAGCTGCCATAACCAAAATACACATAGAATCAAACCATTAATGTTACAATAAATAAACAGCATAACATCAATACGTAAACAATCTGTAGCTTATGCAGACAATCAATCATTTAAGAAATAAATTAATAAATGGTACTGTAGTGTAGAGGCTTGGGTATTTGGGCACTCAATAATATTTGAAACCTCCCTGATTTGACAGAAAAAGTACCTGCAGGTCAAAGTTGGTGCCCCCTGAACTGACACGAGAGCACACAGCAAATTGTGCTGAGTAAAATGTACTCTGCTGGGCTCACATTTGATCCCAGTCTACATAGAGTAAAAAACACTATTATAGAGTGAAATCAACTCTACGTTGATGCCGACTGAACAATCCCCCCCTTAAAAATTAACCCCGCCCTGCCTCCACTACGCATGCCTCATTTTGGAGCTCAGCAGCACGTCTGAGACAGAGTCTCTCCACGCAAAGCGATCAAATGGATTAATGGGATTATTAACCATCAGATGACAAGGTAAAACCTCTTAAATCATTCTAAAGTCAGTTTTAAGCAGAAACTAGGCAGTTTTAAGCAGAAACAAGGCGATACTTGGTGACACTTGAAATAAACAACACGCAGTGAACGCATCAGCTGGCAGCTTGTATAGCCGCAGCGCCCTGATCGCTTCCTCCGTCTTTTATGATGAAATAATGCTGAATTTATGTGGAAATGATTGTTGTACAAAAACTTCAGATATCTGTCGCTGAGATAGATGATGACTGGAGTGCAGTTTGAAGCATAAATAAGGTGATAATCAGTGAACCGTGGTTCATTGATTTTTAGGGGGGGATGATTTTTAGGGGAGACCGTTCTGTCGGCGACACGTCTAGTCAGTGCAAGTGGTTTTGCTCTGATAAGAGTTGATTTACACTGTGTGTTGAGTTGATTTAGCCCTGTGGTAGAGTATATTTAACTCTATTTAGACTGGGACCAAATGTTATCCCAGCAGAGTAAATTTTACTCAGCAAAATTTCCTGTAGAGGATTATGATATGAACATCCCAAATCTTTCATCTGCAATGATTCTATAGTTCCCACACCATGGTGGATTAAGAGTTAATAGTATACAAATAATGAATGTTTATGAGTTCAATGCAATGACATGCAGTCAGGTGAAGCAGGTGAGGCTGTGTCATCATGGAAAATGTAAAATGAAAAATAAATTAAATGGTTATATTATCCAGTGATTTGTACTATAAAGTTATTTTCCTTTTAACTTCACCAGTTTTAGACTATTTTTTATTCAAAATTGCTGAATTTTCACATTTGCCGTTCAAATACTGAAAAGAGACGCGCGATGAGGCAGCAGCCAGCTGTGCCTCACCTTGGATTGTGCAATCACTGGGCTAACTACTGGCATTCTGTGCAGTGAGACTCTGCCTCACTGTCTCTCTGTATGTCGCTATTAAATGGCCAAACATTTGGTTGTATGAACTTAAATTCCATAGTTTAGCTGATGTACATAATGTACGAGGTCTGTTAGAAAAGTGTCCGACCTTATTTTTTTCAAAAACCATATGTATTTGAATCACGTGTGATTGCATCAGCCAAGCTTGAACCTTCGTGCGCATGCATGAGTTTTTTCACGCCTGTCGGTTGCGTCATTCGCCTGTGAGCAGGCTTTGTGTGAGCACTGGTCCACCCCTCTCGTCGTTTTTTTATTGCGAATAAATGTCTGAACGATTTGGAGCTTTGCTGCATTAATTTTTTTCCAGAAACTGTGAGGGTCCTCCAGGTGGACACCGTTCGGAAAAATAATATGGCTTTCAGGGACGATTTTATGGGGATTACACAGATTAAGGGGTGATCCAGACGGTTTAAAGACCGCCCACAACTGCTGAGAGCGCACTGCGCTCCGAGCGCCGATCGAGAGCCTCAAACCCCGCTGAAACAACCAGATCATTTCCAACATGAAGGCTTTGTTGATCCGAGACGTCGTCTGACTTTCACAAAAAGGCAGAAGGCGTGGACATCAGCACTTTTTCGGCACATTCCACTGTTACAGGAGTTTTTTCATGGAAAGAAAAGCGGAGGGACGCGCAAACGGAGCCGTTCATTACGCGGCACAAAACACCTCCGTGTGGTCTCACAGGGACGGCTTTCAGGTGGATTTCAGACGGCTGGTCAGTTGCTTTTTCAGTCGTGTGATTATCCGAGAAATTGAGCATGAGCTGGACATGCCCCAACATGTCCTGTGAGGCTTCATCACGGCGTTGCTTTGCGCCATGTGTCTCCACCACGACGCGTGGAACTCCTCCGCACGTCTGTCTCAATGTGCCGAAAAAGTGCTGATGTCCACGTCTTTTCACAATTCCTGTGCTAGTCAGATGACATACCGGATCAAGACAGCATCCAGTTTAGAATGAACGGCACAATTCCACTGTTACAGGAGTTTTTGTCATGGAAAGAGGAGCGGAGTTCCGCGCGTCGCGGTGGAGCCGCATGGCACAAAGCAACGCCGTGATGAAGCCTCACAGGACATGTTGGGGCATGTCCAGCTCATGCTCAATTTCTCAGATAATCACACGACTGAAAAGCACTGACAGCCGTCTGAAATCCACCTGAAAGCCGTCCTGTGAGACCAACACGGAGGTGGTTTTGTGCTGCGTAATGAACGGCTCCGTGGCACATCCCTCCGCTTTTCTTTCCATGACAATAACTCCTGTAACAGTGGAATGTGATGAAAAAGTGCTGATGTCCACACCTTCTGCCTTTTTGTGAAAGTCAGACGACGTCCCGGATCAACAAAGCCTTCACATTGGAAATGATCTGGTTGTTTCAGCGGGGTTTGAGCCTGTCGATCGGCGCTCTCAGCAGTTGTGGGCGGTCTTTAAACCATCTGGATCACTCCTTAATCTGTGTAATCCCCATAAAATCATCCCTGAAAGCCATATGAATTTTCCGAATGGTGTCCACCTGGAGGTCTCTCACAGTTTCTGGAAAAAAATTAATGCAGCAAAGCTCCAAATCGTTCAGACATTTATTCGCAATAAAAAAACGACGAGAGGGGTGGACCAGTGCTCACACAAAACCTGCTCACAGGCGAATGACGCAACCGACAGGCGTGAAAAAACTCACGCATGCGCATGAAGGTTCAAGCTTGGCTGATGCAATCACACATGATTCAAATCCATATGGTTTTTGAAAAAAATAAAAAGGTCGGATACTTTTCTAACAGATCTCGTACAGTGTTTTTTGTCAACAGCTGTATGTGTGTGTGACGTGTTTCGTGTGCTGAGCGATCATAATGGCTGCAAAAATGCACCAAGTGAGGCACGCTGTTCTCCTGCCTCATGTTAGGGGGCACTAGTAATCCCAGGGATTCTTCTTGCAGCAACTCCTCAGCTGCAGAATAAGTGACAGGCTACAAGAGCAGCCGTTCATTTATTTTTTCCTCTCGCCTGACCTTTAGTTTCAGAATGGAGGATTACACATCCAAACAGAAACAATTTTCTAAACGGGACTTTCAATCAAAGCAGGAGGTAATAATTAAAGGACGGCCAAAGACCGGAGCTGAAAGGTTTGCTTCAGACAACAGAAGATCCGCTCTTTTCAAATGGAGCGGGACACACTAAAGTCTGGCTGTGTGGACATCCAGTAAGAAACTGCCTTTTTCTGCTTTTCCTGCCATATTTTCTCAACTTGTGACAATGTCTGGACTCAGATGGGATATTGTGACCTGAAGCATCTAGAAAGAAGTGTCATCACACACGAGCGGTCGACCACTCAGATTCAAACCAGAAAAGGCAGAAAACAGTCAGAACAGGACTGATGAAGGATGACTTTCTTCTCTGGCAGTGATCTCCACTGAGACAGAGAGACTTTTAAAACTGAAGGAAGATAAGGAAAACTTCCACAAGCAAGTCATCAATGCTTTTATTCAGAAGGAGCTGTACATGGACTTCATTTATAAGTAAATGTAAGACCAAAATAACGTTTATTTAATTAAATATGCTTTTTTGTGTGCTACAATTTGTATGTTTAAAGAATGCTGATATGAGATTTTAAACATAACCCGTTAACTGCTGTTAATCAAACGGTGAATAATCTACTCTATGAGCTTCATGTATTTAAATCTGATTGTGATGAAGTCAGTGCCTCACCAGCCATCAAACTCACCGCATGTCACTGGTTCAATGGTACGAATATTTTAGGACGTGAAAGCTGGAACATACCATTCAACGAGGCGAAGTGATTTACCTGGGGTAAATCAACTGAATTTACCCCAGGTGGACTCCAATTAAGCTGTAGGATGATCAGTGGAAACAAGATGCACCTGAGCTCAATTTTGAGCTTCATGGCAAAGGCTGTGAATACTTATGTACATGTGGTTTCTTAGTGTTTTATTATTATTATTATTATTATTATTTACTTTTAATAAATTTGCAAAAAAAACATTTTCACATTGTCATTATGGGGTATTGTGTGTAGAATTTTGAGGGGGAAAAATGAATTTCATCCATTTTGAAATAAGGCTGTAGCATAAAATGTGGAAAAAAAGTGCAGTACCATGAATACTTTCCAGATGCACTGTATCTTGCCAAAAACGTAATTTATCTGTGCACAGTCTGAGGCAGACCTACCGAGGAAAGCAGATGAAGTGCTTGTAGATTCACAGCACACAATAACTTGAGCTCCTGCCTTTGTTCTTGCAGTAATTAATACGCCACCGGAGTTTGATCCTCACATCTATTGATCTAATCAAATATGGCACTCTATTTCTAAAGCTTTGTTCAGGAAAGACATTCTCATGCAAATCAAACTAAAGCGAGGCAACGTTAAATATCCACTGCTCAAGATCACACATTTTGCCTACTTTTCTCTCCTCAAATGCTTTGCGGACCCACCTCTCTTTGATTGAAACATCTATATTAAAAAACAAAATCAAAGAGCTCTTAATAGATTACTCTGAATTATAGAGTGAAAGGGTGTTTAAAAAAATGAAGCATAATTTTAATTGAGTTTGTAAGCATGTGAATGTGATTGGTAATAGGGGAAACGAAAAAAAGTGAGCATTAAAGGGAGACATAACGAGAGCAGGTCCTTTAAATCCCATTTCGCCAGATGAAGGCTATGCAAATGACCCTGAAGAGCCGAACCCCACCTCACACTCCAAATTCGGCAAGGGCCTGTTTAATTAGTATTTTAATCTATCCCAATGATTCCGCTCAGTCCACAATGTATGCAGCGTTCCATCTAATTAAGCACGCTACTTTTAGGATAATCATCCATCTCACTCGCTCTCTCATTTTCACACACTCTCTCTCTCGCTCTCTCTTGCCTCTTCCCTCTCTCTCTGGTTATTAAGGACCTCGCAAACATTGATCATCGTATCATCTCATCAACATGGCAGCAAAGTCGACATGTTATATTTTAGGTGTCACCCTGAAGGATGGCTAAAAGGAGGATAAAGACGCAACGAGGAAGCTACAAAAGGTCAAATATACATTCTTTAGCAGCCAAATGAGAATGCCGCATAAGTAGAGAAAATAAATGTACCTCTAGCACGTCTAACAGGGAGAGGAGAAAAGTCATCACATGGAACATCTCCAAAATGAAACCCATTTTCTCTTAGTGCGGCTGGCCTTCATTTAAAAGAAGACGCAACGCCTCGCTGTAACTAGCCGCAGTACCTGCTCAGTTCTGCTGCTGTGGGAAGTGTGGGGGTAATGAACAAGGTAATTGGGTCCAGCTGGGTGGGGGCGTAGGAGGTAAGGTAGGAGCAAAGCTACCAAAAGGTCACATGGCATTTCAGTCCTAATGAGGGAACCCTTTGGGGTCGTGGCACATCATGAGTCAACCTACGAAAGATTATCCTGGAATCAACGCGCTCGCACATCACACCAGCTGCAGCTCGCGTTTTGACTGACACACCAACATGAACCGCTTTACAGAGCCGAAAGGTCAGTATTTACTTTTGAATCAAAGCTGAGGACTCTCCAGTCAACCTGAGGGAGAGCAGAGTCTCTCATCAGACAGTTTAAATGGAAATACAATGTACTCGGAGTGCTCATTAGCTAGCAGCTGCAGCTGAACGGCAACATATATCCAGTGGCGTGCTTGATGTGTCACAGACTGCACACGTAACAGCCCACAGCATCGCTTTATGCCCTAATGTTAACTTCCCACTGGAGCTCAATCCTTTTCTCTTTTTCCTCACTGACACCAGCACAAGCTTCAAATTAGCCACCAAATACTCCCGACAGACTGTGGAACAGAGATGTCAGGTTTCATTTCAGAGAGGCTTCTCCGGCCATTTTAAATAGATGCTGTCTGAGTCTATCTAGTCTGATCTCTAATATGGAGATCTAATCCCGGCTGCTCAGTTGATCTTTTTTGGCTTCTAAGTCATATCGGTCCAAATCATCTGATGTTCACTGGATAAAAAATACAACAAAGGCACAATATTTGAACTCCAGCTCAAATGGAACATTTGACACAAAGTTAAATAGAAGTACACACATCTGCAACAGTTTCACTCATGCTGCTGGACAAAGATAAAGTTGAGTACTGCCTGATTACCTGAGACCTGTGACTCAAAAATGCAAAAAAAACATCAGCTCTAATGAATTAAGAGGTCATTAAGTCCTGTGAAGACTGAGGCACATTGGTGTCTGTGCTTATCCTCAGATTCCATAATGTGAAACAAATGAGAGTCTATGACTCCCCATGGACAGGACACCAGTCCAGCACAGGTCACATCCCCAGTCAAAGCTGGTGCCAATTTATAGCTGAATGGACTAAAACAATGCAGATTAAGTTTCTTGTCCAAAGATGTATTTAGGTAGCATGACCAGGTCTTCATAATGGTAGCCCAACTCCTAACCCACTGAGCTACATGCTTTGCATGTTCCTTTATCTATGTCCAAACCAAAATGTCGTGGCAACAGCGCCAGGCCAAATCTCTCTCTTTCACCAAGTTTGGTGAAAAGTAGTTCTGTTAAAATTCCCAGTCTTATAAATGTTTTTAATTCATCTGTCCTTTTAAAACTCTGACTCTTGCTTTGCTTACACCTCATCCCACTGCCAGTATGGCAGACGAAGGTTCAGTCCTGACAGATGCCTCTGGTGTACAGTGCCACTGGACTGGCTACTCTTAGTAGTTGCTTAAGGCTGATCCTCATACTGGGATGTTACATGTCTCCACTGCCGGGGTCCTTGTGGCTGATTCTCCAGTCAACTGTAAACCACCAAATGTTGGTGAGATTATAGAGGCCATGACATCAACATGAAACATCAGCAGGAACTCAAAGGTCCACGGTCAGAGTAAGGTCCTGAAAAGAGTTAATGTTACCGCCATTCAGACTGCTACATTTTTACCAGTAGGTACGTAGGTTAGTATGCCACTAGTTAAAGTGTCCATTTCTCTCAGTACTGATATTCATGTCTGTGTACTCTCTGCTTTTGAGATCAAGCAACCCAGTCTCACGGCAAGTCGTGATTCAGCAGCACGAAATATACATTAATCTATTGGTTCGTAATATTGTGACAAAAAGTGCCTCATTCTCGTCATGGCAGCACAAATTCATTCTAATTAATTTTGTGATGGCTGCACGAAATTAAAAGTGAAGTGGGGGGGGGGGTCGGGTGGTTATGGTTAGGGTGGGGGGAAGGAGTAGGGTTAGGTTATGGTTAAGGTTAGGGTTCGGGGTAGGAGTAGGGGTAGTAATAGTGAGTTTAAAAAAAAACCTTGTCACGAAAATATGACTCATTTCGTGACGGGAGGATGAAAAAAAAAACGTGAAAAGCTTATGGAGTCATGAGGCCAATGGACAGAGGTCTTTGGTGATGTTTGATTGCTAACTACTGACCCAAGGCAAGATATCTTTCGTACAACAATGGGTCTCTCTGCTGGAATAGCTTTGTCAAATCAACAGTTACATAAGAAGAATAAGTTATATGAGAAGAATAAGAAAAGAATAAGATGAAGAACATCACTTGTATTGTGACGGAACATTAACTATGACATTTTGGCCATGTGATATGGTTCTTTGGGCATGATCCAACATGCAGGTGCCTTAGCGTTGAAGACAATTTCAACTGGATAAGGCCAATGTGACACCTGGGAAAAGCTTATGGAGTCATGAGGTCATTGAACAGAGTTGTTTGGTGATGCTAATACCTTTGCAGGACAACAAGCATCCAAGTCTTTAGTGTCCTGGTGCTTCCTGTCTTACTGTATCATTGTGAGACTTAGAAACTAACCAGTTACCCAAGGCAACAACGGGATGTCTTTGGTGCTACAGCTCTTTGGAGGCTCTTTGGGTACAGCTGAAAACAGCTTGTTTCACACAAACTGTTACTTTTGGAGACTAAGATGAGGAGTTTAAGAAGCATCAATTCTTCCTCTTGTATGCTTATGCTGATTCCTACCTGTGACCTTTCTGTGTGGAGTTTGCATGTTCTCCCCGTGTTCACATGGGTTGCCTCCGGGTGCTCTGGCTTCCTCCCACATCCAAAGAAATGCAGGTTAGGCAGAATGGAAACTTTAATTGTCTGTAGGTGTGCATGCAGGTGTGAATGTGTTTGTCTATATCTGGCCCTGCGACAGACTGGTGACCTGTCCAAGGTGTACCCCGCCTCACACCCTATGACTGCTGGGATAGGCTCCAGCTCCCCCCCCCCCCCCGTGACCCTTAATTAGAGTAACTGGTTGTCTTATCGTGCCTCTGTTCTGTGGAATGATGATCTCCCTGCGTCAATAAAACAGTCAGATTCTGTAGAGACTTTCAAGTCTAGACTTAAGACTCACTTATTTTCCCTTTCGTATGGCTAGCATTCTGACTTAGTATGTTACTATGTTTTTTACTCTTTAAAATTTATTTTATTAGGAAACGGAGCAGGCCGCGGCCTCAACTTCATCTAAAGTCTGGGTCTTTTAGTGAAGCTAGTGCTAGGGTTAGTGGCTGGCGATCGTCTTAGTATTTCTTCTGTTTTTCTAGTTGCTTAATGCTGACAAATTCTACTGTATTTCTTGTCTTTCTGATGCCTGATTCTGTTTTTTCTCTCTGTTTGAGGTGCGGCTCCATCCAGAGATGGGTGTGGTGTTTGTGTCTGTAACCTTCCCATCCTGTGCACCGGCAACATTTCCTGTATATTCGTTTTGTGATTTGTTTTGTAAATTGTGTCTGTAGCATGGCCCAAGCAGAGGGTCACCCCTTTGAGTCTGGTCTGCTTGAGGTTTCTTCCTCATATCATCAGAGGGAGTTTTTCCTTACCATTGTCACCTGTGTGCTTGCTCATTGGGGTTTGTAAGGTTAGACCTTACTCATGTGAAGCGCCTTGAGGCAGCTTTGTGATTTGGCAATATATAAAATTAAATAAACTGAATTGAGTATCACTTACATTGTGAGGGAATAGCAACTGCAGCATTTTCATAACGTGGCACGTTTCTCTGGACATGATCCAGCTAACAGGTGCTTTAGTGTTGAGGACCCCAATGAATGGAAAAGGCCAAGGGGACACCCATATTTCACCTGACTGTGGCAGATAGCTGGTTACTTTCAGGAGGTGGGATGGCCCAACATTTTTGCCATTAAGGACCCAAGGCAGTTCCATGGTGTGGTGGGTGCGACAACATGTACCACCAGCCAACACAGGACATGTTTCACGTGACACAAAAGGATAAGTATGAAATTTTGTGCCTATTCTTACGAATTTCGAAGTGCCTGTGCTATGTGTGTTTTGTATTTAATCTTTAGAAATGTGCGCTTGCATTTTGGTTAAGGTTAGGGCTACAAAAACAATTGTTTTTCCCTTTGGCTCACTATCTCGTTGATGGTGACATCATCATATCCTCCCAGCAGAGAAGTATATAGGAATGTACAGACTCTGCTCAAAATTACAGACATGCACAAATGTTGGACTTTTTTGTATGTTTAAAAAAAAAACATTTTTTTGTGAGAATAGTCTGCACCAGCACATACCAAGCCTGACCTCACCAGTATTATTGATTTCACGCCATGCTTTCTATTCAACTTTCAACTGAATGTTCTCGGTAGCCTTTGTGAAATTTTGGTTCATATGTTTAGAAGTAATCCTAACGAGATGAGCAACAACATAACATTCAGAGATAAGCACACTGCACTTGTGCTGAGCACATTTGCCTCACTGATATATTAATGCTATAAGTCATCAGCATTGCTAAATTCAGTTTGGTTAAAAAGATGAAAATGTCATTTCAATCACCAACTTGCGGGAGGAACATTACTCCCTTTTTGTGACACACACTAATGAGTGAAGATACAGATGGCACAAACACACACAATTACACACTTAAGCTTGATTTTACTTGACCTTTAAACTGTGCCGCAGCAGATGCATGCAACAAAAATTGTTGAGGTATGAAATATAATTTGATTAAAAATGTTGCTTTCCTTCACCATATGCTGGAAAATAAAGTAATTGTGTGATGCTCTTTGCAGATTCTAACAGCAATTCAAAAATGATTATCATGACAACAGCAGTCATTGGAGCTTGAAGTCATGAACACAATTTCATCTATTTATTTTTCTAATATACAAACAGGGTTGTTATTGCTAGCATTTTGGGGTTTTTAGCACAGTAGTCTTGATTGTTGTGTCTTTGACCAAACAGGGTTGTACAGTTGACAAAATGCATATTTCACCACCTTCTGATTGATCTGTTAATATCGAATAACATCCACATCCATCTTCTCTCTCTTCCTCCCTCCCTCATCTGTTCCTCTATTCACCACTTGCATCTCTTCATCCGTCACTCCAACCAAACAAAATGAAAGTGTTTATTGCGGAGGAGGGCTGAATCACGCCTCTCCACAGCCGTTAGCCTTATCAGCAGGCAATCGCTCCAATATTAAAGCTGCCATTCCGCCCATCACTTTCCCCCTGCACATATGATGGCTGTCTCCACCTATGAGAATGGCAGGAGGAGGGAGCGCAAGAGGAGAGAAAAGGAGATGCACCTGATCCCCCTAACAGATATGATGCATGGCAACCCATTTTTTTCAGTCAAAAACCAAGGCAGGAAGTGAAGACAAAACGTAGAATATTGCTTTGTAGCGCAGTGTATGAAGCATAGCATTCAAGTGTCATATCAGAGCTGCACCTCATTCATTACGTGTACGATACAGAGTGTGCACGTGACCCTTCAGCTCTGATTTCTGCATGGTGACGCGCCTCAAAATGTAAATCAATTCACAGATATGGTTGCTTGCTTTATGCAGCTTATTTGTTCATGTTTTTTCACTTCAAGCTCACTATTAGCTCTTCTAAATTATCCAGGATATTCTGCTGGTGACACAAACAGAGCAGCAGAACTATGCGACAGTTTGCTCATTTAAATGGGTTTCACATGAGCTACATTTTTTAAAATGATTTAGATAACCATTGTGAATTTATGTCCTACAGCTGTTTCATTATATACATACGCGTATAATACAAATGCATGCATCATCCCCCAGATGAAGCCACAGCCTGACGATCTCTAGTGTCACTTCATGTTCAAATCAAAGGGCATTTGCTTTTGAGAAACCATGCAAATAAGCACACAGAAAGTAGGTGGAACTGAGCTGGAAGGGCCTGTGGCAAGGTTCCAGGTGTGTAGTGACTGCCTTGCATAGCAGCACCTGACATTGGTGTGTGTGTGTGTGTGTGTGTGTGTGTGTGTGTGTGTGTGTGTGTGTGTGTGTGTGTGTGTGTGTGAGTGAATGGGTGAATGTGAGGCATCACTGTGAAGCCATTTACACGTAAGCACACTATATAAATATAGTCCAAATGCAGTCCACTTATTGTGTGCCAATATAAGGGCCCCTTCACACATAGTGCAAAGTTTGGACTAAGTGCACACTTAGTGCGCATGACGCAGTAATCGTATGCAAACCGCGTACTTTTGTCCCTGCCTCTTATGCCTCGTACACCTGTTGCTACAACTATTTGCGGACACAAGCGCCTGAAAGACAAAGTGTGTGCTATGCGAACACATCGCACCCTCTCCCGGCAGGTGCCGGCCAAATTCCAGGTGACACACACGAACACTGCAACACTGCATGGCACTTGGTCAGTCGCACTCTTGGCACAACAACAGACTGCACACGACCACTGTCGTACTGGGAGTGAAATTTGTATAACTTCCACACGAGTCAGGACTGTGGAGTTGCGGAGATGTGGCGTGCCGTTGGCTCCCCCCACAACACGTGTGTGTGTGTGTGCGTGTGCGTCATGCGCACCCCCGTTCCCCCCAACACGTGCATGCGTGTGGTTTGCACTACCCACCCCCCACCACAGGCGAGGCACATCTCATCTGATCACAGAGGGACACTTTGTGCTGAACGGACAGGGGCGTGGCAGTTGTTGACATCTCTGGACCTGGACATCAGAGGTGATGGTCTAGTGGTTAAGGCATGGGACTTGAGACCAGAAGGGCCCTGTCCCACTGGGGAGAGGATTAATTGCGCATGAATTGAGTATACAAATTGCGGGCGTTCGTTGTCGTCCGCAACAAATATGGCCAAAAATGACAAATGTCCCAGTATGAATTACGGCTATATTAATAATATATAGCGAATATATGATGAACAATCACGGTTATATAACGCATGTAGTGAGGAAACTGATCCGACACATTGAGATTATCACGGCAGTATTATGGGTGTATTAAGAATGCATCGCGCACATGTTGCGCGTGCACGGCATCTGCATTACGGTCATAAAATAAGCGCACTCGCTCCTTTCGGCATCGCTATTCACACCAACAATACAGCCTCTAGAGCAAGTGCTGGACTTGGACAAGCATCACATTGGCCTTATCCAGTTGTAATTGTCCTCAACACTGAGGCACCTGCATGCTGGATCATGTCTAGAGAACCATGCCACATGGCCAAAATGTCATAGTTAATGTTCTGTCATAATGCAAGTGATATTCCTCATCTTATTCTTCTTGTATAACTGTACATTTGACAAAGGTATTCCAGCAAAGAAACCTATTGTTGTACCAAAGATATCTAGCCATTGCCCTTGGGTCAGTAACTTGCATCCAAACATCACCAAAGACCTCTGTCCATTGGCCTCATGGGTCCATACACTTTTCCCGGGTGTCTCTCGATCTCAAAAGCAGAGGGTACACAGACATGAATGTCACTACTGAGAGAAATGGACGACACTTTAACCAATGGTGTACTCACTTACGTATCTAGTGGTAAAAATGTAGCAGTTGTTCAATCTGAGTGGTGACGGTAACATTAACACTTTTCAGGACCTTACTCTGTCTGTGGACCTTTGAGTTTCATCGGACCTCATCAACAGTTTATTTAAAGTACAGTGCATCCATAAAGTATTTACAGCGCTGCACTTTTTCCTCTTTTTTTGTGATGTTACAGCCTTATTCCAAAATGGATGAAATTCATTTTTGTCCTCAAAATTCTATACACAATGTTGGGAAAGTGTAGTGACACGGACCCACAACAGGGGGCGCAAATGAACGGTCAATAGATGAGCCAAAATATAACAATTTAATGTTGTGAATTGTGCACAATGAACATACAGACAATCTCAGAATATCATTACAGTCAATCCACAAAGGTGACGTGTGGGCAGGCTCGAGGATAGAAGACGTCTGTCCTGAGAAGAGCCGGAACCACACGATTTCCGCCAGCCACAGAACCTGGTGAATACTGGAGCCGCCAAGTCCCGAATTCCCAGGTGATCACCGTCCCCGACTGTCGGATCTGGTACTGCTGGCGAAGAACAAAGACAGTCAAGTGTGGGTGTGTGTACACCCAGTAACAACAGCGGTGGGAATGCCACCTCCACCTCTCACTCAATATGTTGCAGCGATCCCTCAGAGGAAAAAGAGTGCCGTCCTGCACAGCCTCCACAAAAAGGACCGGTACTCCTGCAAACACTCACAATATACAGCTTATAAGTAAACACAAATGGCTGAGGATATTACCTCCAATGAAGTATGATATCTCTGCAACGAGGTGGAGATGACGTCTGGTCTTTATGGAGTGAGAGGACGTTGAGTAGATGGGTGACAGCTGTCAAGAGGTAATGAGTGACAGCTGTCAACCCCGGCTGTGTCCATGGCGGCAGCGCCCTCTCGTTGGGGTGTCGACGGTAGAAGTCGGCCAGGAGGGCCGGATCCAGGATGAAGCTCCTCTTCACCCAGGAGCGTTCTTCGGGTCCATACCCCTCCCAGTCCACCAAGTACTGGAACCCCCGGCCCATCCGACGGACGTCCAGGAGCCGGCGCACCGTCCAAGCCGGCTCCCCGTCGATGATCCGAGCAGGAGGCGGCGCCGGTCCGGGAGCACAGAGGGGTGAGGTGTGGTGAGGTTTGATGCGTGACACATGGAAAACCGGATGGATCCGCAGTGAAGCCGGGAGTTGGAGCTTCACTGCGGCAGGACTGAGGACTTTGAGGATCTTGAAGGGGCCAATGTACCTGTCCTGAAGTTTCGGGGAGTCCACCTGGAGGGGGATGTCCTTCGTGGAAAGCCACACCTCCTGCCCGGGGTGGTAAGCAGGGGCCGGGGATCGCCGGCGGTCTGCATGGGTCTTCGCCCTCGTCCGGGCCTTCAACAAGGCAGAACAGGCGGAGCGCCACACCCGATGGCACTTCCGCAGGTGGGCCTGGACCGAGGGCACACCGACCTCTCCCTCCACCACGGGAAACAACGGGGGCTGATACCCCAAACACACCTCAAATGGGGAGAGGCCAGTGGCAGAAGACACCTGGCTGTTATGCGCATACTCGATCCAGGCCAGATGGTTACTCCAGGCCGTCGGGTGCGCGGATGTTACGCAGCGGAGGGTCTGTTCCAGTTCCTGGTTGGCCCGCTCTGCCTGTCCGTTCGTCTGTGGATGGTACCCGGACGAGAGGCTCACGGTGGCCCCCAGTTCCCTGCAGAAGCTCCTCCAGACGTGTGAGGAGAACTGGGGACCACGATCTGAGACGATGTCGGTGGGTATCCCATGCAGACAGACGACGTGGTGGACCAGGAGGTCTGCTGTCTCCTGGGCTGTTGGGAGCTTCGGGAGGGCCACGAAGTGGGCCGCCTTGGAGAATCGGTCCACTATCGTGAAGATGGTGGTGTTGCCCTGGGACGGCGGGAGGCCCGTGACGAAATCCAGGCCGATGTGGGACCAGGGGCGATGAGGCACCGGTAACGGCTGAAGAAGTCCTTGGGACCTTTTATGGTCTGCCTTGCCCCTGGCACAGGTGGTGCAGGCCTGGATATACTCCCGGACGTCGGCCTCCATAGACGCCCACCAGAAGCGCTGCCGGACAACTGCCACGGTCCTTCGCACCCCTGGATGACAGGAGAGCTTGGAACCGTGACAGAAGTCCAAGACTGCAGCTCTGGCCTCTGGTGGGACGTATAAACGGTTCTTCGGACCTGTACCTGGGTCCGGGCTCCATGCCAGGGCCTCCCGGACGATCTTCTCCACGTCCCAGGTGAGGGTGGCCACGATAGTGGACTCCTGCAGGATGGGCTCCGGTGGATCCGACAGTGCAGTTTTGACCTCCTCTTCGTGTACCCGGGACAAGGCATCCGACCTCTGGTTCTTGGTCCCGGGGCGATAAGTGATCCGGAAGTCAAAACGCCCGAAGAACAGTGACCAGCGGGCTTGCCTGGGGTTCAGCCGCTTGGCGGTCCTGATATACTCCAGGTTCCGATGGTCAGTGAAAACCGTGAACGGCACAGACGCTCCCTCCAACAGGTGTCTCCACTCCTCAAGAGCCTCTTTCACCGCAAGGAGTTCTCGATTGCCGACATCATAGTTCCGTTCAGCCGGGGTCAACCTGCGTGAAAAGTAGGCACACGGGTGAAGAACCTTATCGGTCTCTCCGCTCTGGGACAGCACGGCTCCTATCCCTGAGTCAGAGGCGTCCACTTCAACCACGAACTGGCGGCTAGGGTCGGGCTGCAACAAAACTGGCGCAGTAGAGAACCGTCGTTTCAACTCCTTGAACGCGGCTTCGCACCGATCTGACCAGGTGAAGGGGACTTTTGAAGAGGTCAGGGCTGTCAGGGGGCTAACTACCTGACTGTAGCCCTTAATGAACCTCCTATAGAAATTAGCAAAGCCGAGGAACTGTTGCAGCTTCCTACGGCTTATTGGTTGGGGCCAATCTCTCACCGCCGCAACCTTGGCCGGATCAGGGGCGACGGAGTTAGAGGAGATGATAAACCCCAGGAAGGACAAAGACGTGCGGTGGAACTCGCACTTCTCGCCCTTCACAGACAATCGGTTCTCTAATAACCACTGCAGGACCTGACGTACATGCTGGACATGGGTCTCAGGATCCGGAGAAAAGATGAGAATATCGTCCCGATATACGAAGACGAATCGTGCAGGAAGTCCCGCAAGACGTCGTTAACCAAGGCTTGGAACGTCGCGGGGGCGTTGGTGAGGCCAAACGGCATGACCAGGTACTCAAAGTGACCTAATGGGGTGTTAAATGCCGTCTTCCATTCGTCTCCCTTCCAGATCCGAACCAGGTGATACGCATTTCTAAGATCCAGCTTAGTAAAGATTTTGGCTCCATGCAGGGGGGTGAACATGGAATCCAACAATGGCAACGGGTATCGATTGCGAACCGTAATCTCATTCAGCCCCCTGTAATCAATGCATGGACGGAGTCCGCCATCTTTCTTGCCCACAAAAAAGAAACCTGCCCCATCGGGGAGGTGGAGTTCCGGATCAGCCCAGCAGCTAATGAGTCCCGGATGTAGGTCTCCATTGATTCCCGCTCAGGTCGTGAGAGGTTGTACAGCCTGCTGGACGGGAACTCAGCGCCTGGAACCAAATCAATGGCACAATCGTACGGACGGTGCGGGGGAAGGGTGAGTGCCAGATCCTTGCTGAAGACGTCAGCAAGATCGTGGTACTCAACCGGCACTGCCGTCAGATTGGGAGGGACTTTGACCTCCTCCTTAGCCTGTAAACCGGGAGGAACTGAGGATCCTAAACACACCCGATGGCAGGTTTCGCTCCACTGAACCACCACCCCAGACGGCCAATCAATCCGGGGATTGTGCTTCAACATCCATGGGAAGCCCAAAATCACGCGGGAGGTAGAAGGAGTTACAAAAAACTCAATCTCCTCCCGATGGTTTCCAGACACCACCAGAGTTACTGGTTGTGTCTTGTGTGTGATTAAAGGGAGGAGGGTGCCATCTAGTGCCCAAATCTGCAATGGCGAAGGAAGCGCCACCAGAGGGAGCCCTACCTCCCTTGCCCATCTGCTGTCTAGCAGATTCCCTTCTGACCCCGTGTCCACCAGTGCTGGGGCTTGAAGGGTTAAATCCCCGCTCAGGATTGTGACTGGGAGTCGTGTGGCAATCTGTGTGTGTCTCACTTGAATGTTTTGACTCCCCCCTTAGCCCAGTCTCTAAGGGCGAGTGTTGTCGTTTTGGCCGTTTGGGGCAGTTTTTCTGTATGTGCTCTTTTGAGCTGCAGAGAAAACACTCCCTGCGGACCAGCCTCCTCATTTTGGCCCTGTGCATTTCCCTAACAACGTCAGCAGGGGGAGCTGTTGCCCCACAGAGCGCTGTGGCTGTGGAGCGTGGGGAGGGCGGCCCCTTTTCGAACCCGGAAGGGAGAGGGGCGGCGCGTATCCGGTCACGTCCTTCGCCTCGCTCCCGATGGTGTTCCTCCAACCGATTGTCTAACCGTATAACGAGATCGATAAGCCCATCTAAATTCCGTGGTTCCTCCTTAGCTACCAGCTGCTCCTTCAGGACTAACGACAGTCCGTTTATGAAGGCGGCGCGGAGCGCAACGTTATTCCAGCCGGACCTCGCAGCCGCGATGCAGAAGTTGACTGCATAAGCGGCTGCGCTCTCGTGTCCCTGTCTCATTGACAGCAGCACAGTTGAAGCGGTCTCTCCTCTGTTGGGGTGATCAAACACTGTTCTGAACTCCCCCACAAACCCAGTGTATGCTGATAACAACCGTGAATTCTGTTCCCAGAGCGCCGTAGCCCAGGCGCGTGCTTTACCCCGAAGCAGAGCAATCACATAAGCTATTTTACTAGCATCTGACGCGTACATTACGGGACGTTGTGCGAAGACGAGCGAACACTGCATAAGAAAGTCCGCGCACGTCTCCACACAACCTCCGTACGGCTCAGGAGGGCTTATGTATGCTTCAGGGGATGGTGGGAGGGGTTGTTGAACCACCACTGGAACGTTCATATCCTGCACAGGGTCGGCAGGAGGACGAGCTGCAGCAGCGCCCTGAGCGCTCGCCGCCATCTGTGCGGAGAGAGCGTCCACCCTGCGGTTCAGGAGGATGTTTTGCTCGGTCATCTGATCTAACCGAGCCGTAAAGGCGGTGAGAATGTGCTGCAGCTCACCAATCACGCCTCCTGCAGACGCCTGCGCTCCCTGCTCTCCCATTGGTCGTTCAACAGCCGGGTGACGCCCCTCGGAGTCCATGACGCTGGCCGAGATATCCTGTTGGGAAAGTGTAGTGACACGGACCCACAACAGGGGGCGCAAATGAACGGTCAATAGATGAGCCAAAATATAACAATTTAATGTTGTGAATTGTGCACAACGAACATACAGACAATCTCAGAATATCATTACAGTCAATCCACAAAGGTGACGTGTGGGCAGGCTCGAGGATAGAAGACGTCTGTCCTGAGAAGAGCCGGAACCACACGATTTCCGCCAGCCACAGAACCTGGTGAATACTGGAGCCGCCAAGTCCCGAATTCCCAGGTGATCACCGTCCCCGACTGTCGGATCTGGTACTGCTGGCGAAGAACAAAGACAGTCAAGTGTGGGTGTGTGTACACCCAGTAACAACAGCGGTGGGAATGCCACCTCCACCTCTCACTCAATATGTTGCAGCGATCCCTCAGAGGAAAAAGAGTGCCGTCCTGCACAGCCTCCACAAAAAGGACCGGTACTCCTGCAAACACTCACAATATACAGCTTATAAGTAAACACAAATGGCTGAGGATATCACCTCCAATGAAGTATGATATCTCGGCAACGAGGTGGAGATGACGTCTGGTCTTTATGGAGTGAGAGGACGTTGAGTAGATGCGTGACAGCTGTCAAGAGGTAATGAGTGACAGCTGTCACCCCCGGCTGTGTCCATGGCGGCAGCGCCCTCTCGTGCCTGAAGCCCGCACTTCAGGCAGGGCGCCCTCTGATGGTGGGCCAGCAGTACCTCCTCTTCTGGCGGCCCACACACAACACACAATACCCCATAAAGACAATATGAAAAAAGTTTTTGTTTTTTTATATGTTTTTTTAGATAAACTTGCAAAAGCAAGTTTATTAAAACACACACTGTGTGTTTTAATAAACTATTTCCACACTATTTCCACTGACCATCCTTGAGATGTTTCTACAGCTTAATTGGAGTCCACCTGGGGTAAATTCAGTTGATTGGGCATGATCTGAAAAGACACACACCTGTCTACATATAAGGTCCCACAGCTGACAGTGCATGTCAGAGCACAAACCAAGCATGAAGTCAAAGGAATCGTTTGTAGACCTACGAGACAGGATTGTCTTGAGACACAAATCAAGGGAGTGGCTTCAAGACAACTCTGTGAATGTCCTTGAGTAACCCAGCCAGAGCCCAGGCCTGAATCCGAGTCGGCCAAAGCGATGTACACAATAAAACAATAATAAAAATGCAGCAATTACAATAAAACTAAGCCACAAAACTCAATAATATAAAATAATAAAATAAATTAATTAAAATTATGCTGCAAAAAAAAAAAAAAAAATGCTGCAAAGAGAAATGGGTAAAACTGCCCAAAGATAGGTGCACCAAGCTTGTGGCGTCATATTCAAGAAGACTTGAGGCCGTAATTGCTGCCAAAGGTGCATCAACAAAGTACTAATCAAAGGGTGTGAATAGAGTAGAATTTTGAGAGGAAAAAAATGAATTTACTCCATTTTGGAATAACATAAATGACAAAATGTGGAAAAAGTCAAGTGCTGTGAATACTTTCTGGATGCACTGTACGTGTGGTTTTACTCATGAAAATGCTTTATTATAGACTTATTGTGATGTATTTAGATCATTTTGGCATATGTCAGTTGCCATCCTCAATGAACAACGTCTCTGAGCCATCACGAGAAAACAACAACTACAGTAACTCTACGGGCCTCATCTTGCATCTGGTCCAAAGTGGGCCCCGGTGTAACACATGCGTTATAGCTAGTTTCCAACTGATATAGTTGTCGTTTTGATGGTCAGCATTCACACACTTTAAATAATGAGTACACTTGTGCTCATTTATGTACACATGGGCATGTTGGCCTTATAATGAGGTGTGGTCAGGCACAGTGCTGGTTCATTGCCAGCATGAGGCAGCAGAAAGTGTTTGTACCCAACACGGTCAAAAATCTGGGCTGACATTAAGCACAGTGCAGTAGTTATTAAACTTGCCTGCAAACAAGAAGGTCCCGGTTTATTGTTTGTTTGGATTCCCATTAGCTGCAGCTTTGCAGCTTAGTTCAAGCCCAGCTGAGCCTATTCTCTTTGTACATTGAGAATTGCATCAGGAAGGGCATTCAGTGTAAAACATGTGCCACCCAACATGCGTGTCAATACTGAATCCATTGTGGTAACCGTGAGTAAAAAGGGAAGAAGCCAAAATATAGCCATATGGGGTGATATGCAGATACGCCTTATATAGGTGGGTTCACAACACTGGTGCACACTGCTTGCTTGCTTGCTTGCTTGCTTGCTATCTATCTATCTATCTATCTATCTATCTATCTATCTATCTATCTATCTATCTATCTATCTATCTATCTATCTATCTATCTATCTATCTATCTATCTATCTACCTATCTACCTATCTACCTACCTACCTACCTACCTACCTACCTACCTACCTATCTATCTATCTATCTATCTATCTATCTATCTATACACAACAAAACTGAATTGAAAACAACAATTAAACAAAGTAAACAGTAATGGAATTCTTCACCTTACTGCTTAACTGCTTCATCGCAGACAGCTTTGGTGGCTGCTCCCCACTAACATACAAGTTGTGTGCACAGATTCATTAACGCACCAGAAAACCTCTCACTTGAGACTGCCATCTCAATAGCAAAGCTCCTGGTTCCCTTTAAGAGCCGGAATGCACTTTTACAGATGACAATCATGTTGGTGCAACTCATGTTACACCCAAAGCACACCCATGATTAACTGACTCAGTACAACCCTCTTGCACCCTACTCCTGATGTTGCACTTAATTATATACCATGCACATAGCAAAGTTGAGTTGGACATGGCCCAAATGCACTTGTGCCATACATTTCAGACCGAACACTATATGATGTAAAGATACAGCCTTCTATCTTTGGCTCATTCTTAGGTTCAGGTCTGCAATGCGAGACAGAAGTGCGTTTCATAAAAGGCATTACATTACAACGGTAAATCTTGCACAAATGGGCCACCGTCTGCCACTGACTAATGTCTAGACACCATTAACACATCCCATAACTGTAAAATCAAAGGACAGGCTCATGCAAACTTAAGTACAAGGTGAAAAGAGAGTACAAAAAGATTGAAACCTATGAAAATATAATACTGTGGCTCTCTACATTTCAAAAATACTAAATTCTATATTCTAATCTAAACTTACTAAACATTACTACATTACTAAACATTAAAAATGAAGGTATACTGAGGTAAATTCAGCAATTTAATTAAATAGAAACATTAAAAATGCTTCCTTTTCCTATTAAAATAAATCTAATATGCCCATAATAAATATGCCCATGACATCATTAAAATATAATGTCCAATCAGCACTGCCAGTCATAAACCAGCATGACTGTCACATGGTCCGACCCTGCTGTTCACCGCAGGGATCCTGGCTGTCTCACTGTTTATACGCTGTGATCGATTCTTTCCCATGGATAAACCAACAGTGCTTTCCGGCAAAGCCACGGCTGGTGCTCAGCCCAAATCAACACAACCACAAAGCTTTGACTGAATACCACCAATAAAATGCCACATATCAGAAAAACCATGCGCTTCCCTTAAAATGTTGTTTTGTGGCTGTTTCCCGTTTAACATTTCATTAAGGGTGTCAAAGGATAAAAATGTTCAACACAGTGAAGGAAGGAAATACAAATAAATTCTGTTTTCTCCCGCTGGGAGGACAAACTTGTAACGGCTCTAATAGCAGCCACAAATCGAGGCACGTAGATTATTAGAGAAATAACTTTTGTGCCTGGATAAACGCTAGTTCTTTGATTACTCTGGGATCTCACTGAACTGTTGTGCAGAAGAAGACTGGTCACACTTTACTTGAAGATATCGTCATAATAGTGACATGACACTGTCATAACTGTTACATGATGTCAATGTCATAAATGTTTATGACTGCTGTCATTAAGTGCCATTCAATTTTTGTAATGACAAGTTGCTATTTTTTGGCTTGTCTTGATTATAACAACTTCACTTTAATCAAAATGACATGATCAGAAGTTGACTTTGGCCTTTTTGGTCTTCGGATGTATGGCAACTTGTCAGCTTGTCATTACAAAAACAGAAGGACACTTAATGACAGCAGTCAGAAACATTTATGACATTGACATAATGTTTATGACACCTTCATGACTGTGTCATGTAACAGTTATGACAGTGTCATGTCACTATTATGACGATACCTTCAAGTAAAGTGTTACCGAAGATTTTTGTTGAATCATTTTTTGAAACTACATGCTTTAAAATATTTGAGACTAGCTAGTAACTATGGCAGCTACTGCCATAGTTACTATGGCAGTAACTTTGTTCCAAACACCACTAGAACCTAGCAGAGGCTATAAGTTATTATCCCTGCTAAAGAGGAGCGATTTAAATCTTATCTGTGTGTGTTAGCAGGATACTTTTTAAAATAATTGATAACAATGGAACTTGGTGGAGAAGTGGGCCTCAGGTTCACCAAATGTAGATCCAGAATAATTTGTCATTTTTATTGTGCCATGTTATTTGTACTTTGGTTAAAGAGAAAAAACACTCTCACTTGTACTTTAACTCAGTTAATGACCTTGGCAGACCTTCGTACTTTGTGTCTGACAGTACGATGGGAATAATGTATTATTATAATGTTATATTTATGAAGGGGTTATGACATTCCATTTTGCAAAAGGTCTCTTTTTTAGGCATGCATTCTACATGGGCAACATGTCAGCTGCAGACACTGAAACAGCCTTCAATGTCTAACACATTACAGGTCCATTACAATTCACACAGACGGCATAAGGCACTTGGCAAAATGATTACATTCTCCTTTGTAGAGGTTCACCTGAAAGATAGCTAAATAATACAAACACACACACATACGAGGGCTGTCAATAAAGTTACGGTCCTTTTTATTTTTTTCAAAAACTATATGGATTTCATTCATATGTTTTTACGTCAGACATGCTTGAACCCTCGTGCGCATGCGTGAGTTTTTCCACGCCTGTCGGTGACGTCATTCGCCTGTGAGCACTCCTTGTGGGAGGAGTCGTCCAGCCCCTCGTCGGAATTCCTTTGTCTGAGAAGTTGCTGAGAGACTGGCGGGTTGTTTGATCAAAAATTTTTTCTAAACCTGTGAGACACATCGAAGTGGACACGGTTCGAAAAATTAAGCTGGTTTTCAGTGAAAATTTTAACGGCTGATGAGAGATTTTGAGGTGATTCTGTCGCTTTAAGGACTTTTCACGGTGCGAGACGTCGCGCAGCGCTCTCAGGCGGCGTCGTCAGCCTGTTCAAGCTGAAAACCTCCACATTTCAGGCTCTATTGATCCAGGACGTGTGAGAGAACAGAGAAGTTTCAGAAGAAGTCGGTTTCAGCATTTATCCGGATATTCCACTGTTAAAGGAGATTTTTTTTAATGAAAGACGTGCGGACGGGTCCGCGCGTCGGGACGCAGCCGCCGCGATGCTCCGCCACAGGAAAAACACCTCTGTTGAAAGCCTTAAGGACAAGTTGGAACATGTCCTGCCTGTTAAACAATTTCTCATATACTCACTCCACTGAAAGCCATCAAAAGCCGCCTGGATTTTACAAATGGTTATCAACACGGAGGTGTTTTTCCTGTGCCGCCGCACTGCGTCGGCTGCATCCCGACGCGCGGATCCGTCCGCACGTCTTTCATTAAAAACATCTCCTTTAACAGTGGAATATCCGGATAAAATGCTGAAACCGACTTCTTCTGAAACTTCTCTGTTCTCTCACGACGTCCTGGATCAATAGAGCCTGAAATGTGGAGGTTTTCAGCTTGAACAGGCTGACGACGACGCCTGAGAGCGCTGCACGACGTCTCGCACCGTGAAAAGTCCTTAGAGTGACAGAATCACCTCAAAATCTCTCATCAGCTGTTACAATTTTCACTGAAAACCAGCTTAATTTTTCGAACCGTGTCCACTTCGATGTGTCTCACAGGTTTAGAAAAAATTTTGATCAAACAACGCGCCAGTCTCTCAGCAACTTCTCAGACAAAGGAATTCCGACGAGGGGCTGGACGACTCCTCCCACAAGGAGTGCTCACAGGCGAATGACGTCACCGACAGGCGTGGAAAAACCCACGCATGCGCACGAGGGTTCAAGCATGTCTGACGTAAAAACATATGAATGAAATCCATATAGTTTTTGAAAAAAATAAAAAGGACCGTTACTTTATTGACAGCCCTCGTACGCACACACACACACACACACACACACATCATATGTGTTTCTTTGCGACCTGGTTGATTAATAGATTGTGGCTGCTGTGACACTCTGTGTTGAATAGACATTTTGCCTTTGATAGGTGCTGACACCATTTCTTCATGGACTACAGGAGATCTGGGGACCAGAAGCGGCTCAGGCAAATGATTTGGATGGCAGGCTCATCCAGATGTGGGAGAAACCACAAGGATGTCACTCTGCATTCTCACCAGGACATGTTTACATCGTTTACGCATGCTTTCAGAAACGACAATCTGCAGATGTGTGACATGTGCGACAGAAATCTTTTCTGACAGTCGCTCAAAAAGAACGGATAGGTTTGTGGATTGCACTGGCATGCAGTAAGTGATGCAGTAGCTAAAGAAAGCACATTTGAACCAACCTTCACATTGCTACCAGGGTGATCCACACAGAGTTCAGCTACTGGGGCTCTGTCCTTTTCCAAGCCTATGGTAGGTATTTCCTCTGCTTGAGGTGTATGGGTGTGCGTGTATATATATATATATATATATATATATGCGCCAAATTTGAACTAAGTCTAGCAAATAGGGAAAAATCATGTGGGTGTTGCCACCATGGACTGTATATATACACTGAAAAACCCTCCATGACGTCCCCTATAAGTTTTCTGAAAAGACCTGATAGAGCTGTTTTGAAGCTCAAAACTGGGTGCTGGTCTGGGTGTCACCATCTTGGTAATGTCTACATCCCTAACCAATAAATGGTTAATGAAATGGAGCATGGATGAGACCCTGCATGACCGTATATCTCAGAGTGACCAAAATAACAGCTAGTGGGCTAACCTTGGTCCAGGTGTTTTATTAAAGGCCCCTTCACACATAGTGCGAAGTGTGGTCGACGTCTGGTCGAAAACAGTGAAACAGCGTGAAACAGTTCCAATTTGTGCACCACAAAACACTGCATGGACGGGCAGGCGTGCACGAGCCCGGTGCGAATGTTCGTGCACGCGACGGTGTCTGTCAAGTAGGAACAGTGCGAGGTGCACCACATGATTGTGCCACTTATGTGGAATAAATAAAAATTAAAATCAGCTGGTACCTGTGGGACCACGTCGCACCGCTCATGTGGAATAAAAAAAAAAAAAACACCCACGGGATGCGAACTCGTGCCTTCCAAAAGCTCTGATTGCCAGTCAGAGGCTTTACCACTGAGCTACAGAGCTGTCCTTTGAAAGCTGCGAGAATGACAAGAAAAAGGAAGGGCAGAAAAAACCCAAACTGAAAGGCAGAGCAAGAGACAGACAGATAACAAAAGTAAACCAAACACATACCACACAAAGTCAGTGTGCTCTGATGTCCACAACTACTGGTCCAGTGCATCCAGTCGGCCGTTCGCGTGTTCTGCCTGGCATGCATGTCTTGTGGACGGTGCGCCGCAGCACAGACACCACATCATGAGGAACAGAGCTCAAGTGGGTGACGTGACGTCAGATCGCTTGCTACGTGATCTGACAGTCTGTTTCAACCTGGCAGACTGTCATTGTCCATTCCATGCGTGCGCTCGCTTGCTGCAGCTTGTCACCACAGCGATATATGTTTTTATTTATGTCCACGTAAGTACAGCAATCAGACACACGTGCCTCACAATGGATGGGTGTTCGTCCATGTCTGTCCAAACCAGCCCAGTCTCATGTTTTTTTTTTGTGCTGTCGTGACGAAATGAGTCAAATTTTTGTGACAGGGTTTTTTTAAACTCATTATTACAGTTTTCTGTTACGTGCGCACAATTAAACTCGGCTCCACAGCGTTCAGTTTGATGCAGTATGCCGAAGAGGAACCGTGACGCAGTCAGCCAAGTGCCGTTCCACAGTTCCTGCTGAAGCTCCTCTGGACGCTCCTGCAGGTGTTCCACCTGCTGTTGTAACCGATGAGCAGGAGAACGAGTGTGAGCCAGAGGAACCAGAGGAGTGAGAGGAGACAGCGTGCGCACAATTAAACCCTGCTGCACTGCATTCAGTTTGATTGCTGACACCAAGTCGGCTAAAATTCTCATTTCAGTGCTCTTCAGCGTGCTCCTGCAGGTGGAACACCTGCTGCATGTGCCTGACGTTTGGGAAAATGCGCGAGACGAGAGCCGCATGAAGCCACACATCTGGCTCTGTCTGTCTCCTCCTCCTCCTCTCTGCGCCACTCCATGGCACAGAGCCCAACTACGCATGCAGTCACAAAGTTCTTCTGAAAAACTGGAGCGATCTGAATTTGGTTGGATGAATATGGGTGTGTGTGGAGACAATTCACCTCGTTTACAACATCACAGAACTTAACAATGCACTGTTACGCGCAATAGCACGCCATATCGCGGAACATTATTCTTGACCGTGCGTAATGGTTCCTGATAATTCTCCAGCAACACGTGCCATTAATCGTAACGCGTGGTAACAGGTTGCAGCAGTTCCTGAGGACACCTGACGCCTCTGCCCCGAATCATCACATTCATGATCAGCGGCCAAGAATGTATACTTCGTGGCATTCGTGACTTGTCGTCATTATGTATAAACGCAGCATTAACCATAACCTAATCCTACTCCTTCCCCTAACCATAACCCCCCCCCCCCCCCGCTTCACTTTTAATTTCGTGCAGCCATCACGGAATGAATAAGAATGATTTTGTGCTGCTGTGACGAAAATGAGGTGCTTTTCGTCACAATATCACGAACCAATAGATTAATTTATATTTCATGCTGCTGAATCATGACTTGCCATTAGACGGGGTTGGTCCAAACACAGTAGGTGTTGTCTAGCTGGGATGTCCAGAATGACAGATCACCACAGCTGCTTCTGTCATAGTCACACCTACTGTCAGTTCTCAGCACACACACCAAAGCCACAGTCATGCGGAACTTAGACAAATTTCTCTGCCAGTACGACAGTGGTCTCCTGCAGTCTGCTGTCATGCCAAGACTGTGAATGGCCACACATTTTATATGTGCCATGCGAGCGGTGTTAGATGTTCATGCGTGTCACCTGGAATTTGTCTGACACCTGCCGCAAGAGGGTGCGATGGGTTCGTACAGTGCACACTTTGTCTTTCAGCTGCTGGTGTGCGTAAATAGTTGTAGCAACAGCTGTATGAGGCGTTAGAGGCAGGGACGATTTCACAATGTTTGCACATGATTCTTGCATCATGTGCACAAAGTGCGCACTTCGTCCAAACTTTGGACTATGTGTGAAGGGGCCCTAAAGCCTGTTTTTGGGGACTGGGTATGGTTTTCATAACTTGGGCGAGGCTTTGGTGTGGGCATTAAAAATTATGACCGGCTTATTTGATCAGATCATGAATTAACGGGACCTAACATCATGAAGCTACTCAAAGCTGCTAAATGTTATAACTCCATTAGCATACACTATTAAATAAAAGGAAAATTTCTCTTGACCAAAATACTGGATCACAGATTTCGTGGATCCTCTATTAAGACAATTAACCGCACAGCAAGCCATATTATTACAGATATTTCTAATAAAATGCGCAGAAAGGACATACACGGCCTCCACGACAACTAGCAGCCACAGCTAGCAGCGTCTGCTACCGTACATAGTTCTGAGTTGGTGCTCGGTTCAGCAGCCAACAGAACTGTCACACAAAGTGACCATACCCCTAATTTTGCATAACTTTATGACTAAGGTATATTAAAGTAATGAGTTATTTAAAAAAATGACCCCCGTACAGTTGTCATGGAAGGGCAAACAAAATATAGAAACCAAAACCATGTTTTTAACCAGGCTATAAATATATTTACTTCTCTTCTAAAATTGGGTATTTGCACATACACCTGTATGAGAATCTGCTGGAGCTAGCCTCAAGTGGCCAATCAAAGAACTGCAACCATTTCCCTCTTCCAGGTGGCTTCATTTTTGATGACCGGAGCATGGAGCTTGGTTGAAATCCCGTAAGGTTTAGGGTTCTGGTAGAAATCTAGTCAAGACTTGTAAAGTCATGAGCCCCATTTCACTAATATGCATTAAACAGGAGCAAAGTGGGACTCTGGAAACTTTAGCATTACAGATATATACAGAGATTATTCAGTACTGCATGATCAGCGTACCAACCACAAAAATTATGCACAGTCCACAGTAGACCATGTATAATATTTCAGGTGGTATTATATTCTGCCCGTGTGTCTGTGTGCACATCTGTGAATGTTATGCATGAACAGTATACGTAGTTAACAAACCCTTCATGATGTCAAGGCATTTGGGAGGACATTGGTGCCATGGAACCACCTTAGGTGCTGGATGGCAACCACCCGGGCAAAAAACCAGTCCATCCCCACTTCTCAAAAGTAACCATCTATCTGTCACAGCCAGATGAAGCATAAACATCCTCCTGGTTTTCAACCAATCACTGGGGTCCTCAGCATGCAGGCATCTTTGCACTGACTGATGCATCGAAAAACACACCAGATGTCCAAACTTGTACTCCCTCACAATGCAAATGATACTCCTCATCTTAGTCTCCCTAAATAACTGTTCATTTGATACAAAGTCATTCCAGGAGTATCCAAGGATCCCCAGAAGAGACCCAGTAGCAAAGATATCCAGCCTTCATTCACGGGTTTACGTCCAAGTCTCACAACCATACAATAAGACAGGAAACACAAAGACTCGAAAGACGAACATTCATTCTCCTACAAAGACATCAGATTCCCAGAAACTTCTTTTCAGTGACCTGATTAATCCACAAACTGTTGCTAGGCGTCTCTCGATCTCCCAGCAGTCATAGGGCGTGAGCCAGGGCACACCCCAGACAGGATGCTAGTCCGTCACAGGGCTACATATACAGACACAAACACACTTACACCTACAGACAATTTAAAGTTTCCAATTCACCTAAACTGTATGTCCTTGGAAGTGGGAGGAAGCCAGAGCACCTGGAAGGAACCCACACAAACACAGGGAGAACATGCAAACTCCAAACAGAAAGGCCACAGGTGGGAATCAACCCCATGACCTTGCTGTGAGGCAACTGTGCTAACCACTAAGTCACCGTGCTACCCTGCCAACATAGAAATGAAACAAAACTAAAATTTCATCCAACAGAAATACTGTAGCATAGATATCTTAGATCCAGCATGCCCAACCAGTCAATTGCAGTCAACCAGTCGATTGCGGGTTGAGTTCCAGTCAATCGCATGAAAAAATCTCATGCAGTTCTTTCTATCTGCGCATGTGCAAGTCATGCCCAACCAGTCAGTTGTGGTCTACCAGTCGATCACGGGCTGAGTTCCAGTCGATCACATGAAAAAAAATCTCATGCAGTTCTTTCTATCTGCGCATGTGCAATGTCGAAAGGGCGTGAGAAGCTACAGTGGGGCAAAAAAGTATTTAGTCAGTCCTTGATTGTGCAGGTTCTCCTACATGGAAAGATGACAGAGGTCTGTAATTTTCAACATGGGTACACTTCAACTGTGAGAGACAAAATGAGAAAAAAATATCCAGGAAATCACATTGTAGGATTTTTAAAGAGTTCATTTGTAAATTATGGTGGAAAATAAGTATTTGGTCACCCACAAACAAGCAAGATTTCTGGCTCTCACAGACCTGTAACTTTTTCTTTAAGAAGCTCTTCTGTCCTCCACCTGTTACCTGTATTAATGGAATCTGTTGGAACTCGTTATCTGTATAAAAGACACCTATCCACAGCCTCAAACAGTCAGACTCCAAACTCAACCGTGGCTAAGCCCAAAGACCTGTCGAAGGACACCAGGAAGAAAATTGTAGATGTGCACCAGGCTGGGAAGAGTGAATCCACAATAGTCAAGCAGGTTGGTGTGAATAAATCAACTGTGGGAGTAATTGTAAGAAAATGGAAGACATACAAGACCACTGATAATCTCCCGCAATCTGGGGCTCCATGCAAGATTTCATCCCGTGGGGTCAAAATGATCATGAGAACGGTGAACAAAAATCCCAGCACTACACGGAGGGACCTGATGAATGACCTGCAGAGAGCTGGGACCAATGTAACAAAGGCTATACACGACGCAGAGAGGGCCTCAAATCATGCAGTGCCATGCGTGTCCCCCTGCTTAAGCCAGTACGTGTGCAGGCCCATCTGAAGTTTGCCAGAGATCATATGGATGATCCAGAAGAGGATCGGGAGAATATCATGTGGTCAGATGAAACCAAAATAGAACATTTTGGTAAAAACTCAACTCATCGTGTTTGAAGGTAGAAGAATGCTGAGTTACATTCCAAGAACACCATAGCTACTGTGAAGCATGGGGGTGGAAACATCATGCTTTGGAGCTGTTTTTCTGCAAAGGGGACAGGACGACTAATCTGTGTTAAGGGAAGAATGAACGTGGCCATATATCGTGAGATTTTAAGCCAAAACCTCCTTCCATCAGTGAAAGCATTGAAGATGCAATGTGGCTGGGTCTGACAGTGTTGTCAGCATGACAGTGATCCCAAACACACCGCTCGGGCAACGAAGGAGTGGCTCTGTAAAAAGCATTTCAAGGTCCTGGAGTGGCCAAGCCAGTCTCCAGACCTCAACCCCATAGAAAATTTGTGGAGGGAGTTGAAAGTGTGTGTTGCCCAGCGACAGCCCCCAAACATCACTGGTCTAGAGGAGATCTGCATGGAGGAATGGGCCAAAATACCAGCTACAGTGTGTGCAAACCTGGTGAAGACTTACAGGAAACGTTTGACCTCTGTCATTGTCAACAAAGATTATGTTACAAAGTATTGAGTTGCACTTTTGTTATTGACCAAATACTTATTTTCCACCCTAATTTACAAATAAATTCTTTAAAAATCCTACAATGTGATTTCCTGGATTTTTTTCTCATTTTGTCTCTCATAGTTGAAGTGTACCTATGTTGAAAATTACAGACCTCTCTCATCTTTCTAAGTAGGAGAACTTGCACAATCAGGGACTGACTAAATACTTTTTTGCCCCACTGTATACTACAGTAAGTGGATACTACAATGGCGGAAGCTAAAAAACTAAAACTTATCATTTTCATTCAAAGTGGGAGGACGATTATTTTTCCGTTTATTTGAATTCCAAGTCCATCTGTCTTATCTGCAATGCAAATGTGGCTTTAACGAAGAAAGGGAATTTGGAGCGTCATTTCAAGATGATCCACAAGAGCTACAATGCAAACTTCCTGGTTGAATCACCTCTGTGCGCTTGAAAAGTCCAGGAATTGAAAAGTTGGCAAGCAGCACAACAGTCCGTAAATATGGAAGACGTGATGGATGTGGCTAACATGACTGCATGTTCTGTTCGGGTCAGGAGTCTGCAGAGGTGATTATTCCGTGTGCAGCTGGAAGCGACAGATGCAGAACACACAGTTCTGCTGCTGCACACAGAGGTAAGTTTCTCGAACGGTTTTCTGAATTGTTGCCCTAAATTAAAGAATTTCTGAAACATTCAAACCATGCTGAATGTGCACAGCTAGAATACAATGAGAGCCTCTTGGAATTAGCTTTTCTTTCCGATCTCAGTGACAAGCTCAATAACTTCAATCTAGCACTGCAGGGTAAGTACAAACACATCATCAACATGATCAGCTCCGTGAACATGTTTAAAAGCAAGTTACATTTGCCATCAAGCAGGTTACAACAGTGTCATCTGCTGATTTTCCACACATGGACACAGAACTTAAGCATCAGGACAGACACTGTGCGGCACTTGAGAATGCACGTTATGATGATCAAGTGCAGAGCATCTTGTGAGAATTTGACAGGCTTTATTAACCATTGAGCCTGTTGTCAGTTTTCTGTTTTTGCATTTGGGTAAAATATAGATGTGGATTGCATAGTGTCCAAAGTGCATCACTCTTCAACCTGGATAGCTGTGCTATTGAAAATGAGATCCTCACATTGAAATATGATATTGAATTCAAATCTCAAGCTACAAATCTGGGGAATGGTACAGAAACATTTCTGCTGCTTTGAAGGTCCCAATGAGTGCAGTGGCCTCCATCATCTGTAAATGGAAAAAGTTTAGATCCACCAATACTCTTCCTAGAGCTGGCCACCCGTCTAAACTAAGCGATCAGGGGTGAAGGGCTTAGTCAGGGAGGTAATCAAGAACCCGATGGTCACTCTGTCAGAGCTCCAGCATTGCTCTCTGGAGAGAGGAGAACCTTCCAGATGGACAACCATCTCTTCAGCAATCCACCAATCAGGCCTGTATGGTAGAGTGACCAGACAGAAGCCACTCCTTAGTAAAAGGCACATGGCAGCCCACCTGGAGTTTGCCAAAAGGCACCTGAAGGACTCTCAGACCATGAGAAACAAAATTCTATGGTCTGATGAGACAAAGATTGAACTCTCTGGTGTGAATGCCAGGCATCATGTTTGGAGGAAACCAGGCACCATCCCTACAATGAAGGCTGGTGGTGGCAGCATCATGCTGTGGAGGTGTTTTTCAGTGGCAGGAACTGGGAGACTAGTCAGGATTGAGGGAAAGATGAATGCAGCAATGTACAGGGACATCCTGGATGAAAACCTGCTTCAGAGTGCTCTTGACTTCAGACTGGGGTGACGGTTCATCTTTCAGCAGGACAATGACCCTAATCACACAGCCAAGATAATAACGGACTAGCTTCAAGACAACTCTGCTCTGTGAATGTCCTTGAGTGGGCCAGCCAGAGCCCAGACATGAATTCGATTCAACATCTCTGGAGAGATCTGAAAATGGCTGTGCCCCAACGCCCCGCGTCCAACCTGATGGAGCTTGAGAGGTGCTGCAAAGAGGAATGGACAAAACTGCCCAAAGACAGTTGTGCCAAGCTTGTAGCATCATATTCAAGAAGACTTGAGGCTGTAATTGCTGCCAAAGGGGCATCAACAAAGTACTGAGCAAAGGGTGTGAGTACTTAAGTACGTGATTTCTTATTTATTTTTTAATAAATTTGCAAAAAAAGAAAAAAAAAACTAAATAAAAAAATTTCCATGTTGTCATTATTGGGAGTTGTGAGTAGAATTTTGCGGGACAAAAATGAATTTACTTCATTTTGGAATAAGGCTGTAACATAATAAAATGTGGAAAAAGCGTAGCGTTGTGAATACTTTCCGGATGCGCTTGAAATATGTGATGCTACATAATGTTGGATGGAAAATATCACTCTGAATGTTTTTCTATCCAAATGATTAAAGATTGCTGCTTGCTTACCTTGGATGTGAGCGTGATACAAGATAAAAACATCTGGAAGTCTGCCACCGTCTGAAGGGAGCCTACTGGGGAAATGCTTCGTGGTGGAAAATATGGCAAGCTGACATACTGAGTTGCACACGCACACTCACACTCTGCCACTGCTTCCCCACTGAGGAAACTCTGACAGAAACAGCCCTACCTGTCACTGTGGTAGCAATTATCCTGCAGGCTCTCTCCATGGACCGTCTCCTGCAGGTCTCCACATTACTAACCACATCGCTGAGCATGCACGTACCAACCATGCAAACCACACAGTCACAAACACACACACATTTCCACAATACATCCAAATGTGCTGTTGTGTTCTCCAGGATAAATTCACACTCCAACACCTAATGGCTGGAATTGTTATGATGTGTTGGTGCAGACATTCTGCTCACGCCGGTAGACTCACACATCATTACGTGGTGGTGAGTGCTCATGCAAGCGTGCACACATACCTCTTCTGTTATAGATAAATCTGTTATCAGAGAAGAGACAGCTAAGAAGTCTGCAAATACACAAGCTAGAAACCCTAAATAAATCAATAAATATGCTAAAGCTGTGATAATGCAGCATTTGAAAACATAGCAGGCAGCATTAACGCCAGACTAGGATATGAGTCTCAGTGAGTCCGCAGATAATAACTCTTGGATATTGGAAAACACAGACATGCTCAGAAGGAACAAGGTATTTTTACTGGTCTTTTAGAAGGACAAAGTGATCCATTTCATGCTGGTTTACTGGAGCTTGGATCCAGATCCCTGTATGAGTTTCAGATACAGATTGATTGCATGGAACTGTGAAGGGTGATTTTAGAGAAAGCCAAAAAAAACAAAGGGGGGTGTTTGAACCCACTGTGAGCTTATTATCACAGATTTGTTCCGACTGTCATTAGAAATCACAAACATCATCACTCACATCAGGAATATGAGAGGTGGTGTGAAGTAGCAGGGTGGTGGTGGGTGGTCTCTGACAGTAATCAAGTGGAAAAAAACCAGAAGCCAACATTAAATTTTAGAGCCGGTACAGCAAAATGTAGATGAGTGGGACAGTAAATGAATGACTGGGTAAGTCCATCCTGACCAGCTTCTCCAAGCAAAAACTCAAAAACAATGAAAGGCATCAGGGGACTGATGCATACCGTGCACGCACGACACACCAAGATATAAATGTACAAGTAAATATACGAGGTCTCTTAGATAATAAACCGACCCTTTTATTTTTTTTTTTAACTATATGGATTTGAATGACATGCAATTACACCAATCATGCTTGAACCCTCGTGCGCATGCGTGAGTTTTTTCACGCGTGTCGGTGACATCATTTCCCTGTGGGCAGGCCTTGAGTGAGATGTGGTCCCGCCCTCTCGGCTGAATTCCTTTGTTTCACACGCTGCTCGAGACGGCGCGCGTTGCTTTATCAAAATTTTTTCTGGACCTGTGAGGAATATCCGAGTGGACACTATTCGAGAAATTAAGCTGGTTTTCTGTGAAAAGTTTAACGGCTGATGAGAGATTATGGGGTGTTTCTGTCGGTGTAAGGACTTCCCACGGAGCGGGACGTCCTGCAGCGCTTCCAGGCGCTGTCGTCGGCCTGTTTCGAGCTGAAAACATCCTAATTTAAGGCTTAATTCACCCAGGACATCGTGAGAGAACAGAGAGATTCAGAAGAGGCCGGCATGAGGAATTTATGCGGACATTCCACTGTTTAAGGACATTTTTTTAATGAAAGACGTACGCGCAAATTCGCCGAGTCGTTTCCGTGACGACTCGGCAAATCTGTGTGCGCCGCGACAGGAAAAACACCTCCGTGTTGAAAACCATTTGTAGAATTCAGGCGGCTTTTAATGGCTTTCAACAAGTGAGTAACTGAGAAATTGTTTAACAGCTTGGGCATGTTCCAACTTGCCCGTTAAGATTTCCAACGGAGGTGTTTTTCCTGCCGCGACCCCCCGCGGTCGGGTCCAGCCCGACATGCGACTCTGCCCGCACATTCTTTCATTACAAAATGACCGTTAACAATGGAATGTCCAAATAAACTCCTCATGCCGACTTCTTCTGAAAGTTCTCTGTTCTCTGACGACTTACTGCGTCAACAGAGCCTGAAATGTGGAAGTTTTCAACTTGAAACGGCGAGACGCTGCCGCCTCGAAGCGCAGATCGCCGTCAGGCGCCGTGGACCGTCCGTAAAGCGACACTACCAGACCAAAATCTCTCATCAGCCGTTAAAATTTTTACTGAAAACCACCTGAATTTATTGAATGGTGTCCACTCAGTTGTGCCTTACAGTTTTGAAAAAAATTTTATCAAACAAAGCAACAGTCTCTGAGCCATTCCTAAACAATGAAAAAAATCGACGAGCGGGTGGACGACTCCTCACTCAAAGACTGCCCACAGGCGAATGACGTAACCGACAGGCGTGAAAAAACTCTCGCATGCCCACGAGGGTTCAAGCATGTCTGATGTAATCACACGTGATTCAAATCCATATGGTTTTTGAAAAAAATAATAAGGTCGGATACTTTTCTAATAGACCTCGTACATCTGACTGAAATGGCATTTTTGATCATCTATGCCTTCATCATGTAACTTCTGTGACTTCATGATGAAGTTATTCATACCAATCAATCATAAACATTTTGCTGATCAATATATGCTTCAGAGCTTCCATCTAGAATTTTTGCATGCTGAGATATACATGTATTCTTTTACCTTGAGTTAGTCTACTCCAAAATCTAAGCACCTGTAGATATTTGATCCAAGTAATATTCCCAATTTCCCAAAATGTTTCTTCCACCTTTGCTTCTTGGTCATTGATATATATAAAAAGGTGTGTGTATGTATGTGTGTGTGTGTGTGTTGGGGGGGGGGGGGGTACCATATTTTACCTTGATCTTTGACCAAAGCACTTCAAAATCTAATCACCTCTAGATATCTATCCAGGTAATATTACCCCAAGTTTGAAGGAAAACAGTCAAACCATTTCTTATTTTTGTTGTCCACAGACACGGACATGTCTGTCACAGATACACTCAAAAAACTGACCCATTGGATTGGATTTCCATCTAATAAATATATGTAGTACCAACTAAATTAAATTAAACTATCTTGCATTTCGTGTTTCGCAGTTGTGAAATCTCATGCTGTCTGGCGGTCCGTGAGTCATGCGAGAGATCGTTTCAGCGGAGTTCCAGTTTAGGACACAATGGAAATACACCTCGTGAAGCATGGACAACAAGACAACATTGGCGCACAGCAGACGTTTATCACAGGTGCTACACCTCCTCTAAATAACCCTCTCAACTTGAGAGAACGTGTCATCACAATCACGCGTGAACTCGCTGAATTGGCGCCATCCCCGCTTTGCCATTGTTTACATGCGCTGTGAGACAGCGGAACTCTGCTGGAACCGCAGTGCATTCTGTGAAGTGTAAGCAGCTGCCAGGGGCATTATGGGAAATGACGAAACACTGAATGGATGTTCTTTATTTGAGTTGCAGCTACATATATTTATTAGATGGAAATCCTGCACATAATTGAATTGAGTTCATCCAATGAGCCTTTTTTTTTTTTGCGTGTACACACACGGCAGTAAAAACAATACCCTGCTGTTGCTTTACCGATACACAAGGTAATACAACCCCTGGCAAAAATTATGGAATCACCGGCCTCGGAGGATGCTCATTTAGTTGTTTAATTTCATAGAAAAAAAGCAGATCACAGACATGACACAAAACTACAGTCATTTCAAATGGCAGCTTTCTGGCTTTAAGAAACACTATAAGAAATCAAGAAAAAAAGATTGTGGCAGTCAGTAATGGTTACTTTTTTAGACCAAGCAGAGGAAAAAAATATGGACTCACTCAATTCTGAGGAATAAATTATGGAATCACCCTGTAAATTTTCATCCCCAAAACTAACACCTGCATCAAATCAGATCTGCTCGTTGACATTGACCCTATGCCATGACATTGACCATATGTGTCTTTTTGCAAGGAATGTTTTCACAGTTTCTGCTCTATGGCAAGATGCATTATCATCTTGAAAAATGATTTCATCATCCCCAAACATCCTTTCAATTGATGGGATAAGAAAAGTGTCCAAAATATCAACGTAAACTTGTGCATTTATTGATGATGTAATGACAGCCATCTCCCCAGTGCCTTTACCTGACATGCAGCCCCGTATCATCAATGACTGTGGAAATTTACATGTTCTCTTCAGGCAGTCATCTTTATAAATCTCATTGGAACGGCACCAAACAAAAGTTCCAGCATCATCACCTTGCCCAATGCAGATTCGAGATCCATCACTGAATATGACTTTCATCCAGTCATTCACAGTCCACGATTGCTTTTCCTTAGCCCATTGTAACCTTGTTTTTTTCTGTTTAGGTGTTAATAATGCCTTTCGTTTAGCTTTTCTGTATGTAAATCCCATTTCCTTTAGGCGGTTTCTTACAGTTCGGTCACAGACGTTGACTCCAGTTTCCTCCCATTCGTTCCTCATTTGTTTTGTTGTGCATTTTCGATTTTTGAGACATATTGCTTTAGGTTTTCTGTCTTGATGCTTTGATGTCTTCCTTGGTCTACCAGTATGTTTGCCTTTAACAACCTTCCCATGTTGTTTGTATTTGGTCCAGAGCACACAGCTGACTGTGAACAACCAACATCTTTTGCAACATTGCGTGATGATTTACCCTCTTTTAAGAGTTTGATAATCCTCTCCTTTGTTTCAATTGACATCTCTCGTGTTGGAGCCATGATTCATGTCAGTCCACTTGGTGCAACAGCTCTCCAAGGTGTGATCACTCCTTTTTAGATGCAGACTAACGAGCAGATCTGATTTGATGCAGGTGTTAGTTTTGGGGATGAAAATTTACAGGGTGATTCCATAATTTATTCCTCAGAATTGAGTGAGTCCATATTTATTTCCTCTGCTTGGTCTAAAAAAGTAACCATTACTGACTGCCATAATCTTTTTTTCTTGATTTCTTATAGTGTTTCTTAAAGCCAGAAAGTTGCCATTTGAAATGACTTTAGTTTTGTGTCATGTCAGTGATCTGCTTTTTTTCTACAAAATTAAACAACTGAATGCACATCCTCCAAGGCCGGTGATTCCATAATTAATGCCAGGGGTTGTACATGCTATCATCTTGTAACTCAATACATTGGAAGAGCACATAATGAGAATGAAGTAATTCAGTGGTGGCTAACTTTGATGAACCATTTAAATTGAAAAAGAAATTCTGTGTTGCCTATGTGCCCGATGTGGCCTAAACAAAAGCTTGCAAATACAAGCAGAAATATGATGCCCATTACATGTCCAAATATGAGACAAACTATACAACAGAATGGGAAACTAAAACCAGAATTAAATGGACAGAATATGGGACAGGGGATAATGCCAAAACTTTTCTTAAGTACTGCAAATTAGTGATAGCAAATTTTCTGGCAAGGGTTTGAATCCTGTGCAACCATGTTTCAAAGAGTTGTTCTGGAGTGTATCAAAAGAAAGATATGCTGAACACTGACACCTATTGGATTGTTGACAAATGTATAACCATATGAAATTATGAATTTCATATTTAAAGGCTACAGTCAGGACAGGGTCTGTATGTGTACAATGTCGCTTGAATTTACGGTAGACATAGAAAATATCTACATATTCAGTATGTGTCCTTAAACCTTTATTTACATGGCCATATGTGACTTGCAAAGGCAATTATCTCTATGAAACCTTAAAATGATCCGTTATTTCTTTTGGCTTCTCCTATGTTTTGCTTGCTACATTGTGTCGCATGATTTGACACAACTTCCATGTTGGATGCCCTTCTTGAAACAACTCCAGATGTACAAGGAGAATGGGGCATGGGTAGCCTAGAAGCAGTGACCTTCTTGTCATGAAGCAAGCCTGCCAACCATTTGCAACACAGTGGAACTCCATCGTGAACAGGAATTGGGCAGACCAAAGCATTCACATTCGCCTGTGTATGTTTCAGACCAGTGGCAGAGGAGCTTCCATACAAAATGCTGGCGTACTCATTAGGAGGAGCTTCATAGATCAGATTGGTGCACCCAGAAATTGAACCGCCTCCCTTATGAATAAAAGATAACATGTTCTGAGTGTCTGAAACTGTTGTAAAACACCAACTGTTTAACCAGAATAAGAGACTGTTTATACTGAAGTTAATATAATAAAATGAGGGGAAAAAATACAGGGTTGCACTGAAGTGTCTCCCTTAAATCAGTACAAGGTCAGAACATATTCTGCAAGCATTGTCACACTCAAAAGTTTTACAAGACTTAACCTTAAATAAAGCGCCTGCAAATCATTTTGAAAGTAATCACATGTTGTTGATGTTGGCCGATCAACATTCATTGTCAAGACTAAGAACTGCAGCCATCCTCGAAAACATAGTACCACAAAAAACAACAAATCTGAGTACTAGAGTTTCACTATAAACATTGAAGACATTCTGCAAATAGCCATTCATAATATAGTACATTAAAACTTAGGCCCCAGTCACACATAGCAAGAATGTGGAGGAGCCATTCCGACACGGCAAATATGGGCATTATCCGATGTAGTCGGGAGGAAAAGGGGCATGGCCAGCCGTGGTCCAAACGCATCTGGACTGCCTGGTCCACACCTGCACGATGGCATCTGAAGCGTATGTAGACAGCAGGTGGATGACACAGATTGCTGTCAGACGGCCATAAACAGCACTGCAGACTGCCCGATCATCATATGTCTGCAGGGCAGACTGGGGCGCTGTTTTCCTCACGCACATGTCCGTGCATGGCACACCTGTGCTCTGAGCACACGCGTGGGGCTGTAATTATCACTCAGCTGCGTGTATGTGTGCATAACACTGCCTGGGCGACTAAGCACGCGTGGGGGGCACACATGGCAAGTGGACAGCTTCACTCCAAAGTTTGCTGCCAGTTGGGCCATACAGTCCCTCAGATGGAGCCCTTCCAGGGAACTTACTTTTTTCTTCTTTGCCGACTTCAGCAGAAGAATGCAACTCTGGACACCGCGATGGTTGGATTATCACATGGAATTATTTTTTTTCTTTTGGTGATTTTAACCACAGGCTGTCCTGGCTTCATGTGCATGTGCGCGCTGTGAAACATCCTGGACCGCTGTTGGAGGTAAGATGCATGTTTGTTAATGGTGTAATGGCCTGGCACAAGCTCCATGTGATACCTCCTCCAGAGTTAGAAGGTGGACATTTATTTCAACGTGAGAGCTGTCCGGCTCCGAGCCTGATGTACGCAATGATGCGTTACTGCGCAGCACAGAGAGAGGCAGCTCCCTGTGTTATGATGTAGACAATAGTTCACATTATTTACGTCACCCATGGGAAGGAATGGATAAATATCTGTACTGTAAGGTCTATTGTGGATATAAGAGCCTGTTCAGATTTTCTGCACCATGCGCGTGACAGCGCACGGAGCTTCAGCTCCGGTGCCACAGCGCACAGAACGCATGGAGCTTCAGGGCGACGTAAATAATGTGAACCATTGTCTCCATCATAACATGGGCAGCTGCCTCTCCGTGCTATGCAGGAGCGTGTCATTGCACGAGTCAGGCTCAGAGCTGGGCGGATCTCACGCTGTTTATTATCATGATGAAGCATGCCACATACAGTTCAACTGGGGGGGGGGGCATTATTATACATGGCACTGTGGGTCATACCAGCAGGCATACCATGCCAGATCTATCTCGAGGTTCCCTCGTATGCGCTCAAATTGTTTCAGATCCCGGTTAGCTGCCATCGGAATATGTAAATTGCAGTTTGATGGTCCTCAGATAACACATGGATCGCTGTCGGATAGGTGTCCCATCTCGATAGCACCCAGAGAATTATGAACATGTGCATCACACTCGGGGCCGCCGGCAGATTTTGACCAACTGTGTCGATTTCTGCAGATGGCTGTCAGAATTTTTTGGAACTGAAATCTGACTTTCAGATGTGCACCAATTCATAAGTCTGATACCACTCTGCGTGATTCCAGCTATGTGTGCTATGTTCCTCATTTAGACTACAGGGATATATTGTCATAAGGCTACAGCATATGTAGTCATCTGTTGTGTTTTTTTTAAAACATCTCCACATGACAAGTCTTCTCTAAAAACAATTTAAAGATCAACATCATATCAAACCTGGGGCTTTTGGGTTTCAGTGTCTTGCCCAAGGACATTTTGACATAAAGACAAGAGTAATTGGGATTGGATCTCCTGACCTTTTTGATGGTGGATGTGCTACTCTAACCACAGTTTGATTTTCACATTTGAATAAATAATAAATAAAACTGATTGATCAATCAGTCCTTGAACTGCTCAACAAATTTTTGACAATTGCAACATATGGGAGAATTCACCTTTTTCACAAATTTCTGAAAAGGAAATGCATGGTATCAAACCACATGCAGTATACTAAGTAAGTTCATGACATTTTTTACAAACCTTAAAAATGCATTTCATGTTTGCTTAAAACATAGAAGAAACCAGTCTTATGTAGGTCCTGAAGCCTGTTGGTGCTGGTACTTACCTCTGAATTACGCAGCTTTTATAGTGACTGGTTTATTTTTATTTGTTTGCTATACTGCATGTTAAATATGTTATTCATCAAGTAAAAAAACATAGAAAAAACTTCACAGTGCAAGATGCATGCAAGAAACTGACCACAGATTGATGGAGTTTGAAATAAACTAGTACATTATAAAAAAGTACCTTTAGCTGGCCATATTTCTTGAGATGGCATCATACTGTTAGGGTATCAGGGATTACAAGGTAGGCAACAAGCTTTAGTTCAGTGACATTTTGAGCATACAATGGATTTTTGTAGCTCACAGACTGACTACCCAGTTCATGCTCACTTATTCTTTCCGAGAGTAATATTAAAAAAATAATCTCCTAAACAATACATTTCTCAAAGATGTGTAGATCACTCAGAGGCTTGATTGGCAGCAATGTTTTAAAATGACTACGGGTGGTACACAGCCAGTGTATTTTGAGTGAAAGTTTCAAGCCTGGGTAAATGAGCAGAGAAGAAGCTGGAAGGATGTACACTGTAAATTCTGTTAAATCTCAGACACACTGGGTACACAAGCCAGTGCATCCGGAGTGCGAGTCCCAAGCCTGTATAAATAAGTAGTTTCATCAAGAAGGCCATCGAGTATAAACTTTACCAAACCAAACAAGTAGATCACAGTACTGGACTGGTTGAGGCCTGGGTTAACAATGAGTGCCACCAGTGCTGTTGTCCAATAGGGTGCTGGCTACTATTGGACGATGAAGAAGAAGAGGCAGAAGACTTGTGTGAAACCAGCTGGGAATGGAGTCAGGACTTTGAATGTTGGCAGTATGACTAGTAAAGAGAGAGATTTGGCTGATATGGACAGACGAAGGGTAGGCATACTGTTGTACAAGAGACCAAGTGGAAGGGACGTAAGGCCAGGAGCATCTGAGGTGGGTTCAAACTACTGTATAATAGTGTGCCTTAACTGACAGAGTGGTCTCAACTCACAACATGGCACCATTCTGGTTCCAACTGCTCTGAACTACTGAATGAACCTTTTATGTTTTCAACATGTTTTTAAAATCATTTAACCACATACAGCAACACATCCAGGTACAGGTACTATCAAAATAAATATAACAATAGTTAATCTATCAAATTTACATAAATGTACAATTCATGATGATTTATTTAATTAATTTAAAGCCTGATTTATGCAGCTGCACAGCTATAACTCCGTGTCAGTTTTAAAGTTCTCCATCTCTGGATTATGCTTTATTCTGGACTAATTTTACCCTTAAGCTTTTCTTTCTACAATCATCACCTCCAAATCAAAGGTAAGCTGTACATTTTCCTCTTTTACCAACTTCGTACTGTAAATGTGTGGACTTTTCGGATCCATTTTTAATGAACGTGCGCACTGCAAACACTATTATAATATGATGGCAGACAAAGGAGTAAAAGCAGCAAAGTGTCAAATCACAGCCTTTTGTGTCTGATTTAACAGGAGCACATCCAGGCTTCAGGTCCAAGTCTGAGCATGGTGTGAAAAAAATAAATGGTCGGACTTTTTAATCACAGAAATGATTCCGGTCCCACTTTCCTCAAATCAGTGAATGTCAGAGTGCTGAACCTTAACTTGTACGTCTGTTACTGTGCACGTCTAGACTGCTCGGTCGTTTTTAAAGGAAATACATTGCAATTGGACTGTAAATTTTATCCGATGTGAGCAAAAATCCATTATACAAAATCCATTATATACAGTGTTTATTACATGGAAAACAATAGAAAAACGTTGTATTGTTTGTTGACTAAATATCTGGTTTATATGATGATGGTTTAGGTGAGTTTTACTGTACATGGGACTGAACAATAAATTTACCTCTCAACACTTTAACGATGATGTCAGCTTCCATCCCACACAGCTGACTTTATTTCATTTTTTTTGACTTGTCATGTTGCCACTCTCTCAATTAAGGCACACTACTATATAATGGTGTGGATGGAAGGAAAAATGGTGTTGGGGTCATTTTAAAGGAAGAGAAGAGTGTGTTGGTGGTTAAGAGAGTGTCTGACAAAGTTATAAGCATGAAGTTAGAAAATGATGAGGTGATGATGAAGGTTGAAAAAGGTTGTGAGATGAAGAAGATGTTGTGTGAGCCGCCAGAAGAGGAGGTACTGCTGGCCCACCACCAGAAGGCACCCTGCCTGAAGTGCGGGCTTCAGGCACGAGAGGGCGCTGCCGCCTCAGGAACAAGCCGTGGTGACAGCTGTCACCCATCATCTGTGACAGCTGTCACTAATCCATACATCTGGTATAAAAGCAGGAAGACACCTCCACCAAACTGCCGAGATATCATCTTCATTTGGAGGTACTACTCTCAGCCTTTTTTTTTTCGGTTGGAGGAACGCCGTCGGGAACGAGACGAAGGACGTGGCCGGGCGCGCGCCGTCCCTCTTCCTTCCGGGTCCGAGAAAGGTCCGCCCTTCCCACGCTCCCTGGCATCTACGTCCCGTGGGGCGACAGCTCCCCCTGCTGACGAAGCTATGGACACGAGCAGGGCCACATTTAGACCACCTAATAGACAGAGGAGGTTATCACGCGGGGCGTGCTGTGTTTGTGGCTCAATGGAGCATCAATTGAACGATTGCCCCGAACGGTTAAACACCAACGCCCGCCCCTAGAGACTGGGCTTAGGGTGGGCCAAAAAATTCACGTGGGACACACACATATTGCCGCACGACTCCCAGTTACAATCCTTAGTGGGGATTTAACCCTTCAGGCCCCAGTGTTGTGTGGGCCGCTGAAGAGGAGGTACTGCTGGCCCACCACCACCAGAGGGCGCCCTGCCTGGAGTGCGGGCTCCAGGCACCAGAGGGCGCTGCCGCCGACGAAGGCTGTCAGGGTGACAGCTGTCACCCATTACTAGACACAGCTGACTGCACTCAGGACGGAGTATATCAGCAGGACAGCGTCTCCACCTCAGTGCCGAGATATCGCCTTGAGATTAAGGTAACCTTCTTTGCTAGTATATATATTGAGGACTCTGATAAACCTTGCTAAACCATTTCAGGACAGCTGATTACAGAAAGCACCTTGCTTGGATAAGTACTCACCTTCCTGCTTCATTATTACAAGAGGTGGAGGCGGCTTCTCCCCTCTCCGTCTACTGGGTGCTGTCGCATCCATACCTGTGTGTTTGTGCTCTTTCCCGCCAGCAGTACCGGATCCGACGAGCGAAGGCAGTGGCCACCTGGGAATTCGGGACTTGGCGGTTCCAGTACTCCTGGTTTTCGGTGGCAGAGGAAATCTGGGTGGTTCCGGTTCGACTGGGACGGACGTCTCCTACCTTCGAGCCTGCCCACACAACACCAGCAGATTTCGACTTACAACTCTAAAGTATTAATTGTTGTATTGGTTGTGCCCTGTTCACAACAGTAAAACTTGTTATTTCACCTTTCTCTATTGTCCGTTCATTGCGCCCCCTGTTGTGGGTCCGTGTACCTACACTTTCACAACAGGATATCTCGGCCAGCGTCATGGATCCCGAGGGGCGTCAACCGGCTGTTGAACGGCCAATGGAAGAACAGGGCGCAGCGGCGGCTTCGGGAGGGGTAATCGGTGAGTTGCAGCGGATCCTCACCGCTTTCACCACTCGGATCGATTTTATGACCGAGCAGCACGTTCTCCTAAACCGCAGGGTGGAGGCTCTCGCCGCACAAATGGAAGCGCGCCCTCCGGGCGCCGCTGCGGCTCTCCCTCCCGAGGACCCTGCGTGTGAGAATGACGTTCCACTGGTTGTTCAACGGCCCCTTCCTCCGTCCCCTGAAGCATACATAAGCCCTCCAGAACCGTACGACGGCTGTGTGGAGACGTGCGCGGACTTCCTTATGCAATGTTCGCTCGTCTTCGCTCAGCGTCCCGTGATGTACGCAGCTGATGCTAGCAGGGTAGCTTATGTAATCAACCTGCTTCGCGGGGAGGCACGCGCTTGGGCTACAGCGCTCTGGGAACAGAGCTCACGGCTCCTTCAGTCATACGACGGGTTTGTACGGGAGCTCAGAACGGTGTTCGATCATCCCAACAGAGGAGAGTCCGCTTCAACCGCATTACTGTCCATACGACAGGGACGTCGGAGCGCAGCTGCCTATGCAGTCGCCTTCCGCATCGCGGCAGCGAGATCCGGCTGGAATAGCACTGCCCTCCGCGCTGCCTTTGTAAATGGATTGTCTCTGGTCCTAAAAGAGCACCTGGTGGCTAAAGACGAACCGCGGGATTTAGACGGGCTCATTGATCTGGTCATACGGCTTGACAACCGGTTAGAGGAACGTCGCCGGGAGCGAGGCGAAGGGCGTGGCCAGGCACGGGTCGTCCCTCTCCCTTCCGGGTCCGATCGAGTTCCGCCGTCCCCACGCTCCTCTGTTCCGGCGCTCCGTGCGCTTACGGCTCCCCCTGCTGTCGAAGCTATGGACACGAGCAGGGCAACATTTAGGGCACCTGAAGCACAAAGGAGGCGGGCCCACGGAGCTTGTTATGTTTGTGGCTCGAGTGAGCATATGGCAAACGATTGCCCCGAGCGGTTAAACACCGACGCCCGCCCCTAGAGACTGGGCCAGGGGTGGGCCAAAACATGCACGTGGGACACACCCACATTGCTACACGACTCCCAGTCACGATCCTATATGAGGATTCAACCCTGAAAGCCCCAGCACTGGTGGACACGGGCTCTGAGGGGAATCTGCTTGACAGCAGATGGGCCAGGGAGATAGGGCTCCCTCTGGTGGCTCTTACCTCGCCTGTGCAGGTTCGGGCACTAGATGGCTCCCTACTCCCACCAATCACGCACAAGACACCTCCAGTAACTCTGGTGGTGTCAGGTAACCACCGGGAGGTGATCGAGTTCTTCGTGACTCAGGCCACCTCCCGTGTGGTTTTAGGGTTTCCATGGATGCTGAAGCACAATCCCCGGATTGATTGGCCGTCCGGGGTAGTGGTACAGTGGAGCGAAACCTGCCATCGGAGTGTCTCGGTTCCTCGGTTCCTCCTGGCTCCCAAGCTAAGGAGGAGGTCCGAGTCCCGCCCAATCTGAAGGCGGTGCCAGCGGAGTACCATGACCTCGCTGACGTGTTCAGCAAGGATCTGGCCCTCACGCTACCTCCCCACCGCCCGTATGATTGTGCCATTGATTTGGTTCCAGGCAGTGAGTTTCCGTCCAGTAGGCTGTACAACCTCTCACGGCCGGAACGCGAATCCATGGAGACCTACATCCGGGACTCTTTAGCTGCCGGGTTGATCCGGAATTCCACCTCACCGATGGGCGCAGGTTTCTTTTTTGTGGGTAAAAAGGATGGCGGGCTTCGTCCATGCATTGATTATAGGGGGTTGAACGAGATCACGGTTCGCAATCGATACCCGTTGCCCTTGTTAGATTCGGTGTTCACCCCCCTGCATGGAGCCAAGATGTTCACCAAGCTGGATCTTAGGAATGCGTATCATTTGGTTCGGATTCGGAAGGGAGACGAGTGGAAGACGGCATTCAACACCCCCTTAGGGTCATTTGAGTACCTGGTCATGCCGTTCGGTCTCACTAATGCTCCCGCGACCTTCCAAGCGTTGGTAAACGATGTCTTGCGGGACTTCCTGCACCGGTTCGTCTTCGTGTATCTAGACGATATACTCATCTTTTCCCCGGATCCTGAGACTCATGTCCGGCATGTCCGTCAGGTCCTGCAGCGGTTGTTGGAGAACCGTCTGTTTGTGAAGGGCGAGAAGTGTGAGTTCCACCGCACTTCTTTGTCCTTCCTGGGGTTTATCATCTCCTCTAACTCCGTCGCCCCGGATCCGGCCAAGGTTGCGGCGGTGAGAGATTGGCCCCAACCCACTAGCCGTAGGAAGCTGCAACAGTTCCTCGGCTTCGCTAATTTCTACAGGAGGTTCATCAAGGGCTACAGTCAGGTAGTTAGCCCCCTGACAGCCCTGACCTCTCCAAAAGTTCCCTTCACCTGGTCGGACCGGTGCGAGGCCGCGTTCAAGGAGTTGAAACGGCGCTTCTCGTCTGCACCAGTTCTGGTGCAGCCCGATCCTAGCCGCCAGTTAGTGGTTGAAGTGGATGCCTCGGACTCAGGGATAGGAGCGGTGCTCTCCCAGAGCGGGAGGACCGATAAGGTCCTTCACCCGTGTGCCTATTTTTCTCGCAGGTTGACCCCCGCTGAACGGAATTATGACGTCGGCAATCGGGAACTCCTTGCTGTGAAAGAGGCCCTCGAAGAGTGGAGACATCTGTTGGAGGGAACAGCCGTGCCATTCACGGTTTCACTGACCATCGGAACCTGGAGTACATCAGGACCGCTAAGCGTCTGAACCCCAGGCAAGCCCGCTGGTCATTGTTCTTTGGCCGTTTTGACTTCCGGATTACCTACCGCCCCGGGACCAAGAACCAGCGATCGGATGCATTGTCCCGGGTGCACGAAGAGGAGGTCAGAACGGAACCGTCGGATCCCCCGGATCCCATCATCCCGGAGTCCGCTATCGTGGCCGCCCTCACCTGGGACGTGGAGAAGACCGTCCGGGAGGCCCTGACCCGTGTCCCGGACCCCGGAGACGGACCAAAGAACAAACTATACGTCCCACCAGAGGCCAGGGCCGCAGTCCTAGACTTCTGTCACGGTTCTAAGCTCTCCTGTCACCCAGGGGTGCGAAGGACCGTGGCAGTCGTCCGGCAACGCTTCTGGTGGGCATCCCTGGAGACCGACGTCCGGGACTACGTCCAGGCTTGTACCACCTGTGCCAGGGGCAAGGCCAATCATCAGAAGACCTCAGGGCAGCTACAGCCACTGCCCGTGCCTCATCGCCCCTGGTCCCATATCGGCCTGGACTTCGTCACGGGTCTCCCGCCGTCCCAGGGAAACACCGTCGTCTTCACGATAGTGGACCGTTTCTCCAAGGCGGCCCACTTCGTGGCCCTCCCGAAGCTCCCTACGGCCCAGGAGACAGCGGACCTCCTGGTCCACCACGTCGTCCGTCTGCATGGCATACCATCAGACATCGTCTCCGATCGCGGTCCCCAGTTCACCTCACATGTCTGGAGGAGCTTCTGCCGGGAACTGGGGGCCTCGGTCAGCCTTTCGTCCGGGTACCACCCCCAGACCAACGGGCAAGCAGAGCGGGCCAACCAAGAACTGGAGCAGACACTACGCTGTGTGACAGCCGCGCACACCGACGGCCTGGAGTACCCACCTGGCCTGGATCGAGTACGCCCACAACAGCCAAGTGTCATCAGCCACCGGCCTCTCCCCGTTTGAGGTGTGCTTGGGGTATCAGCCCCCCTTGTTTCCGGTGGTCGAGGGAGAGGTCGGTGTGCCCTCGGTCCAGGCCCACCTACGGAAGTGCCGTCGGGTGTGGCGTGCTGCCCGCTCTGCTTTGTTGAAGGCCCGGACGAGGGCGAAGAAACATGCAGACCGGCGGCGGGGCCCCGGCCCCCACGTACCGTCCTGGGCAGGCAGTGTGGTTGTCCACCAAGGACATTCCCCTTCAAGTGGACTCCCCCAAGCTCCAAGAACGGTACATCGGTCCCTTCAAGGTTGTCAAAGTCATCAATCCCGCCGCAGTGAGGCTTCAGCTTCCGGCCTCACTGCGGATACACCCAGTATTCCACGTCTCCCGGATAAAGCCCCATCACACCTCACCCCTCTGCACCCCGGGTCCGGCACCACCTCCTGCCCGGATCATCGACGGGGAACCGGCTTGGACCGTGCGCCGGCTCCTCGATGTCCGTCGAATGGGCCGGGGTTTTCAGTACCTGGTGGACTGGGAGGGGTACGGCCCCGAGGAGCGCTCCTGGGTGAAGAAGGGCTTCATCCTGGACCCGGCCCTCCTGGCCGACTTCTACCGACGCCATCCGGACAAGCCCGGCCGTGCGCCAGGAGGCGCCCGTTGAGGGGGGGGTCCTGTTGTGTGGGCCGCTGAAGAGGAGGTACTGCTGGCCCACCACCACCAGAGGGCGCCCTGCCTGGAGTGCGGGCTCCAGGCACCAGAGGGCGCTGCCGCCGACGAAGGCTGTCAGGGTGACAGCTGTCACCCATTACTAGACACAGCTGACTGCACTCAGGACGGAGTATATCAGCAGGACAGCGTCTCCACCTCAGTGCCGAGATATCGCCTTGAGATTAAGGTAACCTTCTTTGCTAGTATATATATTGAGGACTCTGATAAACCTTGCTAAACCATTTCAGGACAGCTGATTACAGAAAGCACCTTGCTTGGATAAGTACTCACCTTCCTGCTTCATTATTACAAGAGGTGGAGGCGGCTTCTCCCCTCTCCGTCTACTGGGTGCTGTCGCATCCATACCTGTGTGTTTGTGCTCTTTCCCGCCAGCAGTACCGGATCCGACGAGCGAAGGCAGTGGCCACCTGGGAATTCGGGACTTGGCGGTTCCAGTACTCCTGGTTTTCGGTGGCAGAGGAAATCTGGGTGGTTCCGGTTCGACTGGGACGGACGTCTCCTACCTTCGAGCCTGCCCACACAACACCAGCAGATTTCGACTTACAACTCTAAAGTATTAATTGTTGTATTGGTTGTGCCCTGTTCACAACAGTAAAACTTGTTATTTCACCTTTCTCTATTGTCCGTTCATTGCGCCCCCTGTTGTGGGTCCGTGTACCTACACTTTCACAACACCCAGCACTGGTAGACACAGGGTCAGAAGGGAATCTGTTAGACAGCAGATGGGCCAGGGAGGTAGGGCTCCCTCTGGTGGCGCTACCTACACCATTGCAGGTGCGAGCACTAGATGGCACCCTACTCCCTTTACTCACACACAAGACACCACCAGTAACTCTGGTAGTGTCAGGGAATCATAGGGAGGAGATTGAGTTTTTTGTGACTCCTTCTACCTCCCGTGTGATTCTGGGGTTCCCCTGGATGTTGAAACACAATCCCCGGATTGATTGGCCGTCCGGGGTGGTGGTACAGTGGAGCGAAACCTGCCATCGGAGGTGTTTGGGATCCTCGGTTCCTCCCGGTTCCCAGGCTAAGGAGCAGGTCCAAGTACCCCCCAATCTGTCGGCGGTGCCGGTTGAGTACCACGATCTTGCTGACGTTTTTAGCAAGGATCGGGCACTCACTCTTCCCCCGCACCGTCCATATGATTGTGCCATCGATTTGTTGCCAGGAGTGGAGTTCCCGTCCAGCAGGCTGTACAACCTCTCCCGACCTGAGCGCGAATCGATGGAGACCTACATCCGGGACTCCTTAGCTGCCGGGCTGATCCGTAACTCCACCTCTCCGATGGGAGCGGGTTTCATTTTTTGTGGGAAAAAAAGATGGCGGTCTTCGTCCATGCATTGATTATCGGGGGCTGAACGAGATCACGGTTTGCAACCGATACCCGTTGCCTTTGTTGGATTCAGTGTTCACCCCCCTGCATGGAGCCAAAATCTTCACAAAGTTGGATCTTAGGAACGCATACCACCTAGTTTGGATCCGGAAGGGAGACGAATGGAAGACGGCATTTAACACCCCGTTAGGTCATTTTGAGTACCTGGTCATGCCGTTCGGCCTCACTAACGCCCCCGCGACGTTCCAAGCTTTGGTTAATGACGTCTTGCGGGACTTCCTGCACCGATTCGTCTTCGTATATCTGGATGATATACTCATCTTTTCTCCGGACCCTGAGACCCATGTACGGCATGTACGTCAGGTCCTGCAGCGGTTGTTGGAGAACCGGTTGTTTGTGAAGGGCGAGAAGTGTGAGTTTCACCGCACTTCTTTGTCCTTCCTGGGGTTTATCATCTCCTCCGACTCCGTCGCCCCGGATCCGGCCAAGGTCGCAGCGGTGAGAGACTGGCCCCAACCTATAAGCCGTAGGAAGCTGCAACAGTTCCTCGGCTTCGCAAATTTCTACAGGAGGTTCATTAAGGGGTTTAGTCAGGTTGTTAGCCCCCTGACGGCCCTGACCTCACCAAAAGTTCCCTTCACCTGGTCGGATCAGTGCGAAGCCACGTTTAGGGAGTTGAAACGCCGGTTCTCGACTGCACCGGTCTTGGTGCAGCCCGATCCTGGTCGCCAGTTTGTGGTTGAAGTGGACGCCTCTGACTCAGGGATAGGAGCCGTGCTATCACAGAGCGGAGAAACCGATAAGGTTCTTCACCCGTGTGCCTATTTTTCCCGCAGGTTGACCCCAGCAGAGCGGAACTATGACGTGGGCAATCGAGAGCTCCTTGCGGTGAAAGAGGCCCTTGAGGAGTGGAGACACCTGCTGGAGGGAGCGTCTGTGCCTTTCACGGTTTTCACTGACCACCGGAACCTGGAGTATATCAGGACCGCCAAGCGACTGAACCCCAGGCAAGCCCGCTGGTCACTGTTTTTCGGCTGTTTTGACTTCCGGATCACCTACCGCCCCGGGACCAAAAACCAAAGATCGGATGCCCTGTCCCGGGTGCATGAACAGGAAGTCAAGACCGAGCTGTCGGATCCACCGGAACCCATTCTCCCGGAGTCCACTATCGTGGCTGCTCTGACCTGGGACGTGGAGAAGACCGTCCGGGAGGCCCTGGCACGGAGCCCGGATCCCGGAACAGGACCGAAGAACAGACTATACGTCCCACCAGAGGGCTGCCGTCCTGGACTTCTGTCACGGGTCCAAACTCTCCTGCCACCCAGGGGTGCGTAGGACCGTGGCAGTAGTCCGGCAGCGCTTCTGGTGGGCGTCCCTGGAGACTGATGTCCGGGCTTACATCCAGGCCTGCACCACCTGCGCCAGGGGCAAGGCTGACCACCAGAAGGCACAGGGACTTCTACAGCCACTTCCTGTGCCTCACCGCCCCTGGTCTCACATCGGTCTGGATTTTGTCACGGGCCTCCCGCCGTCCCAGGGACACACCACCATACTCACGATAGTGGACCGTTTCTCCAAGGCGGCCCACTTCGTGGCCCTCCCGAAGCTCCCGTCGGCCCAGGAGACGGCGGATCTCCTCGTCCACCATGTTGTCCGGCTGCATGGGATACCAACAGACATCATTTCGGATCGCGGTCCCCAGTTCTCCTCGCAGGTGTGGAGAAGTTTCTGCCGGGAACTGGGGGCCACTGTAAGCCTCTCGTCTGGGTATCACCCGCAGACTAACGGACAGGTCGAACGGGCCAACCAGGAGTCGGAGCAGGCCCTCAGGTGCACGACCTCTGCACACCCGACGGCTTGGAGTGAACATCTGGCCTGGATCGAGTACGCTCATAACAGCCAGGTGTCCTCTGCCACCGGCCTCTCCCCGTTCGAGGTGTGTCTGGGGTACCAGCCCCCTTTGTTTCCTTTGGTAGAGGGAGAGGTCGGTGTGCCCTCGGTCCAGGCCCACCTGCGGAGATGCCGTCGGGTGTGGCGCACCGCCCGTTCGGCCTTGTTGAGGGCCCGGACGAGGGCTAAAGCCCATGCAGACCGTCGACGGTCCCCGGCCCCTACTTACCAGCCCGGGCAGGAGGTGTGGCTTTCCACCAAGGACATTCCTCTCCAGGTCGAGTCCCCCAAATTGAAGGACCGTTTCATTGGACCCTTCCCCATCCTCAAGGTCCTCAGTCCTACCGCAGTGAGGCTCCAACTCCCGGCCTCCATCCGGTCTTTCATGTCTCCAGCATTAAACCGCATCACACCTCGCTCCTCTGTGCACCCGGTCCAGCGCCGCCTCCTGCCCGTATTATCGACGGGGAGCCGGCTTGGACAGTTCGCCGGCTCTTGGACGTCCGCCGCATGGGCCGGGGTTTCCAGTATTTGGTGGACTGGGAGGGGTATGGGCCCGAAGAAAGCTCCTGGGTGAAGAGGAGCTTCATCCTGGACCCGGCCCTCCTGGCCGATTTCTATTGTCGCCACCCGGACAAGCCTGGTCGGGCGCCAGGAGGCGCCCGTTGAGGGGGGGGGTCCTGTTGTGTGGGCTGCCAGAAGAGGAGGTACTGCTGGGCCACCACCAGAAGGCGCCCTGCCTGAAGTGCGGGCTTCAGGCACGAGAGGGCGCTGCCGCCTCAGGAACAAGCCGTGGTGACAGCTGTCACCCATCATCTGTGACAGCTGTCACTAATCCATACATCTGGTATAAAAGCAGGAAGACACCTCCACCAAACTGCCGAGATATCATCTTCATTTGGAGGTACTACTCTCAGCCTTTTTTTGACATTTATAAATCTGTGATTGTGAGTGTTTGCAGGAGAACCGGTCGTTTTGGTGGAGGCTGTGCATGACGGCGCTCCTTTTCCTCTGAGACCACTGCAACGTGTTAAGTGAGAGGTGGAGGTGGCATTCCCACCATTGTTACTGGGTGTTCACACACCCACCCTTTGACTGTCTTTTGCTTTCTGCCAGCAGTACCAGATCCGACACGCCGGAGAGGTGGCCACCTGGGGACTCCGGGACTTGGCAGCTCCAGTATTCCTCGGGTTCAGGTGGCGGTGGAAATCGTGTGGTTCCGGTTCGTTTCCTGACGGGCATCTCCTATCGTCGAGCCTGCCCACACGACACCTTTATTAATTGACTGTTGCACATTCTGATTCTGCTGTGTTTGGTTGTGACATTCACACCAGTAAAGTGTTATAATTTGACTTCTTCCATTGTCCGTTCATTTACGCCCCCTGTTGTGGGTCCGTGTCACTACACTTTCCCAACAGAAGAAAGAAGATTTGTGTAGTGAGTTAGATGAGGCGGTGGAGTGTACCCAAGCAGCTGACTTCACTGGGCCTGTTTTTGAATGGAAAAAGGTGATGATGAAATAATGGGCAGATATGGTATCATGGAGAGGAACACAGAACAGCAGATAGTGTTAGATTTTGCAGAAAGGATGGAAATGGCTGTTATGAATCCTTATTTGAAAGAGGAGGAGGAGTGATTATGCTTTAACCATTTGGGTTAAAGCATAACCAAACGGCTGAAGTGGTGGGGTTGTGTCCAGAGGATCTTCAGTTCAAATCCCAGTCATATTGGAAAATCAGGGACCTTGGGCAAGGTCCTTAATTCCCAGGTTGATCAAGGTGATGTTAGGTCCTGTCCTGTCTCCCCCTCTGGGTCTCTCCTGTTCAATGTCTGTGTGCAAGTCTGTGTGCTGTGCTGGGCGTGGCTGACCTAGTTTCCACTCTGCCTCCACCTAATCAACCTCACCTATTCCTCGTCTGCACTGATTGCCTCAAACTGCAGTATCGAAACCCGGTCTCACTCTCCACTCATCTCCAGTTCATTGTTGTAACCACTGTGGTAACTATTTGGCCAGTCTGTAGGTTTGTTGCTGTAATCACTGTGGTAGCTACTTGGCCAGTCTGAACTTTTGTAGCTTTGTTATATTCTGTGTTTTTGTTACTCCTTTTTAACTCCTGTATTTCTCTGCTTTTTCCTCAAGTCCAGTCATGCTCACCAGCCCTGTTGTTGTTGGAAAAACTTGCTGGTTATGGTTTTGAGCTATCGGCTCCTACTTGGTTTTATAGTTATCTATCTAACAGGACACAGACAGTGTTTTTTAATCCCAGCTTCTCTGGCACCAGAAGTGTAGTATGTGGAGTGCCACAAGGGAGTTGCCTTGGTCCACTATTATTTACAATTTTCACAAATGATTTGCTATATATTTTTGCTAAAGTTAGTATAGTGATGTATGCAGATGAATCAATCATTTATACTACATCAGCACACTCACACAATGATTTAGAAGCTGCTTTAAATATGGAACTGCACAAGGTAGCTGACTGGGTAACATCCAATAAGCTACTGTTAAATATAGTAAAGACTAACTGCATGATTATTGGATCAAGTCGTGTTATTATGAAAAACCCAGTATTAAACATTAAAATTAATAATATGATAATAAATCAAGTACATGAAACTAAGCTGGTGGGTGTAATGGTAGACTCAAAATTATGGAAAAAACATATAAATAATATTTTTGTAAAAATGGGTAGGGGTATATCAATTATGAGAAGACATGCAAGGTTTTTAAGTTGTACAACATTCAATTATGCTATTAAAGCATTATTATTAGTATACCTGGATTATTGCCCAGCAGTTTGGTCAAATGCCTCCAGAAATAAATAGAAATAAATTACAGATTATTCAAAATAGGGCTGCTCGTGTAGCACTGAAGTGCAGTTATAGGACTAACATCATGGAAACCATCTGAACAACTGAGCGCCTCCACATAAATCATTACAATGCATAAAAATTTAAACTGGCTGTTAGTTAGAGACAGACTTTTATATTCACTGATCATTTTTACCAGAAAGATTATTGTCACTAAGTTACCTTGTATTTTGTTTAGGAATTTCTCTTTCAGTTCAGAAAATCATAGATACATAACCAGACATGCTGTGGTGGGAAACTTTACATTACCTGTAGCCAGGACTTATGCCATAAAGAACACTGTCATATTTAGGGGTATGAAGGAATGCAATTTATTACAGGAATGCATTAAACTTTCAAATGAATGTTTTTTAAGGAACTTCTAAAGTGGTATCTGTTGATATAGCGAGCAATTTGGGTTTAACTTTTGATCATTTATAGACAAGGGTTTTTTTGTGTATATAGACTGAACAGATGTGATGATAAATTTGATTGGAATTTGATTGATTGTTGTGTTTTATTATTTCCTTTTTTTATTTTTTATATTTTTGAATGCATTTCTGGTTATTGTATATTGTATATTATGTTTGTTGACTTGTGGGGATCCAGGTAAATAAACAATAAACAATAGCAGCACCCTGATATTGGTGTGTGAATGGGTGAATGTAAGGCATTATTGTAAAGTGCTTTGAGCTTCTAATATACATGGAAAACCACTATATAAATGCAGTCCATGTACCATCACTGTAAATTGCAATATAAAGATATATAGATGCAGTCCTTTACCATAGAGTGACATATAAGAGTGGAGAAAGATGCACACATGGAGTGGACAAGGCAATTAGAATGTTTGTAGATAAAATCAGAGAGGTAAAACTGAGATGGTTTGAACTTGTGCAGAGGAGGAACCCAGTGTACATAGGGAGAAGGATGCTGAGGATGGAACCACCAGGCAGGAGGAGATGAGGGAGGCCAAAGAAGAGGTTTATGGATATGCTGAGGGAGGTGGTGAATGTGACAGGAGAAGATGCAAAGGACAGTGTGAGATGGATGGAGTAGTGAACTCTAATGGAAGCAGCTGAAATAAGAAGAAGGGTTGTTCACTTTTTCCTTCATATGTTGAATATGCTGAGTAGACAAAAAAATTCCTCATGGCAATTTAGGCATGGCCAGTGTAAATCGATCAAAACAATGTACAGTCAAAACAATGTACCGTGCATGTGGAAAGTATTCACAGTGCTTCACTTTTACACATTTTCAAAATTCTACACACAGTACCCCATAATGGAAATGTGAAAAAGTTTTAGGTATTTTTTTTTCCAATTTTTGCAAATTTATTAAAAATAAAAACTAAGAAATCTCATGTACGTAAGTATTCACAGCCTTTGCCATGAAGTTCAAAATGGAGCTCAGGTGCATCCTGTTTTCCTTGAGATGTTTCTACAGCTTAACTGGAGTCCACCTTGGGTAAATTCATATGATTGGACATGATTTGGAAAGGCACACACCTGTCTAGTACTTGGGACGCTCCCCCCCAACCCCCCAAGCTGACGACGGCGGCGCGACCACATGTTGCTGTGGCCCCCCACACACTCGCATCGCCTCAATTCGGAAAACGGACTGTTTCAAAGTTTAGTGCACATTTGAAGTGTGGACGCAATTCCGTTGTTGTTGCACTCGTGTAATGACAATGACAATAAATCAAATCTCAATCTCTCAATCTCATATAAGGTCCCACAGCTGACAGTGCATGTCAGAGCACAAACCAAGCATGAAGTCAAAGGAATTGTCTACAGCCCTCCGAGACAGGATTGTCTTGAGACACAAACCTGGGGAAGGGTACAGAAACATTTCTGCTGCTTTGGAGGTCCTAATGAGCACAGTGGTCTCCATCATCCGTAAATGGAAGACGTTCTGATCCACCAGGACTGAGGACAGAGCTGGCCGTCCGTCTAAACTGAGCAATTGGGGGAGAAGGACCTTAGTCAGGGAGGTGATCAAAAACCTGATGGAAACTCTGTCAGAGCTCCAGTATTGCTCTCTGGAGAGAGGAGAACCTTCCAGAAGGACAACTCTGCAGCAATCCACTAATCAGGCCTGTATGGTAGAGTGGCCAGATGGAAGCCACTCCATAGTAAAAGGCACATGGCAGCCCACCTGGAGTTTACCAATAAGCACCTGAAGGACTCTCAGACTGTGAGAAACAAAATTTTCTAGTCTGATGAGACAAAGATTGAACTCTTTGGCATGAATGCCCAACCCAGTCTCATGGCAAGTCATGATTCAGCAGCACGAAGTATACATTAATCTACTGGTTTGTGATATTGTGATGAAAAGCGCCTCATTTTCCTCACAGCAGCACGAATTCATTCTAATTAATGCCATGATGGCTGCACGAAATTAAAAGTGACGCCGGGGGGTCGGGGTGGTTATGGTTAGGGTTGGGGGTAGGAGTAGGGTTAGTAATAGTGAGTTAAAAAACCCCGTCATGAAAAATTTACTCATTTCATCACAGGAGCACGAAAAAAAAAACAAACGGTGAGACTGGGATGGAATGCCAGGCATCGGGTTTGGAGGAAACCAGGCACCATACCTGCAGTGAAGCATGGTGGTGGCAGCATCATGCTGTAGGGATGTTTTTCAGTGGCAGGAACTGGGAGACTAGTCAGGATTGAGAGAAAGACATCCTGGATGAAAACCTGCTCCAGAGCACTCTTGACCTCAGACTGGGGGACGGTTCATGTTTCAGCAGGACAGTGACCCTAAGCACAAGGCCAAGATATCAAAGGAGTGGCTTCGGGATAACTATGAATGCCCTTGATTGGGCCAGGCCATTGTGTCTGGTTGCTCGTCTGTTGCTCTCCAGTCCAGTCCAGTTTGTTATTGTATTGTTTTTAATTAATGCTGTTTTTGAATCAGAGGCACTGCAGGTGTATGATCACCAAACTCTGCTGGATCTCCAGCCCCCGGTTTGTGGTGCGGTGTGGTTATCGGCGGGTGGACAGAACTTTCCGCCCCCATTTTTATCGGAGGTACCGGCCTTTCTGCGCCGTGCTCCTGCGCTGCCTTTCAGCCGAAAGCGCAGTTGTCGCCACGGGAGACGAAGTGGACATCTCGTGAAGCTGAAGCTCTGTTTGGCCCGCTGTTTGGCTTCTGGACGAGCTGTGCACAGAATTCTGGCAGGATCTGTGCTGCCCTGGCACCTTGTGGATCCGGTTAAAGCCTGTGTGGTGCCGCTGGTCGGCTCTGAGGAGTGTCGGCCTGGCCGTCCACGTTTTCGCTGGATTGATGTGCGCTGGTGGCGCTCTCAGAACCTGGGCTTGCTTCGCCGGGTTCCGAACAGTGAGACTGTCAACCCCACTGAGGTCCTTACCCTGGGTCTCCTGAACATCAGATCACTGTCCTCAAAATCTTTGTTGATTAATGATTTAATCATGGATCATCATTTAGATATGATTGGCTTATGTGAAACCTGGCTCAAACCCACAACTCTCCTTCCTCTGAATGAGGCCTGTCCATCGGCGTACACATTTAATCACGTGTCTCGTGGTGTGAAGCAAGGCGGAGGTGTTGCTTTTATATACAAATCTAGGTATTCTTTATTAGCTGTTGGGGGTCACAAATTTAATTCCTTTGAGCATCTGACTCTCCGTTATGCCCATGATGCTAAATACTGTCAGGGTCATAAAACTGGAGCTCAGCTATGTTATTTTGTCACTGTTTATAGGCCCCCTGGCCCATATTCTGATTTCTTATATGAATTTGGTGCATTCATCTCTTGTTTGTCAACTAGTGCAGATAACATTTTGATTATTGGTGACTTTAACATTCATATAAATAAGCCCTCTGATCCCCTTAGCAAATCATTTGTGCAAATTGTGGATGCTTTAGGATTCCAGCAATGCATTCAAGACCCAACACACATTAGTGGAAATACTGTTATGTGTCGACGCGGGTTGAGGAGCGGACTTGCGTCCGACGGAACCCAGCGCCAAAACAACCAGAAAGCGGTTCCAATAACAAAACAATTTATTAATTTCACCCTCTGGTGCAAAACAAGGTGTATAAACAAAAAATGCGTCAGTCTGGTGGAGTGAAGGCTGGCACGCTCTCAAGCACCTAAAAGGATCGAAGCCCGGCGCTTCTGGACTCACTTTACCGCCAAACACCCCCCAGGTGGACACGACAAACCGACTCTCTGCGAAGGATAGAAGAGGTGAGGTAAGTCAGCAGTTACAAGCAATATCCTTCAAAAGGCACACACTATCAGCAACACATTCAGGTCTGTATTTAAGCTTTATGTAAATGAGCAGCTTCTCACAACAGGTGGAGGATCAGTTGTCCGCACGCCACAGCAGTGAGAAGCGAGCTGCACAATTCTCATCACAATTCAAATATACTGCGTAACAAAATACCAAGTCACTATCAACAAGTAGTCAAACAATTAATCACCTCTGATGTGTGCTGACAGCATGTGTCCCTCACCCTTCCTGCTTCACAGGCACGATGTGTCAAACCCAGGCGCGGTCCTCAGCGTCTCACAAACGAACATCACAAGGTCGAGTTCCCGGCAATTCTGCTTGAATCACACATGGCTTAAATGCAGAACGCCATCTCATTATCTGCTTCAGCTGAAAGTCTTTAAGGCTGCACGTGAGCACCATCCACAGGTGCTGCACATACTGTTGATGAGGGTGAAGGACTCTTCTGCCAGCACCTTCTCCACAGACAAATCAGTTTTCATACCACCTGGAGAGCAAAGAAAAGAAAAGAACACCAAAATGTCCAGCCACACCCCCCCAACACACAACAGTACCCCCCCTTTAACGGGAAGCCTCCCAGTGACCGAACAGACCAGGTCCGAGAACAGCACCTCCCTCCGGGGTCCTCGTCAGGAAGCAGACAGCATAACGCTCCCAAGGTCCACCACAGACAGCAGGACAGGGCACCGCAGCTGGAAGGCCGGCTGGCATCAACAAAAACCCCAAAACAGTCCCCAGAATAATCCAACACACAAGAAAAAACATAAAACCCACCCAAAACCTCCCCAGGGGACCGTCCCATCCAACCCCGGGAAGAAAAGAAAAACTCCCAAACGCAAAACCCCAACACAGCCCCACAAACACAATACAAACATAAATGCATAAAAGAAAAATAACAAACAACCCCCCCAGAACGACCTGCAGAGCCCAACCCCCCCCCCCAGAAGGCCTTTACCGCCGGTTCCAGGAGGAATAGCCAGAACCGGAATCCCACAAAGGTCCCCAGGTATACATGGAGCAAACGGCGCCCCCCAGAGGACCATACCATCAAACCCCAGGAGGCACCCTCCCCACAACCACGGAACCCCAGACCCGGCCACACCTGGCTAGTTGGCCCCACAAGCCAATTCCCCCCCAGAGGACCGTCCCATCAACCCTGGAGGTGGAACCCGGAAGGAAACAAAACAAAATCAAAGTCCAACCCCCGGAGGACTACCTTAAACAACCCCGGGGGCAAATAAAACAACCGTTAAACCCTGTTACCTTCCCCAGCACCCCGAAAGACCCCAGGTCCCTCCCAGAGCCCCTCGGCGGCTCAATTTTGGCGAACGGCTCAAAACATTAAGCCGGGTAAGGGAACAGGAAAAACTAACCCAGCCCCAACCCCAAGGCGCAGCGGAAAACCGGAAATACGTCCGGTGCCCCAACTCGACCATACCCCAGCCTCTCGGGAGGGGTGTAACTACCGAAATGGCAAACGGCAACAGATCGGCCCACCCCTCCGACTGAGGTATGTTCCCGCTGCACCACACCCCGGCAACACCAATGACAAACGGTACAAAGGCTCACCGAGGCTGGAGTGGAACCGGGCCCTAACCAAACCAAGAAAAACGCCCGTAACAACCCCCCCCTAGGTGCAGAGGTCTTCTGAGAACGCTCAGCGTGACCAACCTGCACCACCCCACAACCCACAAGACGAACGGTCTTGGGGCAAGTGAGGTTGGGGTTAGGGATGTAGGGAAATAAAAAACAACAAAACAAAACGACCGCAAACCCCAAACAGAAAATACCTAAATACACATAAAAAAATAACGATCAAGTGAGCCCAGACGGGCTTCTAACCACCTAACGTTCACTCCACCAGACACGCCTCTGACTCCCCAAACAAATTATAACCCCTATTAAAAAAAAAACAAAACATTAACCCCTACAAGTTTTTTTTTTGTGTGTGTGTGTGTGTGTGTTATTTCGCCTGTCCCAGAACACCTGGAGATACGTCACCATTATTTTTCTTGACGCTTATATGTCGGGGCAATACAGTGGTCTCTGCTCGTCCGCGCTGCATGGGCTCGTCTGCAAGAGGAGCCAGAGGTCCCGTCGGAGGAGCCTCAGTGGGGCGAAGAAGAGGCGGCCCAGATCTGTGTCGGGGAAAGCCCCGAGACAAAAAAACCCGCTCTGATGGCCGCCCTCTCTCTGCGTCCACGCTCCTTCATCCGATCATCTAGACGAATCACCAACGATATCAGCTCATCTAAATCGTTTGGCTCGTCACGGACTGCCAGCTCGTCTTTTAATGACTTATTTAACCCATCTACAAACACTCCTCGTAAAGCTGCGGCGTTCCAACCTGACTGAGCAGAAAAAATCCGGAAGTCCACGGAATACTCCGCTGCACTCCGCCTCCCCTGCCTGAGATTCAGCAACCGTTGGTCAACGGTATTCGTTCTCACCGGATGGTCAAAAACCAGTCGGAACTCCCGGGAGAAATCCTTAAAGGATCCTAACAATGGCTAGTTGTTACTCCACAACGCTGTGACCCAAACTAAGGCGTCACCTCGGAGCAAATTTGTCACATATGAAACACGGCTCCCATCAGAAGAGAAGGAAGCCGGTCGCTGAGCAAAAACCAGAGAACATTGCATCAAAAACGAAGCACAGGCTTCAACGTCTCCCGCATAAGGCTCCGGATGACAAATAATCGGTTCGGACGCCGAATCTCTGGGTGACGGAGTTATCTGCACCGGTATCGATGGTGCCGCAGTTGGAGCAGCAGGAAGCGGAATGGCTTGCGCTGCAAGCTCCGTAACACGGGCGTCTGTTTGTTTAATTTGGTTTGCGAGATGCTGTAATTGCTCCCATATTTTCTCCAAGTGTTCTTGAACTTTTTCGGCGAAAGGAACCGCCTCTGCCGCTGGGTCCATTATGGAATGGCCGGGAACTACTGTTATGTGTCGACGCGGGTTGAGGAGCGGACCTGCGTCCGAAGGAACCCAGCGCCAAAACAACCAGAAAGCGGTTCCAATAACAAAACAATTTATTAATTTCACCCTCTGGTGCAAAACAAGGTGTATAAACAAAAAATGCGTCAGTCTGGTGGAGTGAAGGCTGGTACGCTCTCAAGCGCCTAAAAGGATCGAAGCCCGGCGCTTCTGGACTCACTTTACCGCCAAACACCCCCCAGGTGGACACGACAAACCGACTCTCTGCGAAGGATAGAAGAGGTGAGGTAAGTCAGCAGTTACAAGCAATATCCTTCAAAAGGCATACACTATCAGCAACACATTCAGGTCTGTATTTAAGCTTTATGTAAATGAGCAGCTTCTCACAACAGGTGGAGGATCAGTTGTCTGCACGCCACAGCAGTGAGAAGCGAGCTGCACAATTCTCATCACAATTCAAATATACTGCGTAACAAAATACCAAGTCACTATCAACAAGTAGTCAAACAATTAATCACCTCTGATGTGTGCTGACAGCATGTGTCCCTCACCCTTCCTGCTTCACAGGCACGATGTGTCAAACCCAGGCGCGGTCCTCAGCGTCTCACAAACAAACATCACAAGGTCGAGTTCCCGGCAATTCTGCTTGAATCACACATGGCTTAAATGCAGAACGCCATCTCATTATCTGCTTCAGCTGAAAGTCTTTAAGGCTGCATGTGAGCACCATCCACAGGTGCTGCACATACTGTTGATGAGGGTGAAGGACTCTTCTGCCAGCACCTTCTCCACAGACAAATCAGTTTTCATACCACCTGGAGAGCAAAGAAAAGAAAAGAACACCAAAATGTCCAGCCACACCCCCCCAACACACAACAGTACCCCCCTTTTAACGGGAAGCCTCCCGGCGACCGAACAGACCAGGTCTGAGAACAGCATCTCCCTCCGGGGTCCTCGTCAGGAAGCAGACAGCATAACGCTCCCAAGGTCCACCACAGACAGCAGGACAGGGCACCGCAGCTGGAAGGCCGGCTGGCATCAACAAAACCCCCAAAACAGTCCCCAGAATAATCCAACACACAACAAAAACATAAAACCCACCCAAAACCTCCCCAGGGGACCGTCCCATCCAACCCCGGGAAGAAAAGAAAAACTCCCAAACGCAAAAACCCAACACAGCCCCACAAACACAATACAAACATAAATGCATAAAAGAAAAATAACAAACAACCCCCCCAGAACGACCTGCAGAGCCAAACCCCCCCCAGAAGGCCTTTACCGCCGGTTCCAGGAGGAATAGCCAGAACCGGAATCCCACAAAGGTCCCCAGGTATACATGGAGCAAACGGCGCCCCCCAGAGGACCGTACCATCAAACCCCAGGAGGCACCCTTCCCACAACCCCGGAACCCCAGACCCGGCCACACCTGGCTAGTCGGCCCCACAAGCCAATTCCCCCCCAGAGGACCGTCCCATCAACCCTGGAGGTGGAACCCGGAAGGAAACAAAACAAAATCAAAGTCCAACCCCCGGAGGACTACCTTAAACAACCCCGGGGGCAAATAAAACAACCGTTAAACCCTGTTACCTTCCCCGGCACCCCGAAAGACCCCAGGTCCCTCCCAGAGCCCCTCGGCGGCTCAATTTTGGCGAACGGCTCAAAACATTAAGCCGGGGAAGGTAACAGGAAAAACTAACCCAGCCCCAACCCCAAGGCGCAGCGGAAAACCGGAAATACATCCGGTGCCCCAACTCGACCATACCCCAGCCTCTCGGGAGGGGTGGAACTACCGAAATGGCGAACGGCAACAGATCGGCCCACCCCTCCGACTGAGGTATGTTCCCGCTGCACCACACCCCGGCAACACCAATGACGAACGGTACAAAGGCTCACCGAGGCTGGAGTGGAACCGGGCCCTAACCAAACCAAGAAAAACGCCCGTAACAACCCCCCCCCTAGGTGCAGAGGTCTTCTGAGAACGCTCAGCGTGACCAACCTGCACCACCCCACAACCCACAAGACGAACGGTCTTGGGGCAAGTGAGGTTGGGGTTAGGGATGTAGGGAAATAAAAAACAACAAAACAAAACGACCGCAAACCCCAAACAGAAAATACCTAAATACACATAAAAAAAATAACGATCAAGTAAGCCCAGACGGGCTTCTAACCGCCTAACGTTCACTCCACCAGACACGCCTCTGACTCCCCAAACAAATTATAACCCCTATTTAAAAAAAAAAAAAAACATTAACCCCTACAAGTTTTTTTTGTTTTTTTTTTGTGTGTGTGTGTGTTATTTCGCCTGTCCCAGAACACCTGGAGATACGTCACCATTATTTTTCTTGACGCTTATATGTCGAGGCAATACAGTGGCCTCTGCTCGTCCGAGCTGCATGGGCTCGTCTGCAAGTTTTCATACCACCTGGAGAGGAAAGAAAAGAAAAGAACACCAAAATGTCCAGCCACACCCCCCCAACACACAACAAATACCTTGGATCTGGTTCTTGCACATGGGTTTGCTGTCACAAATATTGACATTTTGCCTCTCGCATCTATAGTCTCTGACCAGGTTTAGTACCACGTTAGCTTCCACGTTTAGTGGAACAACAACCTTGTCTACTACTGCGGCGTCATATTAAACCCTCAACTATGACTGAACTTGAGGCTAGATTACCTGATATTTTAGCTTTGAGTCTGGAGAATTGTAAAACAGTAGACAGCCTTGCGGATAGTCTAAATTTAGCGCTTAAAACTATACTTGAATAAGATTGCACCTCCTCTTTTAAGGCCACACCCTCCTAAGGCACAGTCACCTTGGTTCAATGATTATTTGCGTGACCTCAGGCAGAAGGCTAGAGGTTTGGAACAGAAATGGCATAGTTCCAAATTAGAGGTGTTCCGCCTTGTGTGGCGGGATGCTATTTTAGATTATAAGCATGCACTACTGGCCACAAAGCGGACCTATTACTCTGATTTGATCAGTAAAAACAAACATAACTCAAAGTTTTTGCTTGACACGGTCGCATTTCTTATTCACGGGCAGCCACCTGTTAGTCATTCTCTCTTTTCAGCACAGGATTTCTTGGATTATTTTGAGAAGAAAATAGAAGATATTAGGCTGAGCATATCTCAGTACACCTCAGCCCAGCCATTAAAACCTGCTATGGAGGTGGGTGCTACCATTGAGGTGTTACCTAGATTGACAGAATTTAATAGTATTTCATTAGGTGTGCTGACAAAACTTGTGGCGTCTACAAAAAGCACAACCTGTTTATTTGATCCCATACCAACAAAATTGTTTAAGGACCTGTGGCCTACTCTTGGGCCGACTATGCTGGAAATGATTAATCTGTCATTAACCTCTGGATCAGTTCCGAAATGTTTTAAATCAGCAGTGATTACTTAAGAAATCTAATCTTGACTCTAGTGTATTGAAAAATTACAGGCCGATATCAAATCTATCATTCTGTTCCAAAATTTTAGAAAAGGTGGTTTCACGGCAGCTTGTAGACCACCTCAGTGAGAATGATCTTTTTGAGCCGCTGCAGTCTGCTTTTAGGAAATATCACTCCACAGAGACAGCGCTCACTAAAGTAATGAATGATCTTCTGCGAGCAATGGACTCAGACACCACTACGGTTTTGGTGTTGTTAGATCTCAGTGCTGCGTTGGATACTGTGGATCATCATATTTTGCTTGATAGGTTGGAGAATTTTTTGGGGATTACTGGAAGTGCCCTTGCCTGGTTGATGTCATATCTGTCCAGTCATTCTCAATGTGTCTTGTATAATGGCACTACCCCTGACCTTGCTGACATGAGATTTGGGGTTCCACAGGGATCTGTTTTAGGCCCCTTGCTTTTCTCCCTGTATGTGGCACCCCTTGGGCGTATACTGCGGAGTTTTGGGATTGCCTTTCATTGTTATGCTGATGATACTCAGTTGTACATGCCGATAACTGTGGGAAATCTCACTCCCATAAAATCCCTGGAGGACTGTCTTCTATCAGTGAGAAGTTGGATGTCTAGTAACTTCCTACTTTTAAACTTTGATAAGACTGAAATGATGGTTCTTGGTCCAGCGAGACATTGGCATCAGTTTGACCAGCTGGCGCTCAGCCTGGGTTCGTGTGTCATACAGACAAAATGAGGAACCTTGGGGTAATTTTTGATCCCACGTTGTCTTTTGACCTCCACATCAGGGATGTTACTAGGACTGCTTTTTTCCATCTGAGAAATATAGCAAGGATCTGCCCCATCCTGTCCATGTCTGATGCTGAGACCCTGATTCATGCTTTTGTTTCTTCTAGACCAGATTATTGTAATGTTCTATTTTCAGGGTTACCACAGTCCAGCATCAGGGGTCTTCAACTGGTTCAGAACGCTGCCGCCAGACTTCTGACACGTAGCAGTAGGTCTGAACATATCACACCCATTTTGGCATCTTTGCACTGGCTCCCTGTCTCTGTGAGAGCAGATTTTAAGGTTTTGCTATTGACTTATAAGGTTGTTCATGGACTGGCGCCATCTTATCTGGCTGATCTGGTGGAACTCTACGTGCCGGCCCGGGCTTTGCGGTCGCAGGATGCGGGACTTCTCTGTGTTCCCAGGGTGCAGAAGACGTCAGCAGGTCAAAGAGCCTTTTTGTATCATGCACCCACCCTGTGGAACAGTCTTACTGCGACCGTGAGGCATTCGGAGTCCGTGGACATTTTTAAGTCAAGACTAAAAACCTATTTTTATTATCTTTCTTATGAATAGTTTTTATTTTTATCTGTTTTATTCTTTTACTTCTGTTTCTATTTATGTATTTGAATTTTTTTTTTTTATTCATTTTTAATTATTGAATTTTATGTTGACTTGTTTTATGTAAGGCGCCTTGAGACAGCTTTTGCTGTGATTTGGCGCATTATAAGCTAATTAAATTAATTAAATTAAACAAAGTACTGAGCAAAGGGTGTGAATATTTATATACAAGTGATTTCTTAGTTTTTATTTTTAATAAATTTGCAACAAAAAAAAAATCCAAAAATCTTATTTCATGTTGTCATTGTGGGGTGTTGTGAGTAGAATATTGGGGGGGGGGGGGGGGGGGTTATTCCATTTTGGAATAAGGCTGTAACATAACAAAATGTGGAAAAAGTGAAGTGCTGTGAATACTTTCCAGATGCAATGTATACATACACCTGTTTTGTCTCTGAACAATAATGCACTGTCTGAAAGTCTAGACTCATTTTTGAAGAGTATTTTTCTCTTTGATTCATAATTATTATTATTTTGGGTGAGATGCACTGAGGTATATCTGAGGTATATCAGGAGCTTTTATCTTGAGGAGACCATTGTTGAAGCAAGTATATTTGTAGTCGATGGCCTTCAGTGAAGTCAGTGCCCGCTTCTGTTAACCACACGTGCAGACGTTAGCGCCGCGGACGGCTCCCTCTGGAGAGCCAGTAAATTCACCAGGAGCTCTGTCCTCTCTGGCTGCACCTCCAATCACAGCGTTAATCTTGTCACGTTGCTTTCCTGTGTACAGCTGGGAGTCGTGGGTGTAAAATGAAAGCATAACACAACAAGCTCACGCAGGTGTCAAAATGAGAAATATGACATTTCCCTTCTGAGATTTTATTACTTCTGATATCATTTTGTATTCTGCCCGCCTGATGCATCAGTAACTTTTTTGTGTTATTACTATTTTGCTTGGGGACAAAATATGATAATCGTTATTACACGTCTAAAGCTGAGCAACTGAGACTGTTGAGGTAAAGAGGAAAAGAAGAAATGTATCCACGCTGGGATGCAGTTCAAATTTTCAAAATGAAAATGCACATTTTGACTCTGTCACTGTTCTGAATCAATCACACATTCTTACTGCAGTCTTTTCTTTTTTAAATTTGCTTGTGATTGAAGCAGTGATTCAGAACTGCGCATAAAAATGATATATTTTTTGGGTGTAACAATTAACAAATATGAATGGAAAATAATAAAACAATAAATATGGCTACATTGATACATGGACCCCTGAATCCATTTAAGTCTAATATGAACCAGTCGATGACTCAGTTTTAATGTTTAAATCAGCTGTTAATCTTATTTCACTGCTACGACAGCATCTTCAAAATCCTGTAAAATTTCAAAGGTTGGTGCGAGGCTGTCACATGATTGCACACAGGAACATTAACTTTGTGATGATAAAACATGGAAAAACAAGCATGATCTTTCAGCATGATTTCTTAAAGTTACTCATTGTTCATCTCATCAGCTCTCAGAAGCGAAGCAGAGTAGGTCTTGATTAGTACTTGGATGGAAGAAGATTAGGGGTTGTGTCTGTTTCTCCACAAAAAACTGGAGTTGCGTCCATAAGACCATCTGATGTAAAACTTGTGTGAAATTCCTGTACTGGCTCTGTTGTTGCGACCCAGAGCAAACAGGGAAGCTGAATATCAAACAACAACTCATTCTTGAAGACAGTTCCGGCAAGATGGCGGCCCGGGCAGGCAACTTCGTTTAAGCTGTCGTGCACTAATCCCAGTTTTCCAATTTAGACCACCATTTTTGACCAACAAACAGGTTTCTGATCTTATTCATCACTTCTGAGACAATAAACTTGGTTTCAAGTTTTTTTCAACCAGTTAAAGTGCTTTTTGGAGAAGAAGAAGATGTCGCGGGAAAAAGCCGAAGCCGCAGCTAAGATAGCAGCATCCAAAAGCTCCTCAGCGTCTGACCACGTGTATGCAATGGATGTTTCACTGCTGTCAACTAAAAGGAAAACTCCACCGACACCCACCAAAGCTCCCACGCCGCCTAACAAGGTAGTTGTAGCTCAAAATGAAGATACTAACAACTCCATTGTAGAAGCCATTGACAAGTTGACAAGAAAAATTGACGGATTTGGAATGCAGCTACGCGATAACATGATAATGGTGGCTAACATTTCCAAGCTAGATGAAATGAATGCAGCTGATATAAAAGACTGTAAAACTAAACTAGCTGACCTGGGAAAAGAAATGCCTGCTATTGCCAAAGAAAATGTGGAGCTGAAGGAAAGAGTACTGGAGCTAGAGCGCTACAAGCATCGCTGGAACTTGAAAATCCAGGGCCTAAAAGAAAAGGAGGGAGAAGAGACATGCAAAGAAGTAATCGACATCTTGGGCAAGATCGCACCACAGTGGGCATCATCGCTGGACAGCGCTGTGGACACCGTACATAGCCTGGGGAGAAGAGATGAGGGGAGACACCATCAAATAATAATCCAATTCACCATGAGACATCACCGTGACGCCTTCTGGAAGCTGACCAAGAACTCCAAGACATGCAAGGAGTTGGGCATATACTTCAAGCAAGACTTCTGCAAACTAGACCGGGAAGCAAGAGCTGCAGCCTGGCCAAAAATGGAGCAAGCCAGAGCAGAGGGGAAGAACATCTACTACCGAGGGCACGTCGGGTATATCAACGGAGTGCGGGTATTCCCTGCTTAATTATAAAGCTATCCAAAACATCAATGCACTACTGGAAAAAAAATGGGGAAAAAAATAAGGTATCTTAATAATAATAAAATACATAGATAATTTTTCCTGTTAAAGTTGCACTTATTTTTCCAAAAGCTATTTGCCTTAATTTCAAATAGGCAGATTTAAAATTAATGTTTACAAACCTGTTTGAGATGTTACTACTTGACTAAATTTTTGGAGGTCTACTGTATTTTTTTCCTAGTTTTGTTAAAGGGATTCAGTGTTTCAAGCTTACATACACTTCTACTTTTACATGAGAATTTCGACTTTTATTTACTTTGTTCTATAATTTCATTTATGTCCATTTTTCCTTTTAATTTCAATTGTGTGTCTTTAAATACTAGGGGCTTAAGAGACCATGTCAAAAGAAAATCAATATTTTTGTTTTGTAAAAACGTCAAAACTGACTGTATTTTCTTGCAAGAAACACACTGTTGAAGCAGATGAGAGTTTTTGGTCTAATCAGTGGGGAGAAAAGGTAATTCTATTTCATGGTACCAACAAATCAGCTGGCGTAGCTTTTTTATTTAAGAACCTTCATAATAAAATAGAAACTCATAGGAAAGATGACCTGGGCCACTGGCTAATTTGTGTAATTAAAATGGAAAATGACTTCCTGATCCTCTGCAATATTTATGGCTATAACAACATAACTCAAAACAAACTTCTTCTAGTGGAAATTACCAATCATCTTAAAAATCTATCACTCCAATACTGTACAAATAATATCATACTGGGTGGAGATTTTAATATGGTGTATGACGACTGGCTAGATAGGTCACCTTCCAAATTCAAATCTTATCATATAAACTCAATTTTACAAAACCTTTGTTTAGATCTTAACCCTATAGACCCATGGAGGCTGGCTAATCCACTTGTTCAATCCTTCTTATGGTTCAAACCTGATGGAACAGCTAAATCCCGTATTGATTTTTGGCTAATTTCAAACAATTTTCTGCAAAATACTGTAAATGCTGAATTTTCAGCCGCTCCTTTAACCGATCACTGTTTGATACTTCTTAATATCACATCCCAAATGGAAAAACATCACAACAGAGGTTATTGGAAATTTAACTCATCCTTGCTCACCAGTGAAAATTTTAATAACGAAATTATTGAACAAATTGGTCTTATTACATCAGATAAAAACTTAAATTCTTTTACAGAAAAATGGGAGTTTTTTTTATTTAAAGTACGCCAAATCTCAATTAAACATAGTAAGCTGATAGCATGCCAAATGAAACAAAAACAAATAGAAATTATTCAAGAGTTCAATCATATTTGTTCCAAAACTATTTTTAATAATGAGGACAAACAACGGAGAAGCATTTTACAATCTAATTTAGATGAGATATATACTAAAAAAGCGAAAGGTGCATATTTAAGATCCCGAGCCAAGTGGATAGAGGAGGGGGAGAAAAGTACCGCATATTTCTGTAGGCTACAAAAAATAAGACAAGAAAGAAATGCAATTAATAGTTTACAAATTAATAATCAGTTATGCACAGATCCTCAAATAATATCCAAAGAGATCTTTACCTTTTACAGCAACCTATATTCCTCCTCATACTCAAAACCTAAGGATGAGACATTCTACCAATCTATTCAACACTTTATTCCTAAAATTAATGAAAATTTTAAACAAATATGTGAAGCTAAAATTACTCCTGAAGAGTTAGATAAAGCATTAGGTGCTTTATCCAAGGACAAAGCCCCAGGATGTGACGGATTAACCACTAACTTTTACAAATACTTCTGGGATCATATCAAAGTCCTTGTTTTTGGAATGCTTGTAGAAATTTTAGAAAAGGATTCTTTAACACATACTATGAAACAAGGGGTGATCACACTCATACCTAAACCCGGGAAACACCCAACTCTTCTGGATAATTTAAGACCTATAACTTTATTAAATAATGAGTATAAGCTCCTAACCCACATTTTTGCAAACAGTTTAAAATCAGGCATATCCCAAATTATCTCTGAGACACAGTCTGGTTTTTTAAAAGGTCGCTCTATTCACAATAATACCCGCCTCATTTTGGACTTGATTGACTATAATTATCTAATTGAAAATGAAGGTTTTGTACTTTTCCTAGACTTCTATAAGGCCTTTGATATGATAGAGCACGAATTTATGTTTCTGGCTTTAGATCTCTTTGGATTTGGAAATAATTTTATTAATGTAATCAAATTACTCTATAAAGATACAAATAGCTCAGTATGTCTTCCTCATGGCACCTCACAACGATTTAAGATTAACAAAGGTATAAAACAAGGATGCCCAATCTCGCCTCTGTTGTTCATTGCAGCAGCAGAAATGCTTGCTATACAAATAAAAAAATGCTAATTTTGGTAAAATTGCTGTACTAGGTAAAGAGCTTTCCATTAGCCAGTTAGCTGATGACACAACCATTTTTTAAATAATCTAAACCATATACCTCAACTCCTCCAAATTATTGATCTTTTTTCAGAAGCCTCAGGATTAAAACTGAATTTAAACAAATGTGAAATACTATCTCTAAAAGACTGTATTTTATCTAATGCATCTAACATCCCTATAAAATCCAAAGTCATATATTTAGGTATGTATATAACAAAATAAGACTGAACTTGAAAATCTTAATATTTGGGAGAAACTAAAAAATGTAAAAGTCATTTAAATAATTGGTCACAGAGAGACTTATCTATTCTGGGAAGAATATTTATCACAAAAATGGAAAGTATCTCCAGACTGGTCTACCCGGCATATACACTAGGATTTCCTAAGTCAGCAATGAAATCTATTAATCAAATTAACTTTAACTTTATATGGAGACGAAAAACTCATTATATAAGAAAAGGGAATTTAGTCAAACAGTTTGAAGATGGAGGGTTACAAGCTATAGATTTCGATAGCCTTAACGGTACTTTAAAAATAAATTGGCTCAGGTCTTTCTTGATGAATCAAAATAGCCTATGGTTTCATATTCCAAATAAAATATTTTCCGAAATGGGAGGAGTTAGCTTATTACTTAGAAGTGATTTTGACATTCGGAAATTACCCATAAAACTTTCATCATTTCACCAGCAAGTTTTATTGTACTGGAGACTACTAATTTATAAACATAATGATAGTCCTCACAATACTCCACTATGGAATTGTCATTATATAAAATCTAGAAACAAATCAATCTTTTTAAAGAATTGGTATGAAAAAGGAATTTGGTCGCTGATGCATTTATTAAATGATAGAGGCATACTATTATCATTTGATGAATTCAAAGCTAAATATAACCTGGAAGCAGAGAAAAAAGAATTTCAAAAAATTATTAAAGCTACCCCTCCAAATATTTTATCTACAGCAACCAGTCTTTTTCAAAACCCCATCTGCAGGTCCCCAGAACTACCAAAACTCCTGATAAACGGACAAAATGTTACGGCTAGAACACTTTCAAATTCCAAAATTAGGAAATTATTTACTAATGCTTTGTTCCCCTATAAATCCAATCCAAAGTCTATCTCGCATTTATTCTCTCATGATCAAATCAAAAAAATTAGAACAGATTATATAAAACTTCCAATTCCCCCAAAAGCTAAGGAAGTACACTTCAAAAACCTTTTCAGATGTTTATCCTTCAAAAGATTTTCTCAGACACCGATTTGCTTTTGACGATAACAGTTGTTCTTTTTGCGAACGGGAAATTGAGTCAACTGATCACTTATTTTCTGATTGTATATACGCAAAAGCTTTGTGGGATGACGTGAATTACTGGCTTTTTCCTAGAATCCCAAACTTAATTGATTTTTCAAAATATGACATCATATTTGGAATTCTAGGAAAAGAAAAGAAATTTGAGTGTTCTAAATGTAATAATTGTGTTGGGTAAATTCTTCATTCACAAGTGTCGTTTCCTGAAGACAAAACCATCCTTCTTCACTTTTCACAAGGAACTCTGCCTCTACTTCTCATCTGTGAAATTTATGAACAAAAATCAAGTCATGGAACTGCATTGTATGTTTAACGAATTGAACTTATCAGAAAACCCCTAGTTTAAATTGATTTTATTTGTCTTTTTATTTTACTTTCTTTATTATTTATATTTCTTTGTAAAATTTAATTTATTTCTATATGTCCTTTACTTGTATGCTGGTCATCATTCAGTTCTGTAGCCTGTTTTGGCAATATTCAAATTGTTTCTCTATTTGTGAAATGCCATTTATGTTGTATATGTACTTTCTCAATAAAAAAAAAAAAAACTCATTCTTGAAGACGAGGACATTTTTCTCACTCAGGGCTCCTGCTGGGTATTAAGTGTAATGGTACGTTACCACCACCTTCTGCTCTGGAGTGTAAATCACAGTATCTCACTCAGTATACAGGAGCAGCTTGTCACACATGTAGATGGTGCCATCATGCTGCCTTCGATAATAATGCAATATCTTTTTATGTAGAACTCGCTTCAGATTATTTTTCACACGACCTCCCAAACTAGATTAGATTAGATTACATAGAACTTTATTAATTCCTTGGGAAGACTCCCTCAGGGAAATTGAGGTTCCAGCAGCATTGTATAGCAGCACACAGGGTAAGAAGCACACAGAGCATCAAAGTAAAAGTAAAAAACAATGTGTAAATATAAATAAATACACAAATATAAATACCAGACATACTGATTGTTACTGGTTTACTGGCTACTACTGTTCCTGTCCTCTGTGTTCCTATTACTTCTCCTCCTCCCAAGTGAGGAGTAGTTTGAACTAGTTTAACTAGTTTAAAGAAGAAGAAAAAAGGCAACTTATAGTCTGGAAAATATAGTACCTGTTTGAATTTTACATTCAGTTCACAATTTGTTAACAGTCATACAAGTTCAGAACAGGAAAGGTATGCTATGCTATTTGTGCTATGTTAACAACCACTTGCTTCTTCTTCTTCTTGTGTACTTCTTCTTCTTCTTGCACTTTTTGCTGCAATATGGGGCGCTGCATCCAGTGGCTAAGGAAAGTTTTAACATGATAGCAAACAGCTGAATAAAGGCCCTGTTTGTTCCTGAAATATGGATTTGAAGGTAAGCAATCCCACTGTTGGCTTATTCAGGGCTTTCCCCAGAAATTTAGAACATGATAGGGCTAGCTATCAGGACCTGTGGGGGGAGGGGCGGTGGGGGTTCCACAGGCGGTGTACCCCCCCTTTCAGGGAGAAGCTCTAGCATTTTGTCTTTTTGAAATAAAAATGAAAGCCATTTCCTGCAACTTCAGCTTTACATTTTATCTAAAACTACAAACCATGGAAATATAGACTGGAATGGACGTGCGCGCCTCAATCTATTAGTGTCGCTCAGGACAGGAAGGCGCCATTACTAAGGGTGGAAATGTGCAGATCATCAATAATAAACTGACCATTCCAGGTCTCTATTTCCATGGTACAAACTATGGCCTTGTCTGCACAGAAACAGACACAAGATTTTTATCTGTCGTTTTCAAAAAGTGTTCCATAAACACAGCACCAATGAAAACACTGTAGTATATACGCCAGACCTGTAGCAGCCAATCTGCTCTGTGTCAGCCTGATCCCGTCAGATCTCAGAAGCTAAGCAGTGCGGGACCTGGTTAGTACTTGGATGGGAGACCTCTTTGGAACACCAGCGGCTGTGTGTGTTTCTCCGGGCAAAACTGGAGTTGCATCAGGAAGGGCATCCAACGTAAAACTTGTGCCAAATACCAATGCAGATGTGGCTGTATCCGCTGTACACAAAACGGGAGCAGCCGAATGGACAACAACAACATATACGCCAGACCTGTATGTGGTGCTGTAATGCTCCCACAAAAAAAAAAAAACAGACGAAGACAGGGGCATGCACATAACCGATGTAAGTATTTGATCAATGTAGCAGCAGAAGTGAGAACTTTACAAAGCGGCACACTGGGCAAAATAATGCCTTTTAATAGAAAGAGGGTTCACCGGCTCTTATCAACTCCACACTGATCATCTAAAATAGACTTACCGTACTACATATTTAAAGTAAAGCACTGTGTTTGTGTACACAGTGCTTTACTTTAAATATGGCACTGTGTGTTGATTCACTGGCTGCTCAAGTGAATCAAGTTTAACTATTCAGAAAATGCCTTTATTCAGCTGATTCCTATCAGATTCGATCAAAGTTTTCATCTGTTCATCAACAGGGTGCACAGAGGATTTATCAATGTGGCTTTTGTGGAAAAGCTGCACACCACAGCTCAGTTTGTCACAGGCTGTGTTCACGTGCACACGCAGCCACTCCACTGACTGAGGATTTCACCGACCGCTGGTGCTTACATCTGGGAAAGCTCTGAAACTAATTAAGCACCTGGGAAAACAGAGAGACATCATCCTAAATTTGAAAATCTGTATTATGGCGCTGATATATAACATGACGGCGTAGCACAACTGTACTATTTCGGGAGAGCCCTGTTATTGCAATTGATCATGAAAATTGAATGCCTATATTAAACAAAGAATTGCATCAAAAATTGCATCAGACTGAACTGAATTGTTCATATTAACAGTAAAAAGTAAAAAATCAGCCCCTTCAGCTGCGCCCTTGTTTTCACTCGGGGTCGCCACAGCAGAGCCGAGGTGGATCTGCATGTTGAATTGTCACGTTTTACACCGGATGCCCTTTCTGACGCACACTCCTTTAAATGAAATATACTAAATATGCAGCTCAGAAGAAGGTAACACCACCTGATAGGGTACTGGTTTTTTTCCGCCGTTAATCTCTACAATATCAGCAGTTCTCTTTACGTGCTGAACTCTCAAGTAGTTCGAGAAGATAAAGATGAGACTGAATAAGCACATCTCCCTGTGTTTTTAAGGACACCTGTTGGGCTGCATGGCTCATCTCCTCCTCATTTAGCCGTCTGTCTCGGCTCCGCGGGGCTGATTACCAGGAAAAGCTGATTCCAGTTACACTGCTTATCAGTCTAATTAGAGCCCCTGGCAGGTGACTTGAAGGAAGAAGTCGTGTCTCACTAATGTTCAGGCACATCGATTTGTACAGGCATGTGGAGAAGATAGGGCAAAAATGCATTAGCAGAATAATGGGGTGCAAAGAAAAAAAGGATCTAAAATTATGGCTTGGGATTTGTGTTGACAGATCAATCCCAGTCAAGGCTTTTCTGTGCGCATCTTATATTTTCAGGCCTTTCTGGGGAATACACGTGGTGCCTTTTAGAGCATTTAATAGAGTATTTTGCATCTCAGACTTTCTCAAAGAAAAACTCAAATGGTGACAACAAATCAAGAGGAATAGGTGACATCTTGCCGAACATCCTCTAGTAAGAGTACCAGCTGACGCAAAATGAGAGAGAGAGCAAGAGAAAAAAGTGACAGGCTGTGGTTTCAGGCGTATGGAAGAAAGAATGGTAGATGAAATAAAAGCACAATGAAAAACAAAAAACATCACATAAAACAAGAGAACATAGTGAGAGGCACAGGACAGGAAGATTTCCATAAGTTTTTAAGGAAGTGTTTCATTCAATGGTAAAAGGTCAGTAGAACGCTGTCCTCACATTCAGGTGCTAATGTAACACCTCACACACCTTCTGTTGTTGCCTGTGTCTGGCTGCCTGCAGGTTGGTGGGCAGAGAGACTGTTGTTTGTCCTAGAATAATGCGCTGTAATCCCCTGTCTCACATGTGGCCTTAACACAGGTAATTGGACTTAGAGTGTGAGGGAGCCACTGGCTACACGCACACACCACTGTGTGGCACACAAATTTCAGACTGATTTGAAATAAGAAAGAATGATATCCTCAAGAAAGATAAAAGGGCGCATTTGGCTTGCTTGTTTATTAAAAATGGTGAGTTGGGTGAAGATTTTACACTGAAACAACAGCTATCCAAATAAATTACATTATGCTACACAGTGTAGAGCACAATAACTTTGCACGATCTTTGTGCTGTATGCAAAGGTGCACCAGTTTATTCGCAATTTTTTTCCTCCAGAATTTTTCTATATATATATATATATATATTAATTATAGCCTTCCATTGTGTCATCCCACAGCTATGTTAAGTGAATATTAGGGTTGCACAAGAAAATAAAAAAAAATACTATAAAAATAATTGATACATGTGAGAATCATGATATTTTTGCACAACACTGTATCGGTTTGTTGTCCCTCATGTCAATACCGGGGGAGGTGATGGTCTAGTGGTTAAGGTGTTGGGCTTGAGTCCAGAAGATCATGGGTTCAAATCCCCACCTGACTGGAAAATTACTAAGGGCCCTTGGGCAAGGCCTTTAATCCCCTATTGCTCCTGGTGTGTAGTGAGTGCCTTGTATGGCAGCACCCTGACATCGGGGTGAATGTGAGGCATAATTGTAAAGTGCTTTGAGCGTCTGATGCAGATGGAAAAGCGCTATATAAATGCAATACTCATATCCCCGTCATCACTACAGCACGGTGGCTTAGTGGTTAGCTCTGTTGCCTCACAGCAAGAAGGTCATGGGATCGATTCACACCTGTGGCCTTTCTGTGTGGAGTATGCATGTTCTACCATGTTTGCATCGGTTTCCTCCGGGTGCTCCAGCTTCCTCCCACATCCAAAGACATGCAGGTTAGGCAACAGTGCTAACCACTAAGCCAACGTGCTGCCCTCAGGATAATCTGATTATTATTATTATTATTATTATTATTGAGTACCGCAGTGTATCACAACACAATCGTATTGTGTGACATATATGGTATCATGAGGTCCTTGACAATCACCAGTCCTGGTAGATATTGCAGTTAAATTGTAAGCAGTCCCTAAGTGAGAGGTTTGAGAAAGCAGTGAGTTATCTTCTCCATAGGGAGCTATGGGAGACATGGTACTCCTGCAACAGTGGAGCCTGATGCATACAGCCCACTGACCCATGACAGTCAGCCCATATTGATTTAAAAGAAAGCAGAGGACACAGGGAAAAGAAGGGAGAGACAGCGAGCAAGGGAGGGGTACAATTTAAAAGGAAAAAGAAAAAAATCCCTTCAAAAACAGTGAAGAAGCCAGGGACCAATAGCCCTCTTAAAACTGATCCATAATTCATTGTCTTTCCTTGCTGCATCCTACTATAATTTCTTTCTCTTTTAGATGTGCACAGTGGGGGAATGTTCATTTTTACAAGGGATTAGCAGCGACCTATTTTAAAATGCATCTCTCTTTCCCACACACAGATGCATGCATGAACACACACACACACACACACACACACACACACACACACACACACACACACACACACACACACACACACACACACACACACACACACTCGCAGCCAAGACCCTACAGCAGACTCCTATACTGGGAAAGATGGAAAATGAGCTAAACACAAACCATTTTGAAAGCGAACAGATTCTTTCTTCTTGGTATTTGAAATTACAAGCAGGGGCTGACAATATTTTATTTTTAATGGTTGAAGAAAAAAGAAAAAATTGAGACAACTGTGGACTTGAAAATAAAGTAAACACTGTGAAAAGGACCGAACTTGTGTTTTGTTCCTCCACGCAGTGCTTTCAAAACTGCAGCCAACCATGACAATGAACATGAGTTGGTGAACTAATGCAAAATGGTCCATATTCATCTCAGAAAGTAACAAGGCATCTAGGTGATTGCAGTGCTTCACTGCCACCAACTCATTTTTCATTCCCTTCATGTCATGTGACAGAGGTCAGAAATTGTTAGCCCCAGAAGAGCAGAAATATATGCAAAAATGAATTTCAACAGCGCATGCAGTTCCTGAGTTATGGACATTAATGTATTTTAGACAGTGACCAGTATGTTGCAAGTAGACTGAGATGCTACAAATCTGATTCCAATTGTTCTTTGCATTTTGAAGATACCACCCTGGACAGTAGTATTTTTACTGATTGATAATTATCGTTATTTTATATATATATATATATGTATATATATATATATATATATATATATATATATATATATATATATATATATGTATACACAGTACAAGCAGAAAGACAGGCATAGCCATTACATTAGCGTTTTTCTATTTCATTGCAAGGCTAAACACTGCATTCAGACTCTATCATTCATTGCTACAGTAGTGGTTGGACCTGCCCCAGTCCCAGACACATACCCTCTGCTTCCACAGCCGTGCCTTTGCAGTGTGTGCAAAAATGTCATTTTGCACTGTATTGTTGAAAAATGCATGGACATCCCTGGAAAAGATGTCAAGGAAGCATGTGTTGCTCTGTTGTACTTTTCTGCATTAAAATTGCCATTCTAGAAGCATAAATTACTTTTGCCAAGGGCACTGACATAAGCCCATACCACCTGGATGCCCCTTTTAGGTATCAATTTCTTCCAAAAAAGATCTGAAATACTGATTTGTGTGACAGTACACATCTCTGTTGTGTGATGGTCGAACCCAGCTGCCCCAAGAAGTTGGCACCGCTTCTGGACAAGATTAACATAAGGCTTCTTTTTTGCAAAGTAAAGCTTTAAGTATCATTTGTAAATGTAACTCCATGTTGTAGTGCTTGCCAATGTTTGGGTTTAGGCTTTATCTTTCCCTTTCGTTGTGTGTCTTGTCGTTTTCCCTCCCTGGTGTGTCATGTTTGTCTTAGTCTGTCTCTGTGTTGCTGGACGTGGACTCTGGGTTCTCTCCTCCGGCCTGCCCATCTGATCCTCTGCAGCTGCTGAGTCTGCTCACCTACAACCTATCTATCTCCAATCAAGCCACTCCAGTTCCACTCCAGTGGCTCAGACATCCAGACGCTGCCCGATCTTTTAGTCTCCACTGTGGTACAGACATCTAGGCTTTTATCTTTGAGAGAATACAAAAATACCAACCATGAACGAATGTTCATGGTTGGTATTTTTGGTGTTGTTTTCCAGGACATCTGTTTACCTGTTTTCTCTGTGCCTCAGATCCTCCATGCCTAATTCACCAAAATCCATGTGGCCATCTGCCTTGCTTCAGTCTTCAGCCGCCTGTTTGATTCACTCATATTCAACTCCTTTACCTTCCCTGCTCAGCTGTTCCTGTCCTCCGCTGCCAGACCACTCCAGCCAAGTTGTCTACATCTCATCAAAATAAACTGTAAAAAACGTTCGCTGTCTCCAGGTTGTGTTTGCATTTTGGGTCCTATCTGTCAGTTCCTGGGTCAACCATAATAGTCAAGTTTCTGAAAGTAATCCCCTGCCCACATGGTTATACTGTATCAGCTATTGATTAATGACTGTTATTCATGCAGTGTCATCACTGCATGAATAACAGCTGCACCACTGCAGTGGTAATCACAGGTGTTCAGCTTAGCTTTGTGCAATTGCGCACTGTGCACAGAATTCCTCCAGATACCTTGAACTGTTTAATGACAGTATGTACTGTAGAGGGAGAAAAAGGCAAATCCCTTCAGTCTTTCTTTGAAGATAGTTTTGAAGCATTTCAATACTTCTGTCATGCATTTATTGACAAACTGGAGATACTCTGCTAATCCTTGATCCTTAAGGACTCAATCCTTCGTGGATACTGCTTTTGTACCAAATCAAAACACTTGTTGATGTCACCTGCTTAAAATAGTTTTTACCCGAGGCCAACATATGGCCACCGGCTATTGCGAAGACCTGGCGTCTGTCTGTGTGTCTGTCTGTGCTCAGCATAAGTCCAGTTCTATTACTGCCACAGTCTTCAAATTCACAGGGAACATTCTTGGGACACAGACCTTGAACAAGTTCGAAGATGGCTAACCTTGACATATTTTAAGAGGTATTTCGAGAGGTTAAAAACTCACATTCTGTGTGAAACTGTTCCATTTTTTTTGAGTGGCGGGTGTGACAGCCAATCAGAGCAGAGCTGTACAGTGGCGTCAGTGGCTGGTCTCTCCAAAACCACCTTGTTTTGAGTGTTCATATATATATGTTTCGCATATATTATGGAAACGCTAGTGAGAAATAAATACTTCTAAAACTGAAAATGGAGTTGTTGGAACCTAATAACACCTCTGAACTTATTTTGCGGACGTTACCATGGTGATGTCACAGGTTGGTAGCAAGCTGCAAAACTCTGTTTCGTTTGTGTGTAAATACAAGGTGTATTAGATAAGAAACCGACTTTTTTTTTTTTTTTTTAACTATATGGATTTGAATGACGTGCGATTACACCAATCATGCTTGAACCCTCGTGCGCATGTGTGTTTTTTCACGCGTCGGTGACATCATTTCCCTTTGGGCAGGCCTTGAGTGAGATGTGGTCCCGCCCTCTCAGCTGAATTCCTTTGTTTCACACGCGGCTCGAGACGGCGCGCGTTGCTTTATGAAAATTTTTTCTGGACCTGTGAGGAATATCCGAGTGGACACTATTCGAGAAATTAAGCTGGTTTTCGGTGAAAAGTTTAACGGCTGATGAGAGATTATGGGGTGTTTCTGTCACTGTAAGGACTTCCCACGGAGCGGGACATCGCGCAGCGCTTCTAGGCGCCGTCGTCGGCCTGTTTCGAGCTGAAAACATCCTAATTTAAGGCTTAATTCACGCAGGATGTCGTGAGAGAACAGAGAAGATTCAGAAGAGGCCGGCATGAGGACTTTATGCGGACATTCCACTGTTTAAGGACATTTTGTAATGAAAGACGTGCGCGCAAATTTGCCGAGTCGTTCCCGTGACGACTCGGCGAATCTGTGTGCGCTGCGACAGGAAAAACACCTCCGTGTTGAAAACCATTTGTAAAATTCAGGCGGCTTTTGATGGCTTTCAACAAGTGAGTAACTGAGAAATTGTTTAACAGCTTGGGCATGTTCCAACTTGCCCGTTAAGGTTTCCAACGGAGGTGTTTTTCCTGTCGCAACCCCCCGCGGTCGGGTCCGGCCCGACATGCGACTCTGCCCGCACGTTCTTTCATTACAAAATGTTCGTTAACAATGGAATGTCCGAATAAACTCCTCATGCCGACTTCTTCTGAAAGTTCTCTGTTCTCTGACGACTTCCTGGGTCAACGGAGCCTGAAATGTGGAAGTTTTCAACTTGAAACGGCGAGATGCTGCCGCCTCGAAGCGCAGATCGCCGTCAGGCGCCGTGGGCCGTCCTTAAAGCAACACTACCAGACCAAAATCTCTCATCAGCCGTTAAAATTTTTACCGAAAACCAGCTGAATTTATCGAATGGTGTTCACTCAGTTGTGCCTTACAGCTTTTGAAAAAATTTTTATCAAACAAAGCAGCAGTCTCTGAGCCATTCCTAAACAATGAAAAATCGACTGAAAAAACTGAAAAAACTCTTGCATGCCCACGAGGGTTCAAGCATGTCTGATGTAATCACACGTGATTCAAATCCATATGGTTTTTGAAAAAAATAATAAGGTCAGATACTTTTCTAACAGACCTCGTATATCCTCTTTGTCATATATTATGCATATATTATTGTGCTTCTTTCATTATCCGAGGCCAACATATGGCCATCGGGTATTGCAAAGACCCAGCGTCCGTCCGTCTGTCTGTCCACCCGTCTGTCCCTCCGTCTGTGTACAGCATAAGTCAAGTTCTATTACTGTCACATTCTTCAAATTCACAGAGAACATTCTTGGGACAGACTTTGGACAAGTTCAAAGATGGCTAACCTTGACATATTGTAAGAGGTATTTTAAGAGGTTAAAATGTTGCATTCTGTACCTAATTTTATGGCATGATCTTGCGGACATTAGTGTGATGACATGATATGCTGCTAGCTAGGTGGAAATTCCATTTCGTTTGTGTGTAAATATAACCTCTGTCAAATATTATGTAAAAGCTAGCAAGAAATAAACACATCTAAAACTGAAAATGCTGTTTTTGTAACCTGATAACACCTCTGGAAGGATTAACAAACCATTTATCGCACGTTAGCAAGGTGACATCACATGCTGCTTGCTAGGTGGAAACTCTGTTTCATTTGTGTGTAAATATAACCTCTTTGTCATATATTATGTAAAAGCTAGTGAGAAATAAACACTTCTAAAACTGAAAACGCTGTTTTTAGAACCTAATAATACCTCTGAAGTGATTTAAAAGACATTTAGCAGACGTAGTTTTTGAGTGGCGGTGACAGCGCTGCACCCTGACGTAACAGTCTGGTTGCTAGCTGTAAACTCAGTTTTGTGTGTAAATATATCCTCTTTGTCATAAATGATGTAAAAGCGTGCGAAACTGAAAACATTGTTTTTTAGAACCTAATAATACCTCTGAAGTGATTTAAAAGACATTTAGCAGATGTTAGCGTTCAATCTGTTCAGTTTAGTTTTTGAGTGGTGGGGGTGACAGTTGAGCTGCACCATGATGTCTCAGTCTGGTTGCTAGCTGCAAACTCAGTTTTTGGAACCTAGTAATTACTTGAACAACTGCACATTATAGAGAACACAATGCTGATACGACAGAGGGTATTTTAGCATTGTGTTATAATTTATTTTGTTGTTGTTTATTTATTTTACCTCATTATTAGCCCTATATTACCTCTGTCCCGGGTTTTTTTTTTGGTTTTTTTTGGAATATGTTGCAGGCCTGAAATGTAGGAATGGGTGTATGTTGATGAATGAAATAAAGCTGACCACATGAACCATATCTTGGGTTCATTCAGTCTGCATTTTAATAAAAGTCAAAGTAAATGTAAGAATCACTCTAGGCCTTATTATTTGCATTTTCCACACTGTCCGAACTTTTTAATGATTTGGGGTTGTAAATTGAACAATGCACGTGTTGGCTTCTTCTGCACATATCACAACATCCATCCATTTTCTGTGCCTGCTTACTCTAATTAAGGGTCACCAGGGATGGGGGAGCTGGAGCCTATCACAGCAGTCATGGGGCGTGAGGCAGGATACACCCTGCATAGGACGCCAGTCTATCGCAGGACCACATGTCACAACAGAATAATTTAGTCTTGTAAAACATTGCTTCTAAATGTCTCGCCACATGTGGATAGCATTTCATAATGACACAACTTGCTTGCTATTGTTCTCTTAAGAAAAATTCTTAAGGCCGAACAAGACACAAGAAAAATAAAAAGAATTTCACATTATTACTTTTCATCAATATATAACTGATAAAAGTGGCAAACAGTAATTCAAGTTGATAAAAAGTGGTGTACTTTCTTCTGGGATCTGATCAAAACACAGGAGAAAAAAGTTTTAATAAGAATCAGGTAACTTCACTGGTCCTGGGCATGACACACTGCATCTATGACTGTAGCTGGCCCTTTTTTTTTTTGAGGGGGGGGGGGGGGGGGGGTTATGGCAGGATAAGGTCAGATCAACTCTATTTATCCCGAAGGAAATTATTTTATTATCAGCACTTGGCCACTGTAAAATGCCTCGTAAAGCCTGATGCCACAAATCATTTGTTTCAGGACCACATTGGAGCAATCCTGGGGCTGCCTTCCATCAGAAGGAAGCACGTGTTACGACTGAATGGGGAAAAAAACATTTGGACCCTCAGCCCCATAAGGCACAAGATACTACCTTCTGGTACACAAGACAGTGAAAGCATTATGATCTCATTTATGGAAGGTGGCAATTGGTGTGTTGCTGAGAAATTAGATTACAGGAGAAACCGGCCCAATGCACCCAGGACTAAACCTAGCCCTACCCCGGGCGAAGTTGGTAATCCAGGCTGAGTTCTTCAGAGGCCAACTCCTCTGCTTACCAGGTATTATCCATTGGACAGCAGCAAACAGGTCCAAACTTGAGCCTTTCTCTCAGCTATAATGGCCATCTTTTACTGCTCTACATCTTCCATCCAGCCTGTTGGGCATCTCTGGTGCCAGGACTCTGGTGGCTAATCTGAATGTCAGCTGCAAACCATTACATCTCACTGAGATTGCAAAGGTGGTTAAATGGCTGATAACATAACCAGCCTGTACACAGGTACTGTGAGTGCTGTACAGAGTGGAGGCAAAGTCTTTCTGGTCTTCCAAGTAAATTCTGGCATTCATCAGGGGTGTCTTCTGGTTTCCACAATGTTCAATGAATTGAGTGTTAGGTAAGGTCATGGCAACCAGCAATTTAGATCACTTTGATGGTGAGGAAACTATTGCCCACCTTGATAAGGTGGGCAATACTGTGATATTTGTGGAATCTGTTATGTGTCGGACGCAGCTCGGAGAACCGACCAGCGTTTGAAGGACCCAGTATGAAATAAGCAGAGCACGGTACAAAGGCTAACTGAATTTAATACATAACAGTGATACAAAAATAACAGAAGGTGCGGTCTGGCGTGGTGCGCTCCCAGCAGCGCTAACGATCCAGAGCCAGAAGCTGTTCGGACCCAAGGACCCCGCCGACACCCCCCAGGTGGCCGCAACAAACCGAGTCTCAGGAAGTGTGCTGACGAGCGTGAGACCTCACCCCCTCCTCTTTCACAGACCGTGCATCAAACCCTGGACGTTCTCTGCATCCACTGATGATGAGATGGCTCCCGAGACGACGATCTCACCCATCTGGTCACAAGGTCGAGTCTCTGGCAAATACACACTGTATACTCCAGTCTTAAATGCTACCATGTTCCAATCCATATAGATGCACCTCAGCTGTGAGTCCTGACGAGCCGCAGGTGATCAGGGTGAGGTCCTGATAACCTCAGCAACACAGCCACTCAGTCCCAAATGCAAGCCACCTGGAAGGAAAAACAAAAGACAGAAACAAAAAGGCAGCCAGGCCCCCCAGCCATACAACAGAATCAGTGGATAATCTGATTGTAGTACTTGATTGGAATGTTTCTGTGTAGGCTCTCAGTTGTCCAGGTGGTTTCCATAGTAGAGAAGCTTGAATCTTCGACTGGACTGGGTTGCTTGATGCGAGGACATTTTGCTTCAAATCGTAGAAGCTTCCTCAGCTAAAATTCTTGCTCTGGTAGTCTGACTTCTGTACATGGAGGGAGTGGAGAAGACAGCCTTGACGTCTTTCACGGGCATCCCTCCCAGTCACTGGTTCAGATATGTCGATGACACATGGGTTAAAATCAAGCAACAGGAGGTTGAGGACTTTACAGAACACATCAACTCAGTGGACTCCAATATCAAATTCACATGTGAGGATGCCAGAAACAACCATTTAGCCTTCTTGGACTGTGATGTTACGATTGGAGAGAACAGGCAGCTCCCGACAGGGGTTTACAGAAAACCCACTCACACTGACCAATATCTGCTCTTTGGCTCAAACCACCCCCTTGAACACAAGCTCGGGGTGATCAGGACTCTTCTGCCATAGGTATTAAAGGCACTGCGCTGCAGTGGTTTGAATCATATTTATCTAATAGATTACAATTTGTTCATGTAAATGGGGAGTCTTCTTCACGGACTAAGGTTGATTATGGAGTTCCACAAGGTTCTGTGCTAGGACCAATTTTATTCACTTTATACATGCTTCCCTTAGGCAGTATTATTAGAAAGCATTGCTTAAATTTTCATTGTTACGCAGATGATACCCAGCTTTATCTATCCATGAAGCCAGAGGACACACACAAATTAGTTAAACTGCAGGAATGTCTTTCAGACATAAAGACATGGATGACCTCTAATTTCCTGCTTTTAAATTCAGAAAAAACTGAAGTTATTGTACTTGGCCCCACAAATCTTAGAAACATGGTGTCTAACCAGATCCTTACTTTGGATGGCATTACCCTGACCTCCAGTAATACTGTGAGACATCTTGTAGTCATTTTTAATCAGGATATGTCCTTCAATGTGCATATTAAGCAAATATGTGGGACTGCTTTTTTGCATTTGAGCAATATCTCTAAAATTAGAAAGGTCTTGTCTCAGAGTGATGCTGAAAAGCTAATTCATGCATTTATTTCTTCTAGGCTGGACTATTGTAATTCATTATTATCAGGTTGTCCTAAAAGTTCCCTGAAAAGCCTTCAGTTAATTCAAAATGCTGCAGCTAGAGTACTGACAGGGACTAGAAGGAGAGAGCATATTTCACCCATATTGGCTTCTCTTCATTGGCTCCCTGTTAATTCTAGAATAGAATTTAAAATTCTTCTTCTTACTTATAAGGTTTTGAATAATCAGGTCCCATCTTATCTTAGGGACCTCATAGTACCATATCACCCCAATAGAGCACTTCGCTCTCAGACTGCAGGCTTACTTGTAGTTCCTAGGGTTTGTAAGAGTAGAATGGGAGGCAGAGCCTTCAGCTTTCAGGCTCCTCTCCTGTGGAACCAGCTCCCAATTTGGATTAGGGAGACAGACACCCTCTCTACTTTTAAGATTAAGCTTAAAACTTTCCTTTTTGCTAAAGCTTATAGTTAGGGCTGGATCAGGTGACCCTGAACCATCCCTTAGTTATGCTGCTATAGACTTAGACTGCTGGGGAGTTCCCATGATGCACTGTTTCTTTTTATTCACCTCTTTTTGCTCTGTATGCACCACTCTCCATTTAATCATTAGTGATTGATCTCTGCTGTCTTCAACAGCATGTCTTTTTCCTGATTCTCTCCCCTCAGCCCCAACCAGTCCCAGCAAAAGACTGCCCCTCCCTGAGCCTGGTTCTGCTGGAGGTTTCTTCCTGTTAAAAGGGAGTTTTTCCTTCCCACTGTCGCCAAGTGCTTGCTCATAGGGGGTCGTTTTGACCGTTGGGGTTTTTCTGTAATTATTGTATGGCTTTTGCCTTACAATATAAAGCGCCTTGGGGCAACTGTTTGTTGTGATTTGGCGCTATACAACCCCTGGCAATAATTATGGAATCACGGGCCTCGGAGGATGTTCATTCAGTTGTTTAATTTTGTAGAAAAAAAGCAGATCACAGACATGACACAAAACTAAAGTCATTTCAAATGGCAACTTTCTGGCTTTAAGAAACATTATAAGAAATCAGGAAACAAAATTGTGGCAGTCAGTAACGGTTACTTTTTTAGACCAAGCAGAGGGAAAAAAATATGGACTCACTCAATTCTGAGGAATAAATTATGGAATCACCCTGTAAATTTCCATCCCCAAAACTAACACCTGCATCAAATTAGATCTGCTCATTAGTCTGCATCTAAAAAGGAGTGATCACACCTTGGAGAGCTGTTGCACCAAGTGGACTGACATGAATCATGGCTCCAACATGACAGATGTCAATTGAAACAAAGGAGAGGATTATCAAACTCTTAAAAGAGGGTAAATCATCACAAAATGTTGCAAAAGATGTTGGTTGTTCACAGTCAGCTGTGTCTAAACTCTGGACCAAATACAAACAACATGGGAAGGTTGTTAAAGGCAAACGTACTGGTAGACCAAGGAAGACATCAAAGCGTCAAGACAGAAAACTTAAAGCAATATGTCTCAAAAATCGAAAATGCACAAGAAAACAAACGAGGAAGGAATGGGAGGAAACTGGAGTCAATGTCTGTGACTGAACTGTAAGAAACCGCCTAAAGGAAATGGGATTTACATACAGAAAAGCTAAACAAAAGCCATCATTAACACCTAAACAGAAAAAAACAAGGTTACAATGGGCTAAGGAAAAGCAATCGTGGACTGTGGATGACTGGATGAAAGTCATATTCAGCGATGAATCTCGAATCTGCATTGGGCAAGGTGATGATGCTGGAACTTTTGTTTGGTGCCGTTCCAATGGGATTTATAAAGATGACTGCCTGAAGAGAACATGTAAATTTCCACAGTCATTGATGATATGGGGCTGCATGTCAGGTAAAGGCAATGGGGAGATGGCTGTCATTACATCATCAATAAATGCACAAGTTTACGTTGATATTTTGGACACTTTTCTTATCCCATCAATTGAAAGGATGTTTGGGGATGATGAAATCATTTTTCAAGATGATAATGCATCTTGCCATAGAGCAAAAACTGTGAAAACATTCCTTGCAAAAAGACACATAGGGTCAATGTCATGGCCTGCAAATAGTCCGGATCTTAATCCAATTGAAAATCTTTGGTGGAAGTTGAAGAAAATGGTCCATGACAAGGCTCCAACCTGCAAAGCTGATCTGGCAACAACAATCAGAGAAAGTTGGAGCCAGATTGATGAAGAGTACTGTTTGTCACTCATTAAGTCCATGCCTCAGAGACTGCAAGCCAGAGGTGGTGCAACAAAATACTAGTGATGTGTTGGAGCGTTCTATTGTTTTTCATGATTCCATAATTTTTTCCTCAGAATTGAGTGATTCCATATTTTTTTTTCCCTCTGCTTGGTCTAAAAAAGTAACCGTTACTGACTGCCACAATTTTTTTTCCTGATTTCTTAGTGTTTCTTAAAGCCAGAAAGTTGCCATTTGAAATGACTTTAGTTTTGTGTCATGTCTGTGATCTGCTTTTTTTCTACAAAATTAAACAACTGAATGAACATCCTCCGAGGCCGGTGATTCCATAATTTTTGCCAGGGGTTGTATAAATAAAATTGATCTGATTTGATTCAACACAGAGCCCTACAGGTGCCCACAACTGCAGAGGGAAGGGCTAAAGTACAACAACTTGTCCGGAAAGCCCTCACAGTATGTGGGTACCCACGATGGTCCCTGGACAAAGTGCAGAAGTCCCAGAGAACAAAGACACCAGATAGACAGGAGATGGAGACAAGAAGAAGAGGAGTGTCTCTCCCTTATTTAGCAGGAGTAGGGGAAAAATTACAGAGGATCTTCAGACAGCACAAAATCCCAGTTTACTTTAAACTGGTTAACACCTTGAGACAGAAATCAGTTCACCCTAAGGACAGGATCCCTAGTTACAAACAGAGCAATGTAGTGTATTCTATCAGATATCAGGAAAACTGTAACAAATACTACATAGGTGAGACTAAGCAACCGTTACACAAAAGGCTATACCAGCACCGCAGAGAGAGCGCCAGTGAACCTCAGTCTGCAGTTCATCTCCACCTTAAAGACACTAACCACACGTTTGAGGACAAGGAAGTTAAAATCTTAGCCAGAGAGAAGAAATGGTTTGAGAGAGGGGTCAAGGAGGCATTCTATGTGAAACAGTTGAAACCCAGCCTTAACCGGGGAGGGGGTCTGAGACACGCTTTGTCCCCTGTTTACAATGGGGTACTCAGGTCAAAGCAGTTTCAGTCTTTTGTTCATGGTAATGAGTCATTCACGTCATCAGGAGAGTCATCTAGGGAGCCATCAGGAGAGGCGTCCGTCCCATCATTAGGAGGGACAACTGCCCTGTCATTAGGAGAGTGCTAACTAGAGCACAATAGGTGCTAATTAGAGCTATTGTTTAGTCACTAGCCTATAGCAGTCTGCCTCTCGGTAGGAGGGGTCTGGTTAGGTTTAAAACTCCAGCTTTTGTGGCTTCTGTTTATTCTTCTCTACAAAAGACAAGACAAAAGTCAGCCTACCAGAGCAAGAATTTTAGCTGAGGAAGCTTCTGTGATTTGAAGCGAAACGCCCTCGCGTCAAGCAACCCAGTCCAGTCGAAGATTCAAGCTTCTCTACTACTTGATTGGAAGTGCCTGTGTTGTAGTGACTTGCAGTTGTACTGTATTGTATGAAAACCAAGATCCCAGCTTTTAATGACCTGCTGGACCCAAATGTTGAGGTTTATTTAATAAATTGTAGCTGTTGTACTTTCCAACCCATTGAACAGTTGTTGAAATTTCCTTTTACAGGTGACATTTACAGTAAAACTTTACATTAAGACTCTTAACTATAAAACATTACAAATATTAACAACATTCAAATTAACTTGTACCTTTATCATTCAGTGCTTTCTTCTTTTTGTGTTTCATGTCACTCTGTAATATATCTACCTGCAGAGATTAGTCATTCCCACACCTTTGCACCTCTTGGTACTTCACATGTTCACTGACAGCAGCCACAGAAAGTAAATATAGATGTGCTATAGACATAACTTGGCAATAATCCTCAGATCACACCTTATAATGATTGCATAACTAGAGATTCAGTAAATGATTTAAAGACTGGCTGTTTTTTTCTCATTTCACATTCAGTCTTGTACAATGTTTCCTTTTAAATAGTTGAGGCTGTTCACACTATTTTATATTCAAGGTGGTGCACAACTTTCATTACATGCATCAGAAGAAAGCATAATCTGCAACACTGCAGCCAAGTGACATGTTTTTCCAATCATGGCGCCCCGTGCAGGTGCCTCATTGGTGAGGACTCCAGAGACAGGACTGGCTTCAAGAAGGGTGCCCACAAAACACCTGGCTGCAGCAGATAGTCTGTGACATTCAAGCGATAAGGATGGACTGCTGGTCTGCCTGAGTGGTTGCAAGTTATGATCCATAGAAGGTCCATGTAATGATGAATGAATATGCACCATCAGAGTATGTTCCCAAACCTGACCAGAATTGTACAAACTACCTTATGACATGCAAATGAAGCATCAAATACATCATGTTGACCATAGGCAAACCAAAACATGCACACGATGCAGGATCTAGCTGTCAGCCATGGCCTAAACTCGCACTACGACACCATATTCTGCATCTACAGGTGAAGGGAGTTGCCAATGGTCTACACACAAATGGAGAATGACACAAAAAGGAAGGGAAAAGTGAACAGTTGTTTCGCCTTGATGCACCCTGCCAAAGAATGCTGGTGCTGCAATTGAATATAAATTATATAGTGCAAACTGAATGCATAGGATGAAAGCGAGAAGAGAAAGTGATGGAAACCAGACGGATTTTAAGAATCCCCCAACGGTTGATACTCGGGGTGTATTACTGGGTCAAAGATTGATTCTATGGTTACAAACAAGGAATTTTTTAAAAATGTGGACTGTATACTAATCCTACTGTTTTAAGCAGTTTCAGGATTTTTATCTTTATTTGTTGGTTTACTTATTTTATTATTTTTTTAAATGACATTATAGTTTTATTTTATTCATTGTTTTGATTTCTTTTACTACTGTTGTGTATTGCATTTCAGTGAATAAAGATATATAGTTGTATGCAAAAGTTTGAGCACCCCTGATAATTTTCATGATTTTCCTTTATAAATCATTGGTTGTCTGGATCAGACATTTCAGTTAAATATATCACTTACCAGATGAACACATTGATATTTGAGAAGTGAAATGAAGTTTCTAGTATTTACAGAAAGTGTCCAATAATTATTTAAACAAAACTGGGAAGATGCATTGTCATTTGATTGATTTGAATACATTTAGCACTAATTATTGGAACACAAAATAGGTTTGGTAAGCTCATTGACCCTTGACCTCCTTACACAGGTGAATCCAATCATGAGAAAGTGTATTTAAGGTGGCCATTTGCAAATGTTTCCCCTCTTTGCATCTCTTTTAATGAGTGGCAACATGGGAGCCTTGAAACAACTCTCAAATGACCTGAAAACAAAAATTATTCAACATCATGGTTTAGGGGAAGGACACAAAAAGCTATCTCAGAGATTTCAGCTGTCAGTTTCCACTGTAGCGACATAGTGAGGAAATGGAAGATCACAGGCACAGTACTAGTTAAGGCCCAAAGTGGCAGGCCAAGAGAAATCTCAGATAAGCTGAAGCGAAGGATGGTGAGAACAGTCAGTCAACCCACAGACCCGCTCCAAAGACCTACAACATGATCCTGCGGCAGATAGTGTCTCTGTGCATCATTCAACTATACAGTGCACTTTGCACAAAGAGATGCTATATGATGATGTAATGCAGAGGAAGCCTTTCCTGCATTCACGCCATAAACAGAGTCACTTGAGGTATGCTAAAGCACATTTGGACAATCCAGCTTTATTTTGGAATAAGGTGCTGTGGACTGATGAAACTAAAATTCAGTTATTGGGACATAACAAGGGGCGGTATGCATGGCTGAAAAAGAACACAGCATGCCAAGAAAAACGCTTGGTACCTACAGTAAAATTTGGAGGTGGTTCCATCATGCTGTGTGGCTGTGTGGCCAGTGCAGGTACTGGGAATGTTGTTAAAGTTGAGGGTCACATGGATTCCAGTCAATATAAGCAGATTTTTGAGAACAATGTTTATGAATCAGTGACAAAGTTGAAGTTGCGTGTGGGCTGGATCTTTCAACAAGACAACAACCCTAAACACTGATCAAAATCTAATAAGGCATTCATGCAGAGTAATAAGTACAACGTTCCGGAATGGCCCTTTCAGTCCCCAGACTTGAATATTATTGAAAATCTGTGGTGTGATTTTAAGAGGGCTGTCCATGCTCCGAAACCAACAAACCTGATTGAACTGGAGATGTTTTGTAAACACAAATGGTCCATTGTACCTTTAACCAGAATCCAGACTCTCATTGGAAGCTATAGGAAGCATTTAGAGGCTGTTATTTCTGCAAAAGGAGGATCTACTAAATATTGATGTATTTTTTTTCTGTTGGGGTGCCCAAATTTATGTACCTGCCTAATTTTGTTTAAAGAATTATTGCATAATTTCTGTAAAACCTATAAACTTCATTTCACTTCTTAAATATCACTGCTTGTCTGCTATATATATATATATATATATATATATATATATATATATATATATATATATATTTAACCCTCTGGAGTTGAATGACGCGCCCTCGTGTAAAAAGTCACATTAAGTGGACGTAACAATCTACTGCACTCTGAGGCTCCCTTTAAATGCATGTTGAATGTGGATACTTCAAACTTTATTGCACTTTTTAAATTTTCTTCATAGGCCTAGTATAACTTGACTTAGGAGTATTTTTTACACCATTTGTTTTGCTGAATATTATTGTCATTTTTCGCTGCGAGTTTATGTACACACACACAGCCAAAAGGATTATTTGCTTCTCTACTGCAGCAGCGACAGCGGTGGGAAGAAATATGACTCCTTCTTCCTCATTGATTGGCTGGCTCGTGAATTTTCTACCAATCAGAAGTCACTAACCCCACGTGTTCACCCACATGTGTTTGATCACAGCCCAACCACCCCACGTGGGTCTGATTGTGTGGGCGCTTTCTCTTAATTACTGGTGGAAAGCATGTGTGGTTAGTGTTTTGTTGTTGTTTGGGGGGGGGGGTAAAAATGAGGCATTTTATGAGTGTGGAGCAAGCGCTTCAGTAATTTTTTTTGAACTGGAGAAAGATGGAGCATGCAGCACATCGTCAGAGTCTGAAACAGGCAGTGAGGATTCTAGGGCTGAAAGATGATCCCTCTTTTGTTCTGGAGGAGCAACCAAAGCAGGTGGATCCACCAACGTGCGCACGGAGATCTGAACAGAGGGTCGGAGCACGCACTTCTGTTTCCAGATACAGATCTCCCCTCGGACTGATGGAACACAGAGCAGGACGCAGACACCGCTGCAGCAGTAAGCAGATTTCAGCCTTGGAGAACACCAGGAGTCCAGGTTGATACACTTTCCACCCAAAAGTCCAAAACACCCTTTTCGTTTGTTTTTTGCAACTGACACAATTAGAACAATTTGCACCAACACCAATAAAATTGCTGCAAAAAACAAGGCATTAGGGAAAAGATACAACTGGAGAGATATTGAAATGATAGATCCGTACAAATGTTTTTGGACTTCTGATATACAAGTCGTTGGTGTCACTGCCAAGTCTCCAGAATGACTGGAAGCAAAATAATATTTTGTCTGTGTCCTTTTCAGAGAAAGTAATGTCCAGAAACAGATTTAGATCGATATTCTGGAACATCTACCTAAGTGATCCAGATGAGGATGTAGAAAATTATAGAAAAAAGGGAACACCAGGTCATGACAAACTGTTTCGAGCCAGGCCTCTTTCTGATGATCCTCAATGCCTGCCAGGTTATTACCACCTGAGGAGGGAACTGGCAGTGGATGAAAGGATGGTGGCGACCAAGGCAAAAACTAGAATGACTCAATATTTGAAGGACAAGCCAACAAAATGGGGCATGAAACTTTTTGTGTTGGCTGTTTCAAGTAATGGCTACACACTCAAGTTCACCATTTACACTGGCAGGACTGTGACCACAAGTGGGCACAGGCTGTCATACGATGTGGTCATGAACCTGATCCAGCCATCCTTGCTTGGTACTGGGTACCAGATTTACATGCACAATTTTTATACGAGTCCCAAACTGTTTATGGACCTGGCTAACATGAAGTTTGGGGCATGTGGCACATACAGGGAGAACAGACCCAGAGGGAGGGCAAATGCTCTCACAAAAAAATCTGGAAGAGGATCTATAAGATGGATAAGAGAGGGGCCTCTGGTGTTTGTAAAGTGGATGGACACACGAGAGGTGTCTGTGTGCTCCACCATCCATCATGCGTTTTTGGGTGAGACAGTGTGGAGAAGGGTGAAGGATGAGAAGGATGGAGGCTGGACAGTAAACAACATTCCCTGTCCTACCCCAGTGTTGGCTTATAAAAAAACATGGGTGGAGTCTACCTATCTGACCAGCTCATCCAGTATTACTCCCCCATCGGAAAACTGCGCACTGGTACAAGACAGTGTTGCTGCACTTCCTTGACACTGCAACCACAAATGCATTCATCTTGCATCGTGAGATCAGCAGTGTCAAGCAAGTGCAGCCCTTGGCACACAAGGACTTTATGGTGGAGCTGGTGTGTCAACTGTGTGGCACAGACAAAACAGGTGTCCCACAGAACAGGAGCCAGAACCACGTTCTTGTGTCAATTGTGACAAGCACAGATCCTCGCCAAAAAGCTACGAAAGGCAGATTGAGGTGCCAATGGTGCCTTCTGGTGAACAACAAGAGGAGTGACACACCATGGAAGTGTCAGGCCTGCGATGTGCCCCTCTGTGTTGTGTTGGACAGGAATTGTTTTTTTGTTGTTGTTTTTTTGTGGCACAAATAATTTATGTTGCATCTTATTTTGACATCTGATTGTTTTGTAAATAGTTTAGCATTAGCATTTCCTGCACTATATGTTTTTTGAAATGTACAATTTATATTTACATTCTAAATCTTATTGTGATATCTGACTGGTTTGTAAATAATTGTACAAAAAGCACCTTAAGCATTTCCTGCATTTATTTAAATAGTTGTATTTAACTTTGTTTTTTTTTTGTTTGTTTTTTGCTACATTTGTACATATGTTTTTGAAATTTACAATTTATATTTACTTTTAAGTTCTGAAAATGGTTCGTTAAGTTTGTCCTTTTCACAGTAAAGAAAAACTTTTTTTCAACTTGGATTTTACTGTGTTAATACAGTAGATCAGAATGAATGAGAAACTATAAAATCGGTAAGGTAAGGTCGTGCTGAAAAAAATGACACCAAACAAGGCCAGGTAAACACTTTTTAAAGGTAAATTATAAAGGTAAAACCACAAGTAGTCAAAAATGGCCAATTATACCCTGGACTCCAGAGGGTTAACTGAAATTGCTGATCCAAACAACCAATGATTTATAAAGGAAAATCATGGAAATCATCACGGGTTCCCAAACTATTACATACAACTGTATGTAATACATTGTGCTTACTGGGAATTCTTTATGGAAAATGTTAGGAAATGACCCTCAAATTCAGCACTGTGTATTCAGACAAGAATAATTCTTCAGAAAAAAAGATACTGTACTCAAAGACAGAACTACAAAAGCAGCAAGCAGAGTGCTTTGAAGATGGAAAGCCCAAAATGTCACCCACCAGCTTTGAAGCTTCCTGGCTCTCTTAGTTTCTCTACACTCATACCACAAAAAAAAAAAAAAAAAATCACTGGCAAAGCGCTCCATCCAGGGGCCAATTTTGTGTGGCACCACTATTACGACAGAACACACACACACACACACACACACACACACACACACACACACACACACACACACACACACACACACACACACACACACACACACACACACACACACACAGAGAGAGATAATGAGCTACACAATAAACAAACACGTGCATGCACACAGCTGAAGAGGCTACACTGCACAAAAAAAGCAGGGTCACCTCTCTTTGCTTTGCATCAAACCTTTGTGGTTTGAAGTTTTTTTGTTATTGTCATCTGCTGCCCCTTTGATCCACACAGAGCAGTTTTTTTAATCCAACTGCTATATGCACCAACAAAAAAAGACGCGTTAATGAATTTATTGAGGATCATAAATTACCGTCCATCTGAAATTCAGTCAGTTCTTGTCTTTCTGACAGGATGAAGATGACTTACAGTATCTTTTGCACTGAGACTTAAGGTGGTCTCCCATTGTCGATTTCTGAAAAACAATTGTGTATATTATTTGTAAAATAAATAAATAAATCGGATACTCAGTTGGCCCACAACCCAATTCCAAATAAGCAGTTGAAGATGAGTGAGTGAGTGATACCCAGTTGGATCATGAAAATGTGTCCAATCTGTAGTAAAAGTAGCGCTGCAGATCATAGTGACCAACTGGGAAAAATGTTCAAAACATGATGATCCCCAAAAATAAATATTCGGATGGAATCTGTGCAAATAGGGGCAATATGTGTCTTTTACTTTTTTTTTTTTTTTTTGAGTGCGTCTTGAAATAAAGGCAGCATGGTGGATTAGTGGTTAGCACTGTTGCCTCATAGTGAGAAGGTCATGGGTTTGATTCCCACCTGTGGCCTTTCTGTGTGGAGTTTGCCTGTTCTCCCTGTGTTTGCATGGGTTCTCTCCAGGTGCTCCGGCTTCCTACCACATCCAAAGACATGCAGGTTAGGCAGATTCGGAACTTTCAATTGTCTGTATGTGTAAGTGTGGGAGTGACTGTGTTTGTTTGTCTATATGTGGCCCTGAGACAGACTGGCGTCCTGTCCAGGGTGTATCCTGCCTCATGCGCTATGACTGCTGGCATAAGCCCCATGACCCTTAATTGGGCTAAGCGGTTAAAGATGAGTATATGAGTGTGTTGAAATAAATGGCTTCTGTTTGAATGTGGATGTGTGCAAAGCCAGCTGCAATGACATCAATAATGAGAAAGAGAAAAGTGTATCATTAGATTTTATCTTAATTTGCCTGTGTGCCCGTATGAGAACAGGGTATTGGAATCAGCCCTGCGTGTGTGCACGTGTGAGTTTGTTTACAAAATAAGAGTGTAACAATACATGTATTTGTATTGAACCGTTTTGGTACAGGACATTCGGTTCGGTACAGGGCTGTGCACGGGTGAGTTCACGTTGCATGTGTTTACCATAATTTCTGGACTACAGAGCGCACCTGAATATTAGCCTCACCCACCAATTTTAAAAAGAAAAAAGAAATTGTACATAAATAGGCCGCACTTGTCTATAAGCCGCAGTTCTCCAAGTTGTAAGGAGATATTTACACAGAAAGTTGTTTGAAAGATTTTTTTTAACTTTTAATTTAATACGTACCGTAAATGCTTTTTTTCCCCTGAAGTGTTACACGTAAATATTGATGCGCACATCATCCACACAGAGAACTGAGTAATTTTATGACTTTTTCTTGAGATTTCATCGCATGTGCAGCCAGGATCGCATGGAGCTTGTGGTAAATGAGACGTTATTGAGGGGCTGTGACTTTTTTGACTTGTTGCGCCAAGACAGAGAATCGGTGTGGAAGGGGTGGCTCCGCTCCTCTAACTAATCTGATGGCACAAAGTGCCGCAGAGTGAATTTCCATCACGAAAACACACAGGTAAGACCTTATATTTACACTGTGTGTGTGTGTGTGTGTGTGTGTGTGTGTGTGTGTGTGTGTGTGTGTGTGTGTGTGTGTGTGTGTGTGTGTGTGTGTGTGTGTGTGTCGGTATGTGAATTCACACCGCATGAGGAGTGCAGCTTTCAGGAAATCAATTGACATATAAGTAAGTCCCTTCGGCTGCTCCCTTGTTTGCACTCTGGGTCGCCACAGCAAATCCAAGGTGGATCTGCATGTTGAATTGGCACAGGTTTTACACCGGATGCCCTTCCTGACGCAACTCCACATTACATGGAGAAATGTGGCAGGGGTGGGATTTGAACCCGGAGCCTTCTGAACTGAAACCAAGCGCATTAACCACTTGGCCACCACCCCTGCAGGAAATCAGTTGACATATTTGTTGTTTATTTGGGAACATTATATTTAACTCATTACCAGGCAGCACTTTGCAATTATTTTATTTTCCTGTTTGTATAATGCTACAATAAATTATTGGTTTAAACAACAAGCAAATTTAGGTTTTGCATTTTGTTCCCATATTGTAACGATAATGAACCAAACCGTGACCTCAAAACCGAGGTACGTATCGAACTGTGATTTTTGTGTATCGTTACACCCCTAGTACAAAATAACTAAACAATGGCTGGATGCATTTTCAGTAAACTTGGTTGTAATATTACTTGACTATTACTCCAGATGATTAACATTTGTAACAAATTGGTCAAGGTTAACGTTAACACATTTACCATAATATCTTCACTACCAGTGTGGCTAGAGATTTGATCAAAAGCTCATATTGATCAGTAAAATATTTCTCATTGATTGGTGTAATTGATGGGGCAGCACGGTGACTTAGTGGTTAGCACTGCTGCCTCACAGCAAGAAGGTCATGGGATTAATTCCCACCTGTGGCCTTATATAGTCAGAAACAAACAAAAAAAACCACATTCCTCTCAATAGCTCCACAACCAACATAGCTAGAAGGACGATCTCAAGCTGATATAGATCAGCAAGTAGTTTGCCCTCATTTAGTATCATTGGATTTACCATCAACTACATATGTGTACTCCCTCAAAGCTCACTGTATGTATTTATTTTATGAAATGAAAACAACACATTTTCAGTTTGGAAAAAACAAGACTATCTGGCAATGTTAAATTGAAAAGTCATGGGTTCTACTTCTTACTGTAGAGTCATAACTAGGGCTGGGTATGTTTTTGTGTAGGCTCTCAGCTGTCCAGGTGGTTTCCATAGTAGAGAAGCTTGAATCTTTGACTTGCTTGACTCGAGGACATTTCGCTTCAAATCGCAGAAGCTTCCTCAGCTAAAATTCTTGCTCTGGTGGTCTGACTTCTGTCTTGACTCTTGTAGAGAAGAATAATCAAGAAGTCACAAAAGCTGGAGTTTTAAACCTAACCAGACCCCTCCTACCGAGAGGCAGACTGCTATAGGCTAGTGACTAAACAATAGCTCTAATTAGCACCTATTGTGCTCTAGTTAGCACCCTCCATTCGAGTCATTCACGTCATCAGCAGAGTCATCAAGGGAGCCATCATGAGAGGGTCCGTCCCATCATTAGGAGGGACAGCTGCCCTGTCATTAGGAGGGTGCTGCTTTTCGCTGCTCTTCAGAAGTGGAAAGTCCGCTTATTAACCCCTCTCAAAGCCATTAGAATATGTCATTTGTGAGTCACTTTTTGGAGGGAATTAAAGTCACTAACTGGGACGCTTGTCTTCTTGCAGTCAAGAAAGGAGAATCGTCCTCCGTTCTGTTGGCACAGCTCCAAACACTGCGTCGCTCTCTGCCAAGACAGTGTCCGGTCAGAATTAATAACTTCAAAGCGAATCACTGCTTTAAATAAAATGACACATATTTCCAAATGTTGTAATACAGACAAACTACAGTAGATTAAATTGTTTTTTTTTTCTTCCCAAAATGAGACGTCCTGCATTCTTTATGAATTACATCCTTACGTGCATCCTTACAAGTGACATTCATACCAATAATGTCTGAAAGGAAATGTTTTTGACAACAACTACAGATTTTGTTTATTTCTATTTATGTCCAGAGATCAAGGATCCACCATTTAAAGTTTATTTATGTCCAGAATTTAAGGATCCAGTGACCAATTTCATATTTATTTACTTTAAGACAATAAAATATTGTTGGCATAGCAAACCTGTAAAGCCTACTTTTAGTACACAGAAAATTCACAAGAGGTATCAATAACGGAATCAATAGATAAAATCTTATCAATACCCATCCCAAGTCATAACATATGATTATAAGTCCATATCTTTCACAAATTGAGTTAAAGAGACCAATATCCAGACATAATTTACCTTGAGAGCACATCTAGAAATCTATCTGAATCACTGTATCGACATACACATCAGACTTTATGTACTCTGGGTCCTGATTGGCAGCCAACGTTCTGTCCTCAAACTCCTAAAGTATCCATCTACCACAGCCAGGTGATATGTGGGAGACCCTTTGGCTGTTTCTAGATGCTGGGATCATCAACAATGAAGCACCTGCACACTGAATCAGACAGCGCACTAACTGAGACATAGTGTCATAGCTACCATTCCATCATAATGTGAGGGGTACACCTCATCTACGATTCCCTAAATAACCACTCATTGGACATAATCATATCAGCCATGCTGAAGGATTCCCCAGAGAGACCTGACAGACATCCAGTTCTCACTTTAAACCACTGGTCAGTCAAAGTCTCACAGCAACATACACACTAAGACTCCGAAGGTCCAGTACGACCCTTCAAGATTCAAAGTGTTTATTGTCATATACAGCAAGAAGAAACATGTTTCTCTGTGCAATAAAATTCTTACTTTGCTGTCCACACTGGTGCAGAGTTATCTATAAATAGTAAAAAAAAAAGCAGAAAATACAATAAGTAAACATACAATAAGTTAAAAATACAATGGCAAAAATATCTGATATATACAAAGTGTCTGATACCTACAATGGAATGTGCAATGGGCAATATACAATGGATGTTATTATTCTCTTACACTGATATCTGTATTACCAAACACCTCTGTCAAATAACTTCAGGACACCATAGGCCAGAGCTGGCTCTAGCCATTTTGATATCCTAGGCAAGATTATGGTTTGATGTTCTCCATCCCTTCATGTGCACACACCACCCCAAAGAGTTCTTCACACAAAGTGCGAAGTTTGGTCGAAGTGTGCACAAAGTGCGCATTAAGTAGGAATCGTGTGCAAAATGTGTAAAATCGTCCCTGCCCCTCGTACACCTGTTGCTTCAACTATTTGCACACACCACTGGCTGAAAGACAGCAGGTGTTGGCCAAATTCCAGCTGACATGCATGGACATCTAACACCGCTCACTTGGCACTTAGAAAATGTGTGGCCATTCGCACTCTTGGCACGACGACAGTCTATAGACAATCACTGTCATGCTGGCAGTGAAATTTGTCTAAGTTCCCCACGAGTGTGGCTTTGGTCTGTGCGCTGAACTGACAGGAGGTGTGGCTGCCCACTGAAGCAGCAGTGGAGATCTGTCATTTTGAACATCCCAGCTGAACCACAAGTACTGTGTTTGGACAGACATGGACTAGCAAATGCCCACTGTGACGCGCGTGTCTGTTTGCTGTCATCACATGGACATAAATAAAAACATATATCACTGTGGCGATATATGCTGTGGGCTGCAGTGAGCATGTGCGCGCTCAATCGCTCCAGCCCACTGACAGGCTACCTGCAGGCTGAAATGGACCATGAGATCAGAACATGCAGTGGGCGATCTGACTTTCACATCACCCACGTAAGCTCTGTTCCATATGACGCGGTGTCAGTTCTGGTGCGGCGTCCACACGACACGCGTGTCGCGCAAGACATGCACGTGGGCCGGCTGGACACGTGCCAGCAGATGTGGACATGAGAAGAGCGAACTGCTTCTCATTCATGTCATTTCAAGACTGTATGTCTGTGACCATTGGTCATCTACAGAGGAACAGACTGATCATATCTGTATTGCCCGCATGATAAGAGGGATTCAATATAAAATGCTGTGTTTTTCATGGTATATATTTTTTTAAATACATCCATCTCTTTGTTGATTTCAGGCATTTTCCCCGCACCGTTTACAGGCCAGTGATGGTAGGTCAGTAGTAAAATTACAGGCTGGCAATCAATCAGCGGCACGATGTGGTTCAACAGGTACCAGCTGGTTTTTATGTTTTATTTATTCCGCATAAGCTCCGCGATGTGGTTCCACAGTTACCAGCTGTTTTTTTTATTCCACATCAGTGGAGTGATGTGGTTCTGCAGATACCAGCGAGTTTTTACGTTTTATTTATTCTACATAAGCAGCGTGATGTGGTTCCACAGGTACCAGCTGGTTTTTATTTTTTATTTAATCCACATCACTGACACGATGTGGTGCCTCAGGTACCAGCTGGTTTTTATGTTTTATTTATTCCACATCAACGGTGCAATGTGGTGCACCTCGCACTGTTCCTGCTTGAAAGACACCGTCACATGCACGAACCCTCACACCGGGATAGTGCACGCCTGCCCATCGGTGCGATGTTTCGTGGTGCCCTACTTAGAACTGTTTCTCACTGTTTCAACGTATTTGACCAAACTTCGCAGTATGTGTGAAAGGGCCTAAACATTACTGGGCAACAACTATATGACAAACCTTAAAGCTTGAATTGTTGATCAAACACACCAACACACAAACAAACACACACTAAAATAACAAATAATAACAAAAAATTAAGTGAAATAACAAAAATAAAACCAGAGTTCCTGTTCAGATTTTGTGGAACTATTTAGAAAGCCCTGACAGCTCCCACAATATGAATAATAAAAAGGCGTTATGTTCAAATAATACAAAATAGTGCAATATAATGTAAACACAGAATACAAAATCTGAAGAGCAGGTTTAACTCAATGTCCTTCCCAGTGACATTTTTAACAACATACAGTGCATGCGGAAAGTATTTACAGTGCTTCATTTTTTCCACACTTTCCAAAATGGATGAAACTCATTTTGTTCCTCAAACTTCTACACACAATACCCCATAATGACAATGTGAAAAAAATATTTTTTTTTTTTAGATTTTTGCAAATTTATTTTAAAATAAAAAAGCTAAGAAATCATATGTACATATGTATTCATAGCCTTTGCCATGAAGCTCAAATTTGAGCTCAGTTGCATCCTGTTTCCACTGATTGTCCTTGAAATGTTTCTGCAGCTTAATTGGAGTCCACCTGGGGTAAATTCAGTTGATTGGACATGATTTGGAAAGGCACACACCTGTCTACATATAAGGTCCCACAGTTGACAGTGCATGTCAGAGCACAAAGCATGAAGTCAAAGGAATTGTCTGTAGACCTGGGGAAGGGTACAAAAACATTTCTGATGCTTTGAAGGTCCCAATGAGCACAGTGATGAGACAGTTCATCTTTCAGGACCATGACTCCAAACACACAGCCAAGATATCAAAGGAGTGGTTTCAGGACAACTCTGTGAATGTCCTTGAGTGGCCCAACCAGACGAGCCCAGGAGCTTAATAGTCTAAATACCATAAGTATGTTGTGTATTATTTTAAAAATGACTGTATAAACATCTGGAGTTGGTCCCCGGGCACTGGACTGTGGCTGCCAACTGCTCCTACTGGTTGGATTGTGTCTAACTGAATTAGCATGGGTTAAATGCAGAGGACAAGTTTCGTTGTATGTTTATATGTGCAATGACAATAAAGTTTCTATTCATTTCTACAACCCCAAATCCAATGAAGTTGGGACGTTGTGTAAAATGTAAATAAATACAGAACACAATTATTTTCAAATCCTCTTCAACCAATAATCAAATGAATATACCACAAAGACAAGATATTTAATGTTCAAACTGATAAACTTTATTGTTTTTGTGCAAATATTTGCTCATTTTGAAATGGATGCCTGCAACACATTTCAAAAAAGCTGGGACAGTGGTATGTTTACCACTGTGTTACATCACCTTTCCTTCTAACAACACTCAATAAGCGTTTGGGAACTGAGGACACTAATTACTGAAGCTCTGTAGGTTGAGTTCTTTCCTATTCTTGCTTGATGTATGACTTCAGTTGTTCAACAGTCCAGGGTGTCTGTTGTCGTATTTTGCGCTTCATAATGCGCCACACATTTTCAATGGGTGACAGGTCTGGACTGCAGACAGGCCAGTCTAGTACCCGTACTCTTTTACTACGAAGCCACGCTGTTGCAACACGTGCAGAATGTGGCTTGGCATTGTCTTGCTGAAATAAGCAGGGACGTCCCTGAAACAAACGTTGCTTGGATGGCAGCATGTGTTGCTCCAAAACCTGGATGTACCTTTCAGCATTGATGGTGCCATCACAGATGTGTAAGTTGCCCATGCCATGGGGACTAACACACCCCCCATACCATTACAGATGCTGGCTTTTTAACAATCTGGATGGTCTTTTTCCTCTTTTGTCCAGAGGACACGACGTGCATGATTTCCAAAAACAATTTGAAATATGGACTCCTCAGACCACAGCACACTTTTCCACTTTGCGTCTGTCCAATTCAAATGAGCTTGGACCCAAAGAAGGCGGCAGTGCTTTTGGATGTTGTTGATGTATGGCTTTCGCTTTGCATGGTGGAATTTTAACTTGCACTTGTAGATGTAGTGACGAACTGTGTTAACTGACAATGGTTTTCTGAAGTGTTCCTGAGCCCACGAGGTAAGATCCTTTATACAATGATGTCGGTTTTTAATGCAGTGTCACCTGAGGGATCAAAGGTCACGGGCATTCCATGTTGGTTTTCGGCCTTGCTGCTTATATGTAGAAAGTTCTCCAGATTCTCTGAATTTTCTGATTATGGACTGTAAATGATGGAATCCCTAAATTCCTTGCAACTGAACGCTGAGAAACTTAACATTGTTCTATTTTTTCATGCAGTTGTTCACAAAGTGGTGATCCTCAGCCCATCTTTGCTTGTGAAGGGCTGAGACTTTTGGGGATGCTCCTTTTATACCCAATCATGAGTGTCCTCAGTTCCCAAATGCTTACTGAGTGTTGTTAGAAGGAAAGGTGATGTAACACAGTGGTAAACATACCACTGTCTCAGCTTTTTTGAAACGTGTTGCAGGCATCCATTTCAAAGTGAGCAAATATTTGCACAAAAACAATAAAGTTTATCAGTTTGAACATTAAACATCTTGTCTTTGTGGTGTATTCAACTGAATATTGGTTGAAGAGGATTTGCAAATCACTGTATTCTGTTTTATTTACATTTTATACAACATCCCAACTTCTTTGGAATTGGGATTGTAAAATTGAATAGAACCTATATTGTCACTGCACATATATACATACAACGAAACTTGTCCTCTGTATCTAACCCATCCTAATTACAGTTAGACACAATCCAACCACTAGGAGCAGTGGGCAGCCACAGTCCAGCGCCCGGGGACCAACTCCAGATGTTTATACAATCATTTTTAAAATAATACACTACATACTTATGTGTACCACAAAAAGTTCTAATCCACCTTAGTAGAAGAAGAAAAATGTTTGCCTCAGATTTGAACTGAACATGTCGTTTGAACAATGGACTAATAATGACACCAAAGTTATACTGGTGAGTAAACGACCATATTTTATGCCAGAAATGAGGTCCAGATTGTAAAAGCAGCATTTCTCCATTAATTCGGGTTGTCTTATACAGTGTATGTGTGTGTCTCCAGTGATTATTAAATGAGCAGGCAGCTGTTGATTATATAACCTCTTAATTTTGCTGTCTGAAGGACTTAAACAACCTCTTAATTTTCCTCTCTGAGTGACACCAGGATGATGCATTTCACTTAAAGATACACATGCAACAGAGTGTTTCTCAACTGTACTCAAAAGTATTGGAACACTTGGTATTTCACACATTTTAATGTGTTTACGCCATTTCAAATACAAATAAATAAATAAATAAATCTAAAGTTATCTTCCTTAAACTCAAACTGAAAACAAATGTCAACAACTTGATAAATTAAAAATATAAAATACAGCTTCCTGATAAAGTGGTGTAGAGGAGGATTTTCTTTAAAAAGAAGACCTGAACTTTCAGCTACAATTTGCCAGAAAGCACATCTGAGATGCAAGTCTAGATTTGATGTTTTGGTGAAAGAAACTTTTGTATTTCTTCATAACTGATGTAAATAAAGTCCAAGACATATTTAGTGACTTGCTTTCAGTTTGAGTTTGAGGAAGATAATTCTAGAAATTTTATTCTTTATGTTTTTGTATTTCTTATATTTGAAATGCTGAAATTTGAAATATTTGAAATATTTGAAATTATATTTGATGCTGTGCTAATGCTCCCCTGAAGCATTTACTCAAAAAAAAAAAAAAACTCTGAAGGACATAAATGAAATGGTGAGATGATGAATGTACAACATGCACACAAGGATCAGTAGCCACAGAGCCATCAGCTCAGAAATGGTCCGGTGGCTTGTGCCGTGTCGTCGCAGCTCGGAGCGCGGCGCGCTGAGCGTCCTTAAAGGGGTCCTTAAAGCTGTACTAATAGACCTTATTCTCTGTGAAGCCTGTAAAATTTTCACCGAAAGCCAGATCAATTTTTCGAATAGTTTCCAGGTGCCAGTCTCTAACAGCTTCTGAAAAAATTCTGATGGAAAAAAACCCCCAAATCATTCCGCCATTTCCAGACAATGAAAATCCGACGACGGGGCGGGACCACTCCTTCCACAAGGCGTGCTCACAGGAGAATGATGTCACCGACAGGCGTGGAAAAACTCACGCATGCACACAAGGGTTCAAGCTTGTCTGATGTGAAAACATATGAATCAAATCCATATAGTTTAAAAAAAATAAAAAGGTACGATACTTTATGGACAGACCTCATATTTGACACCCCCTGTCAGTTCTGCAGGTTGTCCCACCTACAAAGAATGGAGAAGTCTGCAATTTTTATCGTAGGTACACTTCAACTGTGAGAGACAGAATCTAAAAAAAAAAACAAAAATCCAGAAAATCACATTGTATGATTTTTAAATAATTAATTTGCATTTTATTGCATAAAATAAGTATTTGACCCCCTACCAACCAACAAGAATTCTGGCTCTCACAGACCTGATCATTTTTCTTTAAGAAGTCCTCTTATTCTGCACTCTTTACCTGTATTAACTGCACCTGTTTGAACTTGTTACCTGTATAAAAGACACCTGTTATGATTATTTATTAGAAAGTGGAAGAAACACAAGATGACTGTCAATCTCCCTCAGTCTGGGATTCCATGCAAGATTTCACTTTGTGGGGTAAGGATGATTCTGAGAAAGCTCAGAACTACACAGGAGGACCTGGTCAATGACCTGAAGAGAGCTGGGACCACAGTCACAAAGATTATATTAGTAACACATGATGCTGTCATGGTTTAAAATCCTGCAGGGAAGCAAGGTCCCCCTGCTCAAGCCAGCACATGTCCAGGCCCGTTTGAAGTTCACCAGTGACCATCTGGATGATCCAGAGGAGGCATGGGAGAAGGTCATGTGGTCAGATGAGACCAGAATAGAGCTTTTTGGAATCAACTCCATTTACCATGTTTAGAGGATGAGAACAACCCAAAGAAAACCATCCCAACTGTGAAGCATGGGGGTGGAAACATCATACTCTGGGGGTGCTCTTCTGCAAAGGGGACAGTATGACTGCACCGTATTGAAGGGAGGATGGATGGGGTCATGTATTGTGAGATTTTGGCAAACAACCTCCTTCCCTCAGTAAGAGCACTGAAGATGGGTCATGGCTGGGTCTTCCAGCATGACAATGACCCCAAACACTCCCTCCAAAAGGGAACTGAAACTCCAAACCTGAACGATTTGAAGAAGATCTGTATGGAGGAGTGGACCAAAATCCCTGTTGCAGTGTGTGAAAACTTGTTCAAGAACTACAGGTAACATCTGACCTCTGTAATGTCAGACAAATGTTTCTGTACCAGTTGTTAAGCTCTGTTTTTCTAGGGCATCAAATACTTATTTCATGCAATAAAATGGTAATTATTTAAAAGAGAGAGGTGTATATATGCATATACATAATCCATAATCCAAAATATATGGTAAGTGCCTCCAAACCAGATCAGTATACAAAATGTCTACAAATGGTAATAATAGTAGAATGTAAGCCTGAGCCCCTCACTAGCAGTCAACTTACAATGACTCAGTGGAGAGCACCACCATGTGGTGGTGCTGGGGAATGACTAAGGTAAGCGGCTAACTATGTAATCGTCATTTTAAATAGTTTCTTTATGTTTCGTAAGGTAAACATGCACGTTTACCTGCACTGGGATCCTCTCCATACTACCACTCACTCACTCATCTTCAACCACTTTTCCGGCTTCGGGTCGTGGGGGCAACAGCTCCAGCAGGGGACCTCAGACTTCCCTTTCCCAGGCAACATTGACCACCTCTGACTGGGGGATCCCGAGGTGTTCCCAAGCCAGTGTGGAGATATAATCTCTCCGCCTAGTCCTGGGTCTTCACCGGGGTCTCCACCCAGATGGACGTGCCTGGAACACCTCCCTTGGGAGGCACCCAGGAGGCATCCTTACAAGATGCCCGAACCACCTCAGCTGGCTCCTTTCAACGTGAAGGAGCAGCGACTCTACTCCGAGCCTCCCACGGTTGACCGAACTTCTCACCCTATCTCTAAGGGAGACACCAGCCACCCTCCTGAGGAAGCCCATTTCGGCCGCTTGTACCCGCAATCTTGTTCTTTCAGTCATGGCCCAACAGTCATGACCACAGGTGTGAGTAGGAACGAAGATTGACCAGTAGATCAAGAGGTTCGCCTTTTGGGTCAGCTCCCTTTTCATCACAACAGTACGGCAGAGTGAATGCAATACCGCCCCTGCTGCGCCGATTCTCTGGCCAATCTCACGCTCCATTGTCCCCTCACTCGTGAACAAGACCCTGAGGTACTTGAACTCCTTCACTTGGGGCAAGGCCGTATTCCCTACTCAGAGTAGGCAATCCATTGGTTTCCTGCTGAGAACCATGGCTTCAGATTTAGAGGTGCTGATCCTGATCCTCATCCCAGCTGCTTCACACTCGGCTGTGAACCGCTCCAGTGAGTCTTGGAGGTCACTGGCCAATGAAACCAACAGGACCACTTCATCTGCAAAAAGCAGTGATGAGACCCTGAGCCCACCAAACCGGAAACCCTCCTCCCCCCAATACTTATCATGAATATCACAAATAGGATTGGTGACAAGGCGCAGCCTACCAGACATCTCTAATGATATTGTCGCCTATTCAGTAGCAGCAAGTAGCTGTTTACTGAATGTTTTTCGCTTGCCTCGTAGCTAGAATAATTAGTTGTAAAATTGTTGTAAAATAATTTGCTGATTAATTTCCTTTTTGTCCTGAGCGAAATGATGACCACTAAATTGTTTAAAAATAGAGCCCAGGTTGAAAAATGTCAAGCTTACCCTTTAATTCAGAGATATTTTTCAACATTGAAACACCACATATTCAGTTTTTGATTACAAACTCTCAGCCTCTGGTGTCTGAGGAAGGACGTTCTGTTGTTCCAATTTGCATCATGTTTCAGACTCTACTTTCTAATCACCCTCCGTTCACCAATAGCTTCATTTCGTCCACTGGAAATTGCTTTCAATTATTCATGCCCATTTTCACAAATACCTTCGAGATGGAATTAGCAACCAAACAATGCCAAGCGACACTAATCCTTGTCCCCAGCAAAGATCCTTTAATGCACTGGAGATCTGGCTGGCTGCTGACGGGCACCTGTTACTGTCTTCAGCTGCTTCGCAACACCAGCGTTGACACAGTAAATATGCTTTCAGGAGCAGTACACCCCTGACCTTATGCCAAGGTGCATGGATAATACCAATGGAAAAGAGTGAGGAATAACTAAGGAGAGGGAGCAAAAGAACATGGAAAAACAGCAAGAGTAGGAAAGAGCTTGACTGACAAGGATAAACAGGACAAAGGAGAGTGTTAGGCCTTCGACGGCTCCTTGGCTCAATAGAATACGTTTCCACATGACACCGTTTCTCTCAGAGCAGCACAAACACTCGGTGGCTGATGAAAGCCCACTCTCTGAGGAAAAAAAACCTTGGTGAGTTTTGATGGATTTTCAGAGAGCAGCATGCTCAATTACAACATAGAACTTTTTAATAAAACAGCTTTGATTATTTTAGATATTTTCTGTGACTGAGGCTGCTCTTGGAGCGGTGAGAAACAGAATATTTCCACTAGCAGGCAACGAGAAATAAATACCCATGACCTTGGGAGTAAAAAGACATCTCGCGCACAAGAAAGTTAGAAACAAAACAAGCTAAATTTTCAGGTGCCTGTGACTCACAGCGCTCCGGTTCCCCTACACCCTGCAGTAGCACACACGCACGCACGCACGCACGCACGCACGCACACACACACACACACACACACACACACACACACACACACACACACACACACACACACACACACACACACACACACACACACACAAATTCATGTGAGGCGCAAATAAATTGTGCTTTACCTCTTGCGACAGACAGCAGAAGTTTACGAGATCAACAAGGCATAAATGTTAACAGAGACTGAGAGATATGTCACACTGAATAAAAATCACTGTGCGCATATGTTTGTGCGTGTGAGTGCCCTCTGGCAGATGCAAAGGAGCCTGGGTGGGTAGCACAAAGACTGAAAGAAGATTGTGAGACTGACGGTTTAGATGACACTAACACATGCACACACATGCACACACACAGCCATCAGCAACCAAGAGGAGACCGAGGAAGACTTTGATCACCGAACTGAGCACATTCAAGCACTCAACCGGAGAGATGTGGGGGAGATGGAGAGAGAGTGAGAGAGAGAGAGAGAGAGAGAGAAGAGGGGTGGGGGCAGGAGAAGATGAGGATTGTTTTCTGACCTCTACACTTATTGACACAGATGTTGAGGCACAGATTCACGGACAATCAGGCATCCGACATAGATACAACATCCATGTATTAAAGAAAACAAACTTTTTTTTTTTCATCTTACAAACCCAACAAATCCAATTTTATTTTATGAACAGCCAGTGAGTCACGAAGCGAATGTAGTGAAAAGTGTTGGAACGTTGGGGGACTGTAATTCACACTTATTACATTAGCCAGAGGTGGTTTGCTGAATTCTGCACGGCGGACCGAACATATGACAGAAACCTCAGGCACAACCACATCTGTGTCACGCAGGAATCCCGATGGCTTTTATCACCTCGACAAACAGTCCAAAACAGGCAGACGCTGCAATGCAGAGCCAGTCCTCCATGTCTGGGATGCAGGTGGATGAACCGGTGCACTGTTTACAAAGAGAGAAGGTAATTATCACTGGCATTTTGACAAGTGTTTGCGAGAGTGAAGGTCATCTCTGTCTGCGTGGGAGATCTATGCTAATCTGCTCAGCAGGAAAACACTACTGCTCACCACTCAAACGGTAGCTACCATCATTACACAGCCATAGCGACCGTGCTTTCACTTAGCTGGAGAACTGTCTACAAACGGTACATGTGTGTGTGAGTGAATGCGGATGCCAGAGACTAAACCAGGACTTCCACCAGAAGACAGGAACTCCACACACAAAATCGACTATATATATATTAACAACAACAATAACATGTCAGATATACACTCAACAAAAATATAAACACAATACTTTTGGTTTTGCTCCCATTTTGTATGAGATGAACTCAGAGATCTACAACTTTTTCCACATACACAATATCACCATTTCCCTCAAATATTGTTCACAAACCAGTCTAAATCTGTGATAGTGAGCACTTCTCCTTTGCTGAGATAATCCATCCCACCTCACAGGTGTGCCATATCAAGATGCTGATTAGACACCATGATTAGTGTACAGGTGTGCCTTAGACTGCCCACAATAAAAGGCCACTCTGAAAGGTGCAGTTTTATCACACAGCACAATGCCACAGATGTCGCAAGATTTGAGGGAGCGTGCAATTGGCATGCTGACAGCAGGAATGTCAACCAGAGCTGTTGCTTGTGTATTGAATCTTCATTTCTCTACCATAAGCCGTCTCCAAAGGCGTTTCAGAGAATTTGGCAGTACATCCAACCAGCCTCACAACCGCAGACCACGTGTAACCACACCAGCCCAGGACCTCCACATCCAGCATGTTCACCTCCAAGATCGTCTGAGACCAGCCACTCGGACAGCTGCTGAAACAATCGGTTTGCATAACCAAAGAATTTCTGCACAAACTGTCAGAAACCGTCTCAGGGAAGCTCATCTGCATGCTCGTCGTCCTCATCGGGGTCTCGACCTGACTCCAGTTCGTCGTTGTAACCGACTTGAGTGGGCAAACGCTCACATTCGCTGGCGTTTGGCACGTTGGAGAGGTGTTCTCTTCACGGCTGAATCCCGGTTCACACTGTCCAGGGCAGATGGCAGACAGCGTGTGTGGCGTCGTGTGGGTGAGCGGTTTTCTGATGTCAATGTTGTGGATCGAGTGGCCCATGGTGGCGGTGGGGTTATGGTATGGGCAGGCGTCTGTTATGGACGAAGAACACAGGTGCATTTTATTGATGGCATTTTGAATGCACAGAGATACCGTGACGAGATCCTGAGGCCCATTGTTGTGCCATACATCCAAGAACATCACCTCATGTTGCAGCAGGATAATGCACGGCCCCATGTTGCAAGGATCTGTACACAATTCTTGGAAGCTGAAAATGTTCCAGTTCTTGCATGGCCGGCATACTCACCGGACATGTCACCCATTGAGCATGTTTGGGATGCTCTGGACCGGCGTATACGACAGCGTGTACCAGTTCCTGCCAATATCCAGCAACTTCGCACAGCCATTGAAGAGGAGTGGACCAACATTCCACAGGCCACAATTGACAACCTGATCAACTCTATGCGAAGAAGATGTGTTGCACTGCATGAGGCAAATGGTGGTCACACCAGATACTGACTGGTATCCCCCCCATAAAACAAAACTGCACCTTTCAGAATGGCCTTTTATTGTGGACAGTCTAAGGCACACCTGTGCACTAATCATGGTGTCTAATCAGCATCTTGATATGGCACACCTGTGAGGTGGGATGGATTATCTCAGCAAAGGAGAAGTGCTCACTATCACAGATTTAGACTGGTTTGTGAACAATATTTGAGGGAAATGGTGATATTGTGTATGTGGAAAAAGTTTTAGATCTTTGAGTTCATCTCATACAAAATGGGAGCAAAACCAAAAGTGTTGCGTTTATATTTTTGTTGAGTGTATTTAGACCGCCTCGTGTTTTCTGGGGAAAAGAATGCATGAGAGAGTGGAGGAGGAATGCAATTATCAATTATGCTCATAATAAAGTTATGTTATGTATAATCAAACTGAGACAATGTGGTTTACTGAAAAAAAAAAAAAGATTTTACTAAGAAAAAAATAGGCTGAAGATAGGTGACTTACACTGTCGAATGGGATTTGTTAATTCAACAAACGAATGTGAAATGATTTCATTTTATTTAACTTAATTTGGCTGATTTGTGTTCAGTTTAAATACAGTGTGATAATTAGGCCATTTGCACTCATTCACAGTATTCTTTGTACAATTTGATATATTTTAGCTTTCATTTATCTGAATTAAGCAACACAAACTTAATTTATCATGTTTTTGCTTTGTGGGACCAACAACATTTTCTTTAAAGGACAGCTGCTGAATTACCAAAGACACAGTCAATAGACTTTTTGGTTTTGCATTATTTCTTGTTTATTCAGGTAAATGTGTATGATCTAAGGGTTTTTTTTTAATTGTTTTTTCCTGTTAGTCAAATCATCAAATCAAAACCAAATCAATTTTATTTATATAGTGCCAAATCACAACAAACGGTTGCCCCAAGGCACTTTATATTGCAAGGCAAAGCCATACAATAATTACGGAAAAACCCCAACGGTCAAAACGACCCCCTGTGAGCAAGCACTTGGCCACAGTGGGAAGGAAAAACTCCCTTTTAACAGGAAGAAACCTCCAGCAGAACCAGGCTCAGGGAGGGGCAGTCTTCTGCTGGGACTGGTTGGGGCTGAGGGAGAGAATCAGGAAAAAGACATGCTGTGGATGGGAGCAGAGATCAATCACTAATGATTAAATGCAGAGTGGTGCATACAGAGCAAAAAGAGAAAGAAACACACAGTGCATCATGGGAACCTCCCAGCAGTCTAAGTCTATAGCAGCATAACTAAGGAATGGTTCAGGGTCACCTGATCCAGCCCTAACTATAAGCTTTAGCAAAAAGGAAAGTTTTAAGCCTAATCTTAAAAGTAGAGAGGGTGTCTGTCTCTCTGATCCGAATTGGGAGCTGGTTCCAGAGGAGAGGAGCCTGAAAGCTGAAGGCTCTGCCTCCCATTCTACTCTTAAAAACCCTAGGAACTACAAGTAAGCCTGCAGTCTGAGAGCGAAGCGCTCTATTGGGGTGATATGGTACTATGAGGTCCCTAAGATAAGATGGGACCTGATTATTCAAAACCTTATAAGTAAGAAGAAGAATTTTAAATTCTATTCTAGAATTAACAGGAAGCCAATGAAGAGAAGCCAATATGGGTGAAATATTCTCTGTGCCTCTAGTCCCTGTCAGTACTCTAGCCTTAGCATTTTGAATTAACTGAAGGCTTTTCAGGGAACTTTTAGGACAACCTGATAATAATGAATTACAATACTCCAGCCTAGAGGAAATAAATGCATGAATTAGTTTTTCAGCATCACTCTGAGACAAGACCTTTCTAATTTTAGAGATATTGCGCAAATGCAAAAAAGCAGTCCTACATATTTGTTTAATATGCGCATTGAATGACATATCCTGATCAAAAATGACTCCAAGATTTCTCACAGTATTACTAGAGGTCAGGGTAATGCCATCCAGAGTAAGGATCTGGTTAGACACCATGTTCTAAGATTTGTGGGGCCAAGTACAATAACTTCAGTTTTATCTGAGTTTAAAAGCAGGAAATTAGAGGTCATCCATGTCTTTATGTCTGTAAGACAATCCTGCAGTTTAGCTAATTGGTGTGTGTCCTCTGGCTTTATGGATAGATAAAGCTGGGTATCATCTGCGTAACAATGAAAATTTAAGCAATGCTGTCTAATAATACTGCCTAAGGGAAGCATGTATAAAGTGAATAAAATTGGTCCTAGCACAGAACCTTGTGGAACTCCATAATTAACCTTAGTCTGTGAAGAAGATTCCCCATTTACATGAACAAATTGTAATCTATTAGATAAATATGATTCAAACCACTGCAGCGCAGTGCCTTTAATACCTATAGCATGCTCTAATCTCTGTAATAAAATTTTATGGTCAACAGTATCAAAAGCAGCACTGAGGTCTAACAGAACAAGTACAGAGATGAGTCCACTGTCTGAGGCCATAAGAAGATCATTTGTAACCTTCACTAATGCTGTTTCTGTACTATGATGAATTCTAAACCCTGACTGAAACTCTTCAAATAGACCATTCCTCTGCAGATGATCAGTTAGCTGTTTTACAACTACCCTTTCAAGAATTTTTGAGAGAAAAGGAAGGTTGGAGATTGGCCTATAATTAGCTAAGATAGTTGGGTCAAGTGATGGCTTTTTAAGTAATGGTTTAATTACTGCCACCTTAAAAGCCTGTGGTACATAGCCAACTAATAAAGATAGATTGATCATATTTAAGACCGAAGCATTAATTAATGGTAGGGCTTCCTTGAGCAGCCTGGTAGGAATGGGGTCTAATAGACATGTTGATGGTTTGGAGGAAGTAACTAATGAAAATAACTCAGACAGAACAATCGGAGAGAAAGAGTCTAACCAAATACTGGCATCACTGAAAGCAGCCATTGAGAACGATATGTCTTTGGGATGGTTATGAGTAATTTTTTCTCTAATAGTTTAAATTTTATTAGCAAAGAAAGTCATGAAGTCATTACTAGTTAAAGTTAAAGGAATACTCGGCTCAATAGAGCTCTGACTCTTTGTCAGCCTGGCTACAGTGCTGAAAAGAAACCTGGGGTTGTTCTTATTTTCTTCAATTAGTGATGAGTAGTAAGATGTCCTAGCTTTACGGAGGGCTTTTTTTTATAGAGCAACAGACTCTTTTTCCAGGTTAAGTGAAGATCTTCTAAATTAGTGAGACACCATTTCCTCTCCAATTTACGGGTTATCTGCTTTAAGCTGCGAGTTTGTGAGTTATACCACGGAGTCAGGCACTTCTGATTTAAGGCTCTCTTTTTCAGAGGAGCTACAGCATCCAAAGTTGTCCTCAATGAGGATATAAAACTATTGACGAGATAATCTATCTCACTCACAGAGTTTAGGTAGCTACTCTGCCCTGTGTTATATATATAACACTGTGTTATATATATAACACTGTGTTATATATATATATATATATATATATATAGATATATATATAGACTATATGTAATGGCATCAAGGAAGGTTGCAGAAGCCTTGGGGTGAAGCTCATCACGGATGCTATACTCAAAGAGGAGCTGCGCCAAGCTAAAGCCACCCGCGCACCATCCGCCAAACTGTTACATGTGCCAGGACATTCTGTGCCAAAGTTAGATAGGTCAGTCACCTTAGAACTCTTTGTGTACCATCAACCACAAACTAGGATGTTGAGGCTGTCATCGACTCTGATGGACAAAGCAAGACAGAGGGGTGGGGAGTACGTAATGGACAATTCTTCCACTACGTCACCCATAAGTTTTCTGAAGAATGGATTTGAAGGTCAAATGAGGTAGCTCTGCTAGGCAGTGATTGCTTATACCCAGTATGCTAGCTGTCACTGTCACACTAGTCCCCACCCCTACCTCCCTGCCAACTCTTCACCCTATCCTTGTACAAGTAAAATTACCAAGCAATACACACCAAAACCATTTTTGGGCCAGGCTGTAAACATACTTACTTTTGCTCTAAAGTTGGATATTTTTTTGGCGTTCCATGGAGATCGATTCACTTCTGGAGCCAGCCTCATGTGGCCATTCAAGGAACTGCAGGTGTGGCACATCTGCACTGGCTTTGCTTTTCAGCACTGGAAGCTGCCTCTTGGCATTATACAGTATGGTAAAACTAAACACCAACTACTAAACGGCATGGGCTACAAGTGTTGGCAAAAACGTTTTGCATACTTATGGTTTTGATTCAATAAGACAAGTAAAGTCTGAACCACACAAACTAATCCCATTTTCAGATGGCTAGCAGAGAGTACTAGCTGCTAATGGTATCACCTAGCTACAGAAGCAGTGGATTTAGCTGTAATTTGGCAACAATTTGAGTTTCTGTCAAGCATATTAGGCACACGGATGGACAGCAGATTTGGGGATTATGCTGTGTGAACGGCTTCAAAAGATTTACACACACACGCACACACACACACACACACACACACACTCTCCTGGTGTGTAACATCTTCCTATTGAATTATTTCCAAAGGCATATTTGCCTTGATAATTTTCATTATTCAGCTTTATAGTGATGAATAGTTTCAGCCCAGAAGGAGTATAATTTATACCTGCCCGGCATGAATATGATTCTTGTCCTCTGGAATTTTCTCACTGCTGTTTACTTTTTCACTCCATCTCTGCTGCCACCTATGCATCTGAGAGGAAGGGTAAGAGACAGAGGGAGACGGACTGGCAGAGGCAAAGGCACAAACACGGGCTGGACATTGTCTGCGTCCACGTCTGTGCTTGTATCCCCGGGGTGACAGCCATGTGTCAGGTTCTCTACTCTCTGCTCCAGATGGCCCATCCAGTTGCTCCCAGGGTCCCAAGGCTCCCAGCACTCATTGACCAAAGCTGTGGTTCTCACGGCCTGGGGGCCTGTAGACTCATTGCTGTCGCCTGGCCTCTGGGGCCTTTTGGGCCTCCAACGGGCTCAGGGGTCACCCAGCCGTGACAACCGAGACAATAGGAGTGTCCTCACCCTGCTCCCACCCATCACCTCTGAGCTCTTCTTAACACACACATCCGCTCAAAAACTGTGTTGATACGGCTCCCCGTCCTTGACCACAGTTGGTGGACATCAGGTTTCACACCTCTGACCAAGAGAAAAAGTCAAAAATAATAACTAGGAGGTGATCCAGCAAAACCACATCCACAATAATAAATCATTACAATTAGACAAACATAATTATAGGCACTTCGTGAGGTAAAAAAAAAAAAAACATCACTCCTACTTAAATCCACCTCCTCACTGTGAAGTGCACAAACGTAAAAATGGAGAGTGCATCAAATCCATAATCAACGACAAAACTGTTGTTTTACAGTGAACAAGAGCAATTCTGGCAGAACCAATATCCTCAACTGAAGGTGATTTACATGTTTAGAAATCACAGTGAGAGCAGGAGGAAGAAAAAAAGAAAAGCAAAAAAAAAAAAGTAGAGTGTCAAATAACACATCCCAACACTGGTTTTTACAGCTTGGCTGCCACTTCATCAAATATTGAAGAAATCATTTTCTTGGCACAGTATGAACACAGCTGGCGGGGGGGGGGTGGGGGGGTTGGAATCGCACACAAACATAGGCATGCACACGCGCATACAGACACGGACACACAGAATGCCTTGTAGTTGTGATAAAGCAGCAGCTTTCTCTTTTGTTTTGCTGCCGAGCAGGGATTAGGCAGTGCCGAGGCTTTGTCCTGCGGTTTTCCAGTTGAGCAGAACACAAGAGCCTCTACCTCCACTAATACAGTCAGACCTCCCAGCAGGCCTTTCACCACACAGCCGCCAAGAACCTGCTGCCCAAACGATGCTTTTCAATGAGTTATCAAATCTCCTCTATACTGTCCGTGCCTTTCAACCAAGTCTCTTTGTCTATTCTTTTCAGTGGGGCATTGAACACATCAAATAAAAGTGATGGGCAGATAGATGGACAGCAGAATATAGGAGAACCATATTAACATCTCTGAGATGCTGCAGAGTGCAAAGTTTTTAACACCAGAAAAGTTTGACACAAACCAAATAAATAAATACATAAATAATATTTATGTACATATATAAATATTACATAACATAAAAGTCCAACATAAATTTTAAAAAATACCTCCTTTGGTGTCAAACTACAGTGGCCCAGAGAGGCTACAACACACAATAACCTCCTGCATCAATTCTACAACAGGTATATGCATTTAAAAAAAGTTGCAAATTGAGAAAATTAAGGCTCTGAAGGATTACTAGTAACAGTATTACGTCAAAACTACTTCACGGATTCTCACCAAATTTTTACCAGGGATACATATTAGGCCATGGAAGACTCTATTAAATTTTTTACATTTTTTAATTGATTTGGCTCTGGTGTCGCAGACTGAATGGTCCCCCCTAAAAATCGGCCAGCTCTGCCTTCACTGTGCACTGTGCATTTGGGACCACAGCAGCTCGTCTGAGTTTGACTCTCTCCCAAAGCGATCAAAGGGGCTAATGTCAGATAACAAGGTAAAACCTCTTAAATCATTCTGAAGTCAGTTCTAAGCAGAAATGAGGCCGATTTAAGCAGAAACAAGGCGATAATCTGTGAGTCGTTACTGATGCTCCAAAATGACGTAGGCGCAGCAGCAGCACGTCTTGCTGCTGTGGTGTTCTGATCACTTCCCCCATCTTTTATTATGAAATTATGCTGAATTTATGTGGAAATGATTGTTGTACAAAAGCTGATGATGACTGGAGTGCAGTTTTAAGCAGAAACGAGGTGATAATCAGTGAACTGCTCAGAAATGACGCTGCCATGGTCCGAAATGACGCATGCGCAGTGATGTCGGGGGCGGACTGATTTTTAGGAGGCACCATTCGGTCGGTGACACCGGATCCATATTCTGGATCAAGATTTCTCTTTATGTACACAGTGGTTAAGCGTTGGGCTTCAGACTAGAGGATCCTCGGTTCAAATCCAAGCCTGACTGGAAAATCACTAAGGGCCCTTGGGCAAGTTCCTTAATCCCCTAGTTGCTTCCGGTGTGTAGTGGGCACCTTGTATGGCAGCAGCCTAACATCGGGGTGAATGTGAGGTGTTGATGTGTAAAGTGCGTTGAGCGTCTGATGCAGATGGAAAAGTGCTACATAAATGCAGTCCATTTACCATTTAATGAGAAAAAAACAAAAACAAATCCCCAGATTTTTAAAGTGGTTATATTTTATAAAATCAGTGTTCGCCATTTATAGTTATGTACAAGGGGCGACTGAGAAGTTTTGAGCCTGTCCCAGAAAAAGTAGAGTCTGGAACTCAACATTTCTCGACATTGCACCCGCTGAGTCAAAACGTCACACAATCTCAAGAAATGCTGGTTTCTCGGAATGCAAAAGATGAAGAACTACGCCCTACTTTTTCTGGCTCAGGCATAAAAAACAAAATCTCAATCACCCCTCATATGGTTGTTTTGTGTTAAACATTATTGTATTATAGTGCTAAATATTATTGTCCGACAATTCTGTCATGGTGCAAATAGAAACTGGTGTCCTGTAACTGGTGTCCTGACGCAGCCAGGTGAAACATGGGCATCTCCTTGGCCTTCTCTGGCCACTTGCACTGGGGCTCTCAACACCTCTATGTGCTCATTCGTGCATCGAGAAATGCACCACGTGGCTAAAATGTTGAAGCCGGTGCTAACTCACGTGATATTCCTCATCCCAGTCTCGCTAAGTAACTACTCATTGAATACAGTCTTTTCAGCATTACCCTAGGATCCTCTAAAGACTCCTAGTACTAAAAAATCCAGTTGTCACCTCAAGCACTGGTCACATGGCACTAACGAAGGACACCGAAGCCAAAACAAAACAAGAAATCTGAACTTACGCTGAATTTCAGAGACACTGTTTAACCATCGTCCAGCTTCGTTTCTGTAGCTGGCACTTTGTCCAAATTTTCAAACTGTTGAAAAATGTGAACGAATCCTGACGACAACCTCAATTTGTCTATATTCCTTTTTGCTTTCTGTCTTGACGGTTCCTCATCATTTGCGTAGTTCCCGTACCATCAGCGTTCCGTTTGATTGTCGTCCAATTTCGTCCGACCTCCCAAGTTCGACGTCTTGCATGAACATTGACGATATCTGAACGGATCCATAACTAAAGATCCGATGAGCTAAACGTGACTCGTCCATGTGTAAGACAAAAAGCAACGTTTTCATACAGAATCAATAGCGGCAAGAACATTTTATCAGCTCCTTTAACTATTTACACACTGTGGTCTGAAATGATGCATGCACAGTGATGCCAGGACGGACCGATTTTTAGAGGGGACCGTTCGGTTGGCGACCCTGGCATTTTTGGAGCTTGAAAATGCTACTTTTTGAAAACAGGTCCTGTGGATAAATCTCAATATGATGCCTTTGGGTTTTTATGTGTACAACCAATACGCAAGTTCTCTGTTTGTACACAGCACGCAAGCTTTATGCGCATGCTTCACATCTTCTCCATTTTTACAGGCCTGGCATATATACTACAGCATTTTCCATCATTTTCAGTGGTTTTGTGTGTATGCAGATATTTCTTGAAATTGTGCCATGTTTATGGAACACTTTTCAAAAATGACAAAGTAAAAGATTGTATAGGAAATGTTCTGTTTCCATGTGGACAAGGCATTAGGTCAGTGGTTAGTATCCAAGTCTCGCAACCATATAGTAAGACAGGAAGCACCAAGACCTTAAAGACTTGGACCCTCATTCTCCTAAAACAATATCAACATCACCAAACACCTCTGTTCAGTGTTGTTGTGACTCCATAAGCTCTGTCTCGATCTCAAAGGCAGAGGACCTAGAGACATGAATGCCATTGCAGAGGTAAGCAGATAGCTCTCTACATGTTTAACACTTTCATCACATACAGATGCACTTCTGATAGCCGAGTCCAGTAAATCATTAAAGATCTAGATCACAGGCTTACTCCAGGACAAGTGTAAACACAGAAACTCAGATTCCTCTCTCAACTTCTCAAGTGTTGCAATCACGGCAACCATTGATTCTAAAAAGATCACAATACTTTCTGTGGCGTCAAGGTCAGTGCACCTCTCCTCATCAACAAAATCACCAAAGCTGCTGGTTTCCACAATCCTACCCACCAACTGCTCCATGTAATCTTTGAATAGTGTAAGAGCCAATATTTGTACAGTGAAATGTTTTTATAATTCTGGCTTTGTACACCATCACAATGGAGTTGAAATGAAACAATCTACAATAAGTACTTGCAATGTGGATTTTTAGCCTTAATTTAAGGGCTCATGAAAAATATGACATTAACCATATAGGAATTACAGCCATGCACATATAGTTCTGACATTTTAAGAGTAAAGGAATATTGTTCATACAAATCATCACTTTCACAATCACTGAATATGTATTTGACTTCATTTACATCAATAATTAAAAATAACAATACTATGGTAATGTGTAGTAAATCTGTTTGGAGTAGGTAGTTCTGAGCAACCATTCATAAAGGAGACTAGTGAGGGAAGCCACCAAAACACCCATGACAAGTCTAAAAGGTTTCTGTGACTATGATGGGAGAAACTGTACATTGTGGAACTTTTACCTGTTGCTTCAGCAGAGACAGATTTTCAAATTTCAGCTATAGTTTGCCAGAAGGCACATGGGAGACTGAAGCCTACAATGGATTTAAGCAGTTTTCTTTTACATGAATTCTTCCCTGTTTGACTCTACTATGAATCTGTGAGGCAGCACGGTGACTTAGTGGTTCGCACTGTTGCCTCACAGCGAGATATTCGTGGGATCGCACCCCACCTGGGACCTTCCTGTGTGGAGTCTGCATGTTCTCCCGATGTTCCCTCTGGGTACTTGGGCTTCCTCCCACATCGAAAGGTATGCCGATTAGGTGAACTGAAAACTTTAAATTGACTGTAAGTGTAGGTGTGAATGTGTTTATCTATCTACATGTGGCCCTGTGGCAGACTGGGCTCCTGTCCAGGGTGTACCCTGCCTCACGCCCTATGACTGCTGGGATAGGCTCCAGTCCCCTGTGACCCTTAATTGGAGTAATCGGGTAGAGAAAATGGATGGATGAAGCTGTGAGTGGTCTCGCATCCAACAGAAGTTGCACTATGTGCAGTCCCTCACACCTTTTATTATCTAAACCAAACATTCTTTACATTTCCAGGTAAATGTTAAAGCAGTTTCTGGAATTTAAGATAATTACGTCACCAGCTATTCAATATTGGGCATTTAGCCATGCAGAGTGTGATTCAAGCCTGTCACACCATTACAATTTATCTCTTAAAATATTCCATTCTGAAACTGTGTGGGAATAGAAAATGATGTCCCTGAAACAGAAAAGCTGCTAATTGTTTCTCACTTCTTCTTATGTAACATCTTAAATGGATACTGTCACTTTGGTTGAAGTATAAAGGGGAAAAAAGAAGAAAAAAGAAAACCCAGAATTATTTCTGGAGTTTGTCACTGTATTGAAGTAGCTGTAGTTTACAGAACATGTAGAACATGTATCTGCAACAACAATCAAACATGCAAGTATTTTATTTTGAGAGAGCTTGACACAACTTTGAAATACAGAAACTGCTGAGCCAAAAATGATATTACCCAACAGATCATTGGTTCTGTTTGAGAATAGCATCCATACAGAGTAGCCAGTGATCCATTTCTCATTGCTCACTCACTGCCTTTCTGGTTGTATCACAAAAACCTTCTGAGACGGGACAAAGTTTTATTAGACTGTAATGTTCTGTTTACTAATTAAAACATTGTTCTGTCCTGCCAAGATCACCATTAATCTGTCTGCTTGTTTATTATTCTGTGCTGTTGCTACAGTTGGTTGCTTGGCTTTCCAGAGGTGAGAGGAGAGGTGCCAACGTGACAACAACAACACTTGGTGCTTATGTGCCATGCTGCAGACTACCATCTAGCAGAACTGACACACAAAGAGATACAGCTTACAATTAAAGAATCAGAAATGTAAGTGGGGCATGTCAATACCCCCATCTTTCCAAAATTTGCAACTTGATACCTGTCTTTATAGGTTAAAATATATGAATATTAATATGTATATGTCACGGACATGAACAAGTCAAGCTCTTCAGCATTGCACCATGTTATTTAGGTCCTTCAGACTTTTTTTCGGTAAATGGTGCTGGGGAGCATTAGCATGGCTAAAAAGCTTCAGCTTCACTTAAAAAGCTTCAGACTCCCCAACCTCAGCCCTCTTAACTCCCCACCATTTTAAGCATTTGTCTTTATTTGCCTCTCACATGCCTGGAAAGTCCTCACCATCTGATTTAGAACCTTCACATTTTATTTTCAGTAAATGCTTCTGGGGAGCATTAGCATGGCTGAAAACCCTCATGCAATTTACATACTAAATAGTTACTGATTGACTTGTGCTGTCAAGGTGCGGGCTGCCTGTCACTTTAGTGTTCTCAGATTCAATGTCGACTCAACATTTAGCATTTCTTGTTTTAGTGTTGACTGTACACTGAATTCCTGCGAGATCTCCTCTATTTATGTGAGATCTCTGACAGGCTGGATGATCGGAAATTGCTGGACACAAATGCATGGCTCACACAAACACCTCTGCATTTTAGAAGGCTTTACTGTGGTGGATAGCAGAGGTCAGTGCACGAGTAGGCAGTCACACATAGGCGACACATAAAGAGGCAGGCAGGACTATAGAATGCAGGTAGAGTTAGAATGAAGGCACAAGGCATGACAAACTGGCAAGGGACTAACACACCCAGTGAGCTTATATAACCCCAGGTGATAATCAGCAAATCAGAAACAGGTGTGCCTGGAAAGCACCAGAACAAGGGTGTGGCCAGAGAGAGGGAAATACCCATCACCAAGGACCAAGAGAAAGACAAGAGAAGCAGAGACAGACAAACCCAAGCAGAAAAACCCAGCAAGAGAATAAGCAAACAAAAAACAATGAAATACGAAAATAACAAACGGATCAAAAGAAAGAAATAAAAACAGATAACCAAACCAAACAAAACTCAAACCCTGACAGTCTCCTCTTTCTCTTTTTTAAATTTTATTTTCTTTTTGTTTTTAATTGAGACAAACAAAAAATTACACAAAAACCTTACAGAGGATAAACATACCAGCACAAAAACAACATGATAAAAAACAGACTCATCTCCTCTACTGTAGCTCCAGGAAGTGTTCAACATTTCACATTTGCTGTTTCACTATGGGCTCAAAATTTGGCACTTCCTGTTTGGGCCATGCTAAATGTCTGTGTCCTTGGACAATGCCATTAATCTCTATTATTCCAGACCACCCAGCTGTAAATAGGTAGCAGAGTTGATTGGGGAAGTAACTTGTCATGGACTGCAGTGTATCTCATAAAGTGGTTCGCAAGATATTTAACGGAAAGTTATGCGCAGTATTATGTCCATATTCCTACAAATATTCATGTGCATAGTAATCTTCTGCAGTGCAGACCTGAGCGTTAAAAGAAGAATAAGAGGAATATCCATTGTTATGTTTCACAACAGCTCACATAGGTCACGTAGACTGTAGGTTATATGGTATTTGAGGACCGGGTCGAGAACCACTGCTTTAAAACATGCTGGGGAAAAAAATTGAGCCAGCCTGAGCTCAGAATACGGTGGGGGTTTGGATGACTCCTTATTAGGAGTCTGTGTCAGTTATGCACAGTCACAAACAAGGTCACCCATGTGGGTGTCAGTTTGAATTTCTGGTCCCACAAACATGGCTGGTTCACCTAAATTGAAAACTATTTTCTTATTCCTCTAGGGGCATCTAGCATGCACATAGATTTTTTTTTTTTAAGATAGGTGTGCCTTCTTCCCAGTAGAATGGAGGTGGACAGAATTTTGAATGTCATGTTCACAGAATTGAACAACTATATTAACTGTTTATCTGTGGAGATAAACCATTATACTGATTACAATATGCATCATGAACGTCAGCATACATTGTTGAGTGTAAGCAGGGTGTGTATGTGTCATAAACCCAGTGCGTCTGAATACTGAGTTATTTCAATAAAACAAAAACACTGCAATCGACCAAATTTTTAGAAGTTGAAAGTGGTGTTTTCGCCTTCTATAACATGTTGAAAAAGCTGTCAGAGAATATAATACAAATAAAAGGAACTGTTTTCCAGTGCCACACACCAGCTCTGTACCTGCACACACCAAATTTTTAGACCAACATGCCCATGAGTGCAAGGAGACTTGTGATGCAGAGGATAAAGATGCTGAGTGTCATATGCTGTATTTTCTGGACTATAAGTTGCACTGGAGTATCAATTGCACATTTTTTCTGTATATCACATCTTTAATTTGGGCTTTTTCTGCATTGTTACAGTGGCGACCCAAAGTGAAAAAAGGGGAAAAGCCAAAGGGACTTACTTTGGAATTTGGAGTGCTTTGACTCTTGGGAAAGCCACAAGTTATTAAAAATTGTATTCTCAACAACGATTGCATGATTATGTAAGTCCCGCCAGAGTGTAAATTACAGGAGTTTACAAACTAATTTAAAAATACAATAAAATAAACTTATACTCTGGAAAATGCAGTACTCGTGCTGCACGCTGGGCTGCTTTGTACTTACTGGAACATAGAGCCTTCTGTGTCTATTCAAGTCAAAATGTCCCTGCTATAACAAAAATGTGCCCTGAAAGAGCTTAGTTTATTGTGTGGTTTTTACATTGTGTGGTTTACTAAATGTGATACTGCCCCCTAGTGCCCTCTCCGGTCTCCCCTGGGAGGTGATGAAATGTTGGGTGAAATGGTGAAATGTTGGGTTTGAGACCAGAGGTTCCTCAGTTCAAGCCCCAAGCAGACCAGTCAATCACTAAGGGTCCTTGGGCAAAGTCCTTAATCCCCGAGTTGCTCCCGGTGTGTAGTGAGCACCTTGTATGGCAGCACCCTGACAATGGTGTGTGAGTGTGTGTGAGAATGGATGAATGTACTATATAAATGCAGTCCAATTACCATGACAAGCTAATATCCAAACAATTATAAAAGTAGCCAGAAATGTCTGCAAACACCTGTATGTAAGATAAAGCACGAGTAGGATTTAATATTACACATCTCTAAAGACAGCAGTTATACTTCTCCTTATATATTGCTATGTTGTGACTAGACGTGCCGATAACCGGTTTCACGGTATACCACGGTATGAAAAAGCCACGGTATCAAAACCACTAAAATTTTCCGTTAAGAATTCTTGACAGGCAGAGTGGAGGCGGCCGCTATCGCCCTTCCCCCTGGTGCGCACCTCTGTTTACAAACAGGCAACTAACATTAGTTAGCTCTGCATCATGGCTGAAGGAGGCAAAGCCTGCACTGAACATTTCCTTCCGTCTAAAAGGACCAAGTTGACTTGTTCGTTTTATTTTCTGTGGAATAGCCGTTCAAACCAAAAATGGTGGCAACAAAGTGCCGTAGCTATGGCTTGAAGTTGTGTCGGACTCGGAGTGATTCAAGATACCCGCAAAGGATTACATGGAAGGAGTATCCCATCTTTGAAACCACTGAGAAGTACAAGTGGTGGACTCAAGTAGTGCTTGTGCTCGACCAAAATTCTCCCACAGACATGTCAAGAAGGGCAAATACATCTATTCCAAGCACTTTGTTGGTGAAGCTGGGCCAAGCAATGAGCATCCGGAGTTCCGGAACTTATTCCAGCCACGTTTCTCCCTAAGCAAGTAAGTCATGATTCCCACGGGGCAGATGTTACATGTCTAAAAGAGAGACTATCATTTTGGTATTTTCCCTAAAGTTATCAGTGGTTTTGTGCTCGTGGCAGTAGACATCGCATCAATTAGTGTGCCTGAATCACGCGTGCGTCATATGCAAATAGCCATAATGTTGTTAAAGCACATTTTAAAGCTATACATAATACAGTGAAACCGTGGTATTTTTGCCCACAGTTATCATACTGTCCAAATCTCATACCGGCCCATGCCTAGGTGTGACATTTCAACCAAAAATACCATTTAGTATTTAGAATGACTGATGCATCCAAACCATAAGTAGTTTGATAAAGGCCTCATTTTCAGTTTAGCAAATTCCTATTCAGGCAGTCTGTATTTATAATTCATCGACGTGGGTCAGACTGATGATCTTGTTGACTTAACATTTGGTCTGGCATTTCAGCCTGTCTGTTCATGCCTGTCATTAGCTCTCGACACACACCACCTCATCGAAGCCAGTCACAAAAGAAAGACACAGAGAACAAGAATTCAAAAGAGGAAGAAGTGGAAGAAGAGGAAGAAGTGTATCACTGTATAATACAGTATGATTATTGCACCACTTTCAGAAGTGTCAGATCTACAACATCTGCACAGTCACACACAAATATAATCCACCAACAAGTCAGAAAAAAAGTTCAGGTGGTATGTAAAATGCAGTGATTCTTACATTTACTTTTATTTTTGTTTGATTGCAGATGGCCTGAACTCATATATTTCATGTTTTTCTGGTCAACTTTATTTCATTTGTTATATACAGTGAGGAAAATAAGTATTTGAACACCCTGCAATTTTGCAAGTTCTCCCACTTAGAAATCATAGAGGGGTCTGAAATTTTCATCTTCGGTGCATGTCCACTGTGAGAGACATAATCTAAAAAAAAAAAAAAAAAATCTGGAAATCACAATGTCTGATTTTTTTAAAATAATTTATTTGTATGTCACTGCTGCAAATAAGTATTTGAACACTTACAACCAGCAAGAATTCTGGCTCTCACAGACCTGATCATTTTTCTTTAAGAAGCCCTCTTATTCTGCACTCTTTACCTGTATTAATTGCACCTGTTTGAAATTGTTACCTGTATAAAAGACACCTGTTCACACACTCAATCAATCACACTCCAACCTGTCCACCATAGCCAAGACCAAAGAGCTGTCTAAGGACACCAGAGACAAAATTGTAGACCTGCACAAGGCTGGGATGGACTACAGGACAACAGGCAAGCAGCTTGGTAGAAGACAACAACTGTTATGATTATTTATTAGAAAGTGGAAGAAACACAAGATAACTATCAATCTCCCTCGGTCTGGGATTCCAAGCAAGATCTCACTTTGTGGGGTAGAGATGATTCTGAGAAAGCTCAGAACTACACAGGAGGACCTGGTCAATGACCTGAAGAGAGCTGGGACCACAGTCACAAAGATTACATTAGTAACACATGATGCTGTCATGGTTTAAAATCCTGCAGGGCAGCAAGGTCCCCCTGCACAAGCCAGCACGTCCAGGCCCATTTGAAGTTCACCACTGACCATCTGGATGATCCAGAGGAGGCATGGGAGAAGGTCATGTGGTCAGATGAGACCAGAATAGAGCTTTTTGGAATCAACTCCACTTACCATGTTTAGAGGATGAGAACAACCCAAAGAAAACCATCCCAACCGTGAAGCATGGGGGTGGAAACATCATACTCTGGGGGTGCTCTTCTGCAAAGGGGACAGGACAACTGCACCGTATCAAAGGGAGGATGGATGGGGTCATGTATTGCAAGATTTTAGCAAACAACCTCCTTCTCTCAGTAAGACCACTGAAGATGGGTCATAACTGGGTCTTCCAGCATGACAATGACCCCAAACACACAGCCAGGGCAACTAAGGAGGGGCTCCGTAAGAAGCATTTCAAGGTCCTGGAGTGGCCTGGCCAGTCTCCAGACCTGAACTCAATAGAAAATCTTTGGAGGGAACTGGAACTCCAATCCTGGAAGATTTTGAGAAGATGTGTATGGAGGAGTGGACCAAAATCCCTGCTGCAGTGTGTGAAAACCTGGTGAAAATCTACAGGAAACATTTGACCTCTGTAATTGCAAACAAAGGCTACTGTACCAAATATTAACATTGATTTTCACAGGTGTTCAAATACTTATTTGCAGCAGTAACATACAAATAAATAGAGGTGCACCGATCGATCGGGCACCGATCATTATCGGCCGATCACGCCTTGATCGGTTTGATCGGTGATTGGCAAAATGCGCTGATCAAAAGGACTGATCACAACAGTGCAGGCAGTAGCGCAGGGAGCACTTGGTCCTGTCATGACACGCTTTCCTCTGTGACGTAAACTCATTTTGACTTCTGATATGAGCTGGACGGACAAGGAGAGCAGTCGCCATCATCTAATGTAGTCCATGTCCGTCCAGCTCATATCAGAAGTCAAAATGAGTCAAATGGCTCAGAGATCTAAATAGACTGCTGTGTAGTGAATGGAACCACACTGCCATCTAGTGGATATCCAGTGTGTGTGAGTGTGTATTTGTGAATCAGTAGGCATTTTGATTTTATTTTTCATATGAGTGTAGAGGTACAGAGAGTACAAACAAGCTTTGTTCATTTGATTTGCTTATATTGTGAACTGCCATGATAATGGAATTGACAACTAAGTTCGAAATAAAAAAAATTGATTGATTTTTTTATTTTTTTTTTTATTTTCTACAAGCCCTCTGGTGGCTGAAAAGTTCGATGTGGGATGCACAAGACCTGTTACACTTGGGGCAAATGAACACTTGAGTAGGATGGGCTTGTGCTGCTGCCCTCTTTCTGTCTTTGACGCTTCTGGCGTGAGGCCTCACTTCTTTCTGCCTCAAACTTCAGGCTGGCGGATTTGATGCTGGAACGTTAGCTGAGTCTATCTGTAGCTAGATGCTGCCATGACTGATGCTGAATGCCTGCAAGGGAGAGCTGTTTCTTCAGCTGGTCCTTATAGCACTTTTTGGGGGCCCCTTGGTTTCGTCTCCCTTCCTTGAGCTCGCCAAAGAGAATTAATTTCGGCATGTGTGTATCATCCATCCTGGCTATGTGACCTGCCCAACGAAGCTGTTGTTTGAGTATAATAGACTCCATGCTGGGCAGTTTGGCTCTGGTAAGGATGTCCTCATTTGAGACGTAGTCCTGCCACTTGATCCCGAAGATGTTTCGGAGACAACGCTGATGAAAGCGTTCCAGTAATCTGATCTGCTGGCGATACAGAACCCAGGTTTCAGCTCCATACAGGAGGGTAGGGACCACAATGGCTCTGTTGACCTGCACTTTTGTGGAAATGCGCAGTGCATGATTCTGCCAGACTTTCTTTGAGAGTCGACCAAAAGAACTGCTGGCCTTGGCAAGGCGACTGTCTAGGTCCTTGGCAACAGATGCGTCGTTTGAGATAACACTACCGAGATACGTGAAGTGCTCTACTGCATTCAGGCTGGTACCCTCGATGTTGATTTGGGGTGGGGTATATGCTGTATGGGGGACCGGTTGATATAGCACTTCTGTTTTTCTCAGGCTGATAGTGAGGCCGAAGGCTCTTGCTGCTTCAGCAAAACAGTTGACAATGTGCTGCAAGGCTTGCTCCGTATGGGCGACGAGGGCGCAGTCATCTGCGAAGAGCAGCTCCATGATTAGCTGTTCTGTGATCTTAGTGTGGGACAGAAGGCGCCGCAAGTTAAACAGACTTCCGTCGGTTCTGAAGCGGATATAGATGCCATCTGTCAAGTCTTCTTTGGCCTCACGAAGCATCATGCTGAAGAAGATGGAGAACAGAGTGGGCGCGAGGATGCAACCTTGTTTGACGCCATTTGAGATGGGGAAGCTGCCGGACAGAGTCCCGTTGTACTTCACTTGTCCCATCTGGCCTTCATGCAGCTGGCGGATGATGGTGAGGAGCTTTGGAGGGCAGCCAAGGCGTGCAAGAATCTTCCACAAACCCTCACGACTGACCGTGTCAAAAGCCATGGTTAGGTCTATGAAGGCTGCATAAAGGGCCATGTTCTGTTCTCTGCACTTCTCCTGGATCTGTCTCAGGACGAAGATCATGTCGGTGGTTCCCCTGTTGGCCCGAAATCCGCACTGACTCTCGGGAGTATTCCTGCGCTATGGTAGGGGTAAGCCTGTTGAGAAGCACTCGAGCCAAAATCTTACCTGCTATATATGTATTGCAAATACATTATTAGACCAGTTTACAAGTTACAAATATGAAATTTGCATTTGTGGATATCTAAACACATTTGCAAATCAATGATTATTTGTAGATCACCCTGTGTGCATTTACAAATATTAATGAGACAATTTTAACCCCATAGAATGAGGGCTATATTTTACATTCTCAACGTTCGGTAGGCTGTGACCTGAGCAACATGAAACATGAAAAAAAAGCTTGCTGGTAGAACAAAGTCAGTGTAATAAAACAAAAGTTGGCAGTTTATTCTAGTGTCTTTATTTGAATGCATGTTTTTTGTTTTCATCATTAAGTTTTAATGCAAAAATAGTCTTATACATTAAACCTATATTCTTATTTTGGGCATGATCCAAATATGTACTTGATCGGTATCGGCCTTGATCAGTATCGGCAGATCAAAATTTCAGTGATCGGTGATCGGCCTAAAAAATCCTGATCGGTGCACCTCTACAAATAAATTATTAAAAAAAAATCATACATTGTGATTTCCGGATTTTTTTTTTTTTTTTTTTTTTTTTTTAGATTATGTCACTCACAGTGGACATGCACCTAAGATGAACATTTCAGACCCCTCCATGATTTCTTAGTGGGAGAACTTGCAAAATCGCAGGGTGTTCAAATACTTATTTTCCTCACTGTACATTCCTGCATTTACGGCCTGCAACACATTCCAAAAAAATTGAGACAATGAAGCATTTACCACTTTGTAATGTTGCCATTGCTTCTCACATCACTTTCCAGCAATGAGGACACCAAGCAATGACTGAATGGTTTTAGTTGCTAGTTTGTCCCATTTTTCCTGCAAACAAGGTGTGCGATAGTACTTGGTACTTTTTTCAATTGTCTTACTGAAAAATGCATGGACATCGCTGGAAATCAAATCAATTTTATTTATATATCGCCAAATCACAACAAACAGTTGCCCCAAGGCGCTTTATATTGTAAGGCAAAGCCATACAATAATTACCGAAAAACCCCAACGGTCAAAACGACCCCCTGTGAGCAAGCACTTGGCGACAGTGGGAAGGAAAATCTCCCTTTTAACAGGAAGAAACCTCCAACAGAACCAGGCTCAGGGAGGGGCAGTCTTCTGCTGGGACTGGTTGGGGCTGAGGGAGAGAACCAGGAAAAAGACATGCTGTGGAGGGGAGCAGAGATCAATCACTAATGATTAAATGCAGAGTGGTGCATACAGAGCAAAAAGAGAAAGAAACACTCAGTGCATCATGGAAACCCCCCAGCAGTCTAAGTCTATAGCAGCATAACTAAGGGATGGTTCAGGGTCACCTGATCCAGCCCTAACTATAAGATTTAGCAAAAAGGAAAGTTTTAAGCCTAATCTTAAAAGTAGAGAGGGTGTCTGTCTCCCTGATCCGAATTGGTAGCTGGTTCCAGAGGAGATGAGCCTGAAAGCTGAAGGCTCTGCCTCCCATTCTACTCTTACAAACCCTAGGAACTACAAGTAAGCCTGCAGTCTGAGAGCGAAGCGCTCTATTGGGGTGATATGGTACTATGAGGTCCCTAAGATAAGATGGGACCTGATTATTCAAAACCTTATAAGAATAAGAATTTTAAATTCTATTCTAGAATTAACAGGAAGCCAATGAAGAGAGGCCAATATGGGTGAGATATGCTCTCTCCTTCTAGTCCCTGTCAGTACTCTAGCTGCAGCATTTTGAATTAACTGAAGGCTTTTCAGGGAACTTTTAGGACAACCTGACAATAATGAATTACAATAGTCCAGCCTAGAGGAAATAAATGCATGAATTAGTTTTTCAGCATCACTCTGAGACAAGACCTTTCTAATTTTAGAGATATTGCGCAAATGCAAAAAAGCAGTCCTACATATTTGTTTAATATGCGCATTGAATGACATATCCTGATCAAAAACGACTCCAAGAGTTCTCACAGTATTACTAGAGGTCAGGGTAATGCCATCCAGAGTAAGTTTAGCTAATTGGTGTGTGTCCTCTGGCTTCATGGATAGATAAAGCTGAGTATCATCTGCATAACAATGAAAATTTAAGCAATGCTGTCTAATAATACTGCCTAAGGGAAGCATGTATAAAGTGAATAAAATTGGCCCTAGCACAGAACCTTGTGGAACTCCATAATTAACCTTAGTCTGTGAAGAAGATTCCCCATTTACATGAACAAATTGTAATCTATTAGATAAATATGATTCAAACCACCGCAGCACAGTGCCTTTAATACCTATGGCATCCTCTAATCTCTGTAATAAAATTTTATGGTCAACAGTATCAAAAGCTGCACTGAGGTCTAACAGAACAAGCACAGAGATGAGTCCACTGTCTGAGGCCATAAGAAGATCATTTGTAACCTTCACTAATGCTGTTTCTGTACTATGATGAATTCTAAACCCTGACTGAAACTCTTCAAATAGACCATTCCTCTGCAGATGATCAGTTAGCTGTTTTACAACTACCCTTTCAAGATTTTTTGAGAGAAAAGGAAGGTTGGAGATTGGCCTATAATTAGCTAGGATAGCTGGGTCAAGTGATGGCTTTTTAAGATAATGGTTTAATTACTGCCACCTTAAAAGCCTGTGGTACATAGCCAACTAATAAAGACAGATTGATCATATTTAAGATCGAAGCATTAAATAATGGTAGGGCTTCCTTGAGCAACCTGGTAGGAATGGGGTCTAATAGACATGTTGATGGTTTAGAGGAAGTAACTAATGAAAATAACTCAGACAGAACAATCGGAGAGAAAGAGTCTAAACAAATACCGGCATCACTGAAAGCAGCCAAAGAGAACGATATGTCTTTGGGATGGTTATGAGTAATTTTTTCTCTAATAGTTAAAATTTTATTAGCAAAGAAAGTCATGAAGTCATTACTAGTTAAAGTTAAAGGAATACTCGGCTCAATAGAGCTCTGACGCTTTGTCAGCCTGGCTACAGTCCTGAAAAGAAACCTGGGGTTGTTCTTATTTTCTTCAATTAGTGATGAGTAGTAAGATGTCCTAGCTTTACGGAGGGCTTTTTTTATAGAGCAACAGACTCTTTTTCCAGGTTAAGTGAAGATCTTCTAAATTAGTGAGACACCATTTCCTCTCCAATTTACGGGTTATCTGCTTTAAGCTGCGAGTTTGTGAGTTATACCACGGAGTCAGGCACTTCTGATTTAAGGCTCTCTTTTTCAGAGGAGCTACAGCATCCAAAGTTGTCCTCAATGAGGATATAAAACTATTGACGAGATAATCTATCTCACTCACAGAGTTTAGGAAGCTACTCTGCCCTGTGTTGGTATATGGCAATGGAGAACATAAAGAAGGAATTATATCCTTAAACCTAGTTACAGCGCTTTCTGAAAGACTTCTACTGTAATGAAACTTATTCCCCACTGCTGGGTAGTCCATCAGAGTAAATGTAAATGTTATTAAGAAATGATCAGACAGAAGGGGGTTTTCAGGGAATACTGTTAAGTCTTCAATTTCCATACCATAAGTCAGAACAAGATCTAAGATATGATTAAAGTGGTGGGTGGACTCATTTACTTTTTGAGCAAAGCCAATAGAGTCTAATAATAGATTAAATGCAGTGTTGAGGCTGTCATTCTCAGCATCTGTGTGGATGTTAAAATCACCCACTATAATTATCTTATCTGAGCTAAGCACTAAGTCAGACAAAAGGTCTGAAAATTCACAGAGAAACTCACAGTAACAACCAGGTGGACGATAGATAACAACAAATAAAGCTGGTTTTTGGGACTTCCAATTTGGATGGACAAGACTAAGAGACAAGCTTTCAAATGAATTAAAGCTCTGTCTGGGTTTTTGATTAACTAATACGCTGGAATGGAAGATTGCTGCTAATCCTCCGCCTCGGCCCATGCTACGAGCGTTCTGGCAGTTAGTGTGACTCGGGGGTGCTGACTCATTTAAACTAACATATTCATCCTGCTGTAACCAGGTTTCTGTAAGGCAGAATAAATCAATATGTTGATCAATTATTATATCATTTACTAACATGGACTTAGAAGAGAGAGATCTAATGTTTAATAGACCACATTTAACTGTTTTAGTCTGTGGTGCAGTTGAAGGTGCTATATTATTTTTTCTTTTTGAATTTTTATGCTTAAATAGATTTTTGCTGGTTATTGGTGGTCTGGGAGCAGGCACCGTCTCTACGGGGATGGGGTAATGAGGGGATGGCAGGGGGAGAGAAGCTGCAGAGAGGTGTGTAAGACTACAACTCTGCTTCCTGGTCCCAACCCTGGATAGTCACGGTTTGGAGAATTTAGGAAAATTGGCCAGATTTCTAGAAATGAGAGCTGCTCCATCCAAAGTGGGATGGATGCCGTCTCTCCTAACAAGACCAGGTTTTCCCCAGAAGCTTTGCCAATTATCTATGAAGCCCACCTCATTTTTTGGACACCACTCGGACAGCCAGCAATTCAGGGAGAACATGCGGCCAAACATGTCACTCCCGGTCCGATTGGGGAGGGGCCCAGAGAAAACTACAGAGTTCGACATTGTTTTTGCAAAGTTACACACCGATTCAATGTTAATTTTAGTGACCTCCGATTGGCGTAACCGGGTGTCATTACTGCCGACGTGAATTACAATCTTACCAAATTTACGCTTAGCCTTAGCCAGCAGTTTCAAATTTCCTTCAATGTCGCCTGCTCTGGCCCCCGGAAGACAATTGACTATGGTTGCTGGTGTCGCTAACTTCACATTTCGCAAAACAGAGTCGCCAATAACCAGAGTTTGTTCCTCGGCGGGTGTGTCACCGAGTGGGGAAAAATGGTTAGAGATGTGAACGGGTTGGCGGTGTACACGGGGCTTCTGTTTAGAACTACGCTTCCTCCTCACACTCACCCAGTCGGCCTGCTTTCCCGGCTGCTCGGGATCTGCCGGAGGGGAACTAACGGCGGCTAAGCTACCTTGGTCCGCACCGACTACAGGGGCCTGGCTAGCTGTAGAATTTCCACGGTGCGGAGCCGAGTCTCCAATTCGCCCAGCCTGGCCTTCAAAGCTACGAATAAGCTACACTTATTACAATTACCATTACTTCTAAAGGAGGCCGAGGAATAACTAAACATTTCACACCTAGAGCAGAAAAGTGCGGGAGAGACAGGAGAAGCCGCCATGCTAAATCGGCTAAGAGCTAGTAGCTGCGCTAAGCTAACGGATTCCTAAAAACACACAAAGTGAATAATGTGTAAATAATTTAGAGGTGATTCAGCAGAGGGAGTGGTTTAGTTAAGGCACGTGAAGATTACACTGTGAAACAAATCGTTATCTAGTTAACTAGATCAATCTAACTGCGCAGATTAAACAGCTAACAGATACAGCAAAACACCGCTGTGCTCCGGAAGAGGAAGCGATACAATACCGCAGTGAGAGCCAACCACCAGTAGAGGCAGAATAAGCCGCTAGGTTTACCAAACATAAAGATGTCATCTTGAAAGCAGCATAAGTTGCTCTAAAATCTCAGTGCACTTTTCTACATTAATGTTGCCGTCACAGAAGTGTAACTTATTTTTGCCAAGGACAGTGCCATAACCCCATACCATAACAGACCCTGGCTTTTGGACTTGCTGCTGATAATAGTCTGGATGGTCACTTTTCATCTTTTGCCCATTATTCACAACATCCATTTCTTCCAAAAAGATCTGGAATACTGATTCATCTGATGACAATACACATTTCCACTGGGTGGCGGTCCAATGCAAATGCCTCCCAGCCTAGAGAAGTTGACAGTTGATATGTAACTCCATATTGTAGTGCTTGACAAATGTTTGCCAAAGTAATCCCTTCCTGTGTGGTTATATCAGCTATTGATGAAGGTTCTTGTTGTAGTGCCATCTGATTGATGGGATAATAGGTGTGTTCAACTTTGGCTTTTCCCTTTATGTACTTAAATTTCTCCAGATTTGTTTGAATAATGACATTATGCACTGCAGAGAAAGACATACAGTATACAAATAGTCTTTCTTTGAAGAACATTGATTGCAAATAATTTCCTCATGCATCTGTTGACAAACTGGAGATCTGTTGCCCATCTTTGCTTCTCAAAGACTCATCCTTTGGTGGATACTGCTTTTCATGATTGCAATCACCTGCTGACATCACCTGTTTGAAATAACATCATTACTTAATTTTTTAGGTCATTACTAGCCTTAAATTGCACACATCCCAACTTTGTCTGAATGTTTTGCAAGCCTTAAATTCAGAAATGGATGTATATTAAATGAAATTAAGTTGACCAGAGAAAACATGAAATATCATGGACCCACGACCTAAAGCAGCGACACATTTCAGCCAATAACAACACCACCATGTTGATTTCAGTAGGGTGATATTGGATGATATTGACTGTCGGAGGTTTTGCTGTGATTCTCAAAGTCATTTCCAACCAAAGCAAGGACATCGACACACATCAAACATGCACTGACGGCAGGCTGATCGCACAGCAGACAATGAAGAGGGGAGCAGAGGGAGTGCATACTGACAGCCTGCTTTCTGCAGGTGACAGTTCACCATCAGTCTACATCAAACAAGTGCATACACGCAGGTGCACACATCTGCGTCTTCACTCACAGTGATAGGCTGGTATACACATACAAACTTATGTCAACCTGTCAGCCTGCTGGACGTCAGAGAAGACCAAACACTGTCCACAATATACAAGGGAGGTTTGCACACTGGACTCATCAGCTCAGTAACGGATGGTCATGTGTCGTTGCACGGTGTGAGGGTCTGACTGAGGAAGATGAACCCCATCATACCTACATCTGACACACAAATATGTGTTCATATTGACTGAATCTGAATGAAACAGAGTGAAAATGAAAATGGATCACAATGAAAATGATCACTGATGTGCGCAAGTGAATCTCACTCTCTTACCGGCAACTTGGACCATGTCTGCAGTGGTCACATTATTAGAGTTTGGCCCAACCCTGAAAGTTAACGCTGGACCCAGGACACTGCAGATGAAGACCAGAGGGACAAAATGAGAAGATTCAAATGAGTTTAAAACAACGAAACACATTTACAGACAGCAACAAAAATATGAAGGCGAAGAACATGGGTAAAAGTAAAATGTATTTTGAGTGTGGCCTGAGATCAGCGTTCCCCAAGGTGCCTTGCGAAAGAAAATCTGAACTTGAAGCAATAGTCCAAAAAAAGGGACACACTTCCTCCATCTTTTGCATTTTGTAGCACTGCCAGAAGACTGAAAAACAGGAAGAGGACTGAGTGGTCGCTCCCATACGTACTGTCTACTGGATGCTAGTGCAGGATTTGAGAATCCCCATTTTTGTGATCATATATTTTAATTATCAAAAGACAAAACGAAGTAGTTAGTGGTGACTGTATAATGCAATCTGCAACCTCACCACTAAATTACACTAAATCCTCCACATTGTAGCTTTATTGCTTGAAGAAAGCTTTTAAAAGAGAATTTTCTTTTTTTTTACAAAATGGGTCAACTTAATCCCATTTCTTTGTAGCAGTACAAAGAAACACCAATTTAGTAGTCCTTGGGACAGCGTCCAAAATGGTATGAACAAAAGATCTCTTCCCTACTACAAATTATAAATGTTTGCCTGGTCAAATTAATTACAAATAAGGCCCCATTTTTCAGAATTGTAGCTCCTCAAATTGGCCAATTAGTATAATTCTGAATACTGGAAGAAAGCAGTTAGGTCATTTTCCTTGGGTTTTGTCAAAATAATCCATGACTGATAGTGTAGTGCCAGTCATCTCGGTTTTGACAGGAACATTCAAAGATTACTAGCCCGTACCCCTGCAATTGGTCAATCAGGTTTCACTTCAACTTAACATTTGAGGTAAGTTTAATCAGTGGTGGGCACAGCTAACCAAGAAATTAGCTTCAATAAGAGCTAATCAGCTAACTGAAAAGTTATCTTTTATGAAGCTAAACCAATAAACCACCCAAAAATTTATCGGAAACTATAGCTAATCGATAACCTTCAATATTGTCTCTGGTACAATTGCAACAACTTCTATCTTTGTGCGCCCTGCCCACTCCTGGAAGCTCCTGTTTGCTACATATTTTGCAACAGTGAAGCAGTTGAGAGGCACTAAGTTCAACTCTACACACACAAAACAAGCTATTATTTCTTAACAGGATACAGCCATGCCACCATGAGGCAGAGGTCTTGGAATATAAAGTAGTTTTGACTTATGGTTTTGATTAAAAAATAACTCCATTAATGTCAATTCTGTCATTTGTACAAAGTTAAAATATAACACATATCTTTTAATTTTAAATAATGCACTAATTCTGAAGTTTTGCAACAAACACAGACAGATGCCAAAGGGATTATGGGTAAATGAGCCACCGCTAACACTGATTGGTTGGCTCATTCATTCTATGTAAAAAACAACACGTTAATGTGACAAGACGTGTTGGTATTTACATATAAATGTGCTTTTGTAAAATATGCCATTTTATTCATACGTTAAAAAAAGCCATTTGCAAAAGCCAAAGGTCATTTGTGATTTTTCAACTGTCTGATATAACCGGGGTCAAAATGCATAGAACACTGCCATCTACTGGCACCCAAGATGCTCAGACCCTTAGCCATAATCCTTTACATACCAGTTTTTGTTTTTGTTGTTTTTTCACGCGCCAGAGAGTTGCTGCTGTTTAAACAACAGAACCCACTACGACAATTGGAAATTAACATTATACAAGGTCTGTCCGAAAAGTAACGGACCTTTATATTTTTTTCAAAAACTATATGGATTTGAATCACATGTGATTGCATCAGCCAAGCTTGAACCTTCGTGCGCATGCGCGAGTTTTTTCATGTCTGCCGGTTGCGTCATTCGCCTGTGGGCAGACTTTGAGTGAGCACTGGTCCAGCCCCCTCATCGGATTTTCATTGTCAGGGAAATGGATGAGCGACTGCCGCTTTGCTCCATGAAAATTTTTTCAGAAACTGTGTGAGACAGCCAGGTGGAAACCATTCGGAAGATTCAGACGGCTTTCGGTGAAGATACTCTGGGCGTCACACAGATTAAGGATCATTACAACCGGATTAAAGACGGCCCACAGTGGCGCAGGGTGCGCCGTGCTCTGAGCGGCCATAGACAGGCTGAAACGACCAGATCATTTCCAAAGTGAAGGCTGAGACTACCAGAGACATTGTGGAAGAGGTGTACATCAGCACTTTTGCGGCACATTCCACTGTTACAGGAGATTTTTTAATGAAAAACGTGAGGAGGAATTCGCGCCACTCATGGCGCACAACAAAAAGCACGTCCATGTTGGAAGTCTCACAGGACATGTTGTGGCATGCCCAGCTGTTACACAATTTCTCGGATACTCACTCGACTGAAAAGCCACCGAAAGCCGTCTGAATCTTCCGAATGGTTTCCAACACGGAGGTGTTTTTTGTTGTGCTATGAGCGGCTCCGTCCTGACGCACGAATTCCTCTGCACGTCTTTCATTACAAAATCTCCTGTAACAGTGGAATGTGCCGCAAAAGTGCTGATGTACACCTCTTCCACAATTTCTCTGGTAGTCAGACGACGTCCCGGATCAACACAGCCTTCACTTTGGAAATTATCTGGTTGTTTCAGCCTGTCAATGCCGCTCGGAGCGCGGCGCGCCCTGCGCCGCTGTGGGCCGTCTTTAATCCGGTTGTAATGATCCTTAATCTGTGTGACGCCCAGAGCATCTTCACCGAAAGCCGTCTGAATCTTCCGAATGGTTTCCACCTGGCTGTCTCTCACAGTTTCTGGAAAAATTTGATTCAGCACTGCTCCAATCGCTCAGCCATTTTCCTGACAATGAAAATCTGACACGGGGGGTGGACCACTGCTCACTCAAAGCCTGCCCACAGGCAAATGACGCAACCGACAGGCGTGAAAAAACTCACGCATGCACACAAAGGTTCAAGCTTGGCTGATGCAAGCGCACATGATTCAAATCCATATAGTTTTTGAAAAAAATAAAAAGGTCCATTACTTTTCGGACAGACCTCGTACAACCAAAATGTACATTTTTAATTATTTAGCTGCTGCAAGAGGCTGCAACAACTCTCAGTCGTGCAAAGGATTATGGGATATCTCAATACTTGCCGCGTTCACACCGGGCGTGACGAGACGCCACAAATTCGCATTGGTCGCGTGGTGACGGACGCGCCACCATCGCCCGGTGTGTCGCTGCGAAAATTTGCCCCAGTGCGTCATCAAATAGGAGGAGCTTCCATTCCGCTCGCCGGCTCCGGTTGTCAGTCAAGTTAACATGACAGACCTTGATCACACGGAGCGAGTTGTTGTGGAAAGCTGACAAACGTCATGAGACGTTCCCAATTCGGGGAGTATCATTTGCTGCAGGAGCTGCGTCTGGATGATGGCCGCTTTCAGCAGTCGTTCCGCCTCTGCAGGACCCAGTTTGAGGACCTCCTGTTCCGTTCACGTGCGCACATGTAAAAAAAAAAAAAACCTCCGCTGCCTGCTGTGGGGCGGCTCCTCGCTCTTCCCCAATAAACTCTGTCATAATTGTGTTTAGAAACCAGTCACCATTTGCTTTATTATACATCTGTGTAGTTAATAAATAAAATAGTCTTCACAGACAATTCGCTTGCACGCGCATGTGAGAAATATAGAACTCCACTGCCTGCTGTGGGGCTGCTCCTCACTCTTCCCCCAAAAACTCTGTCATAATTGTGTTATAAACCAGTCAACATTTGTTTTATTATACATCTGTGTAGTTAATAAATAAAATAATCTTCACGGACGATTTGCTCACGCGCGCACATGAAAGAAAAAAAACTCTGCTCCCCCTGCTGTGGGGCTGCTGCTCGCTCTTCCCCCAAACTCTGTCATAATTGTGAAATAAAGGACAAAAGGGACATACGTCCTGCTCACAGGCTGGCTACCTGAGACAGGACATGTTTACATCCAACTCAGTCAAACTCCAGACATCTCCACGTCACTATATATTCAGTCCCTGATTGGTGATCATGGTGCGACAAGATGAAAAAGTTCAGATTTTTCAACTGGGGGAAGAGAGCAACACAACGTGACGCGACGCAATATCATGCCACAAATGCGGCAATCGCTCAAAATTGCTTCACTCGCGTTGCTTCATTCGCGTCCATCACATCGCACTGCATGGCTTGGTGCCACAACGTGTCCTTCCATAGGGATTACATGGCAACCTGTCACTCGCGTTGCGCCGGTGTGAAGGTGGCATTGGGGCAAATACTGTCATGAACACTACTGGCCAGTAGATGGCAGTAGAGACCGTGAAAACTTGCCAAAACAAATATTCCAAATTATCTGTGTGCTACGCTTAATCTGCGTGGAGACCTAAGCTTCTTCTGGCATTTTGACATAAAACAAACATAATAACAATATCTATAAACTCAGAGAATGTATTCTCACGAGCATTTTAGGCACAATATACAAAGAGTTTAATGCTGTTGTCCATGTGGAGCCTGATCAGAGCGTCTCATATGCATTTCTTCTGTCGTGACTGAGATTACCCATAATGCACCTGGGCACAGCATGTCCACACTAAAACCTTCAAAATTAGTGCAGTACTTTAAAACTAAAACATATAGCTTATATTTTCACTTTATAAAACTTCAGAAGTGATGTTAATTTAAATAACATGTCCGAAATTAGTTTGCTTAAAATTTTAACCATAAGTTAAAACTGTATGCCTGTGGATGACTTGGGTGATATTGCCGGTGAGCTGTATGGTGTCAAGAGTAATTACCTTGTGACCAGTTCTCCTCTGACTGCAGAGGATAGAGCAGTTTTTTCCTGGAACCAGCTCTCCTTTGTTTACAGAGAATAGAGCTATTTATTTGCTACAAAACATTTAACAGGTAAGCACTAAAATCTTTGTTATCAGACTTAACAAATGTTTTTAAACTAATTAAGATTTATTTACTTCACCTGCAAAAACATGTTAGCGATCTAAAAATTATTGGATCAAAATTTATTGGAAGATAATTGGTCCGATGATGGTTTTCAAAGTTATCTGAAAAACTAATCCGATAATGAAAACAGTTTCGATAATTAGCGGATTAGCGGAACTGTGCCCACCACTGAGTTTAATGAACATCAATGAGAATTAAGCACTCTGAAATTGAGGACACCCTGAGGACAACTACAGTTTAAAACCAGCCCAGTCTCACATTTTGTTTTGTTTTTTTAATGCTCCCGTGATGAAATGAGTCAAATTTTCATGACGGGGTTTTCATAACTCACTATTACTAACCCTACTCCTATCCCCAACCCTAACCTTAACCACACCGACCGCCCCCCCACCCCCCGTCACTTTTAATTTCGTGCCACCATCATGGAATGAATTAGAATTAAATGAAGCCCTTTTCGTCACAATATCACAAAGCAATAGATTCATGTATATCCCGTGCTGTTGAATCATGACTTGCCGTGAGACTGGGATGTTAAAAACATGTTTTATATAGCCAAAAAGTGCAGAAATTATTTTTCAGGTTCACAACTTTTTGGCTATACACCATCGTTTATTCTTTATCTATTCTTGGCATTCAGTTTTTTTAGTGCCACACGCCTCTTCAACATTGCAACATTAACGTTGTATGTACTGTACTGCCTGTAGTCTGTTCTCAATATGGTATCAACTGTCAAACAGTGCCACCTAGGTGTATTAACTCGTATAAGCGTTCAATTAATGTTTGCTTACATTGAATGGATTTTTTAAGAATCTTTTTTAAAAAGGCATTCTTTTTACAAACAGTAAGTTTTTGTATTTGGTACACTCTAAAACCAAATTGGCTTAAAAGAATCTGCACAAATCTATTATTTTTTTATTTGTGACTAAATTATTTAAAAAAATGAGTTGTTGATACTGTGTGCACAAGAAAAAAGAAAGAAAACAAGGCAAATAAGGTATTCATATCAAATAGCTTTTAAAATATGACAATACAGGGGTAAGATTTTGGAAAACTCTAGTGAATTAACTCTAGTGAACTTAAACTACCAGAAATGAGCAAAGTCAGTCTTTCCTTTGTTTCATCCAAAATAAACACGTGTGCATTTAATCAGTAATGTCTTCACTGTGGACAATAAGTGGCTGTTTCCAGTGTTAAATCAGAGTTATTACAGTAAACATTTTGTGTCCTGGATGCACTTTATTTCCAGACAGAGTGATGATGATTCATCAGGCCACCGTGATGTTGTGCCCCAAACCCACTCACCATCACTCACTCTGCTCCAAAGGTAAAGGCACTGGTGCAGCCAGGAGTGATACAAGAGCTGATACTGCAGGACAGGCGACCCAAAGCGTGCACTGATGCATTTCAGAGCGTGACCACACACATGGCTCCAAAAGAAATATGGTGTTCTATATTGCCTTCACACAGGTTCTGTTTGCTTTTGCAAATGTCAATATTTCCACAGTCTACCTGAATCTCTCTGGGTGAAAACTTTCCACCAAAGATCTTGATGATTCAGAAGGTGAACTGACTGGATTTTATTTCTTCTTTTTATTTTTTCCTAGCCCAAGCCAAACTTCATTGAAAAATACTATGGAAACATTAGCACAGTTGGGGAAATGAAGTTAAGACAGATGAATTGTCTGGAGGGCTTCATTTTGCCCTCCTGTGTTATCAGCTTGGATTTGATATTACCTTTGTTAGTGAGACATGATGATACGTGCATGCTGGCTGGCAGGATATTGATGGGGGTGTGCATGTGTGCCGCCACAGATTGTGTGTTTGTACACAGACTTGTGAGTGTGAGTCCCACTCCCCCTAGTGCATCTGAAGAGTAAAACACTTACGTCATTTGTAAGATATGCACTCTACTTAAACCATCATCCAAAACGAAAATAACTACTCAGAGCGTGAACACCGAACGTCTCTGCTGATGTTCCTGCCTGATGTCATGTTTGAGTATCTCTTCTCTCATCATCTTATCAGGGCTCATCACAGCGAGCACGCATGGCCTGAAGCAGGCCGGTGTTCTCTGACCTGGCTTACGTACTGAGGCCGAGCCATATTCAGATGCAGGCTTTCAAACACTCACCTGCCGCGGCCACACGGCAACAGGCACGAGCCGGCATTACATTCTGAGCCTTGGCTATTTGGATGTGAATACACTTTCATTATTTTGTTAAAGAAAAGAGAAAGCTGATAAACAACTCCAATGTGGAGGATTTTTTGTTCTGTATTCGTCTGCTGTACAGAATGATCTTATCAATATGAGGTGTATTACAGTCTGGACTCTTTACAAGCTCCTTTGAAAGGATCAGTTTGCTGCTTACAAGATCAAGGGTGTGTGAATGATGGTGTGGCACGATAATGCCACAGACTGTTTGTTGTTACATACATCAACAGTTGCTTGAGTGATGTGAAACACCATATGCATTAATAGAATTAAGCAAATCATTGCAGGCATAATGGCACAAACTGATGTTGTTGCACACATAGAGTTTGGATTTGCAGAGGGAAACAGAATACAATGTGCTTTGACAGTTTGTCCTTTCAGTAGCCATTAGCCAAGCAAGAATACACTCCATCGACCACTGCAAACCTGCTTTGGTGTTTGTATGCTGCTGGCGTTACTGAACCACCCAGACTTCACTTCTTCCCTTGCAACAGCATGTTGAAAGGCTTGTCAGATCTTAAACGGACACATCTAGTTTGCCTCCTACATGATGTGACACCAACAGTACAGCAGAACCGCGGTACAAACAGAAACCAGTCCAGGTTCAAGGACAGTTCAACCCACTCATTAATACATTAATGGCGTCCCGCTGGATAACTATTTCCAGCTCGCTTTCAACTGCGTATCTCGCTCGCTTTCCGTCTCTCTTTGCCTCTAATGGATCAGTTTGATGGCCTGAATGTTCTTTTACAGTGCCTTGCAGTGACAGCATTGGTGAGGCGCTGTTCAGAACACAATGGAGACATCAGTATGTGTCTGGAGGTAATTAGGCCTGATTTGTCTCCCCGCAAGAAGTCAAACACTCCAAAAGGTCAGAAAACAACCTATGCCTACAGTCGCTGGCAGTGTGGTTCAGCATTTTAACACAAACAGTCCGTGAAGCATCTCAACAACCTTCATTTTTATTCCCCAGGCTGAAAAACAAAATAAATAAATGGCTTAAAATGATTTAAAAGTGGCGCACCAGTGTTTGTGACAGTGTGGGTGTTTATAGCTCGTCTCTTTTGCTAGGCGGCGTACATACGAGAGCTGGGTGAGGTCCGAGGCATGGAGGCGGAGCCTTTGTGCCAGGTGCTCCATCAGGTTCACGCCCTCGTCACTCGTGAGGGAGCTGGAAAAGAAAGAGATGCACATGACACATTCGGAGCCAGGCAGCTGTGGTACATTTATTTTAAAAAGGAATATGCATTAGCAGATTAGCTTTTCAGTTACATTTGAAACCCATTATCAAACAAAATAGCTTCTACAAAATTAATTTCTGCTAACCTTAAGGCAAGTAACTTTTTTGGAACTACGTTCAAAGCTCAAAAATGTTTGTAAACTATAAAACATATGTTTTTTTGTTTTTTTTTGTCCTGTTGGAGCTTATAAAGTCTACTAAGTAAGCAAAATAGACACGCGCACACAAAGGCAACGCATCTAAACTTTTTCGTGAACCTGCGTGTTTAAACGTCAGCATATTAAAATGCCAGCCCTTTAATTCTGTTTGTCAAGGTTTTACAGCACAAAAACCAAACCAAAGCTAAATTTATAGAACAAAATCTTGTTTGTTTGTTTTTTTTTTAAGTTAAGCTACATCTAACACTGGTTCTTTGCAAACTAGCAAAAAATGAAGACACGTGCACACAGACACAAACATCATGCTAAAAAGAAAAGGATCAGCTGCCTCTTCTGGTTTAGTAAATCACAGTTTAGTTTTGTCCCCCCAACGAAACAAACAGTAAAGCACAAATGGAACCTGCATGAGGTGTAATGGCCACATCATATGGATGTGCCTTTTTCTCTCATTCCATCGTTTAGTCTTTCTTTTTCTTAACCTACATACATTTTCACTTTCAGACACACGTGCAAAGTAAAACACAACAGCACAAAACACTTAGACACGCCTACACACACATATAGGCACGCACACTCATGGTAAGACGAGAATAATAAGGTGCAAATGGAATGGAGGTGAAGTGTAATGGTGGTCTGATAAAGCCATGCCTCATCTCAGCTCAGTGCATGGCTGCTCTCTCACTCTGAGAATAAATCGCCAAGAAAATAGACCAAACAAAGGCAATCTGCAGGCCAAGGTGGTGGATGGATGAAATGAGAAGGGCACACAAACACACTGAAAGCTACTTTACTGCTGACAGCTTAACCTCCTGGAATCACTGACTGCAAACTGCAGCAAGGTGACATGCACCGAAAAGTGCATGTCACCTTGTGGATCATAATCAGACATTCTACGATGCACTGAAATGCCTTACAAGTTTTTCTACTCTACATGATAGCATATGACTGTCAGGCCATTTGTATGTACACCAGGTGCTTGACATACAGTATGTGCTGCTTTGTTAATATTGAGAGCCTGTGTTATTGTTTTAATTTTGTTTGGAATATACAGTTAAGCAAGTCCTGTATAGTCTCAAAGCCCATTGATGTCTGTGCATATTCCCAAATTCTGTCACGACAAACAGATGAGAGTCTAAGACTTTCAATTTCAATTTATTCATTTATATAGCACCAAATCACAAGCGTCACCTCAAGGCGTTTCATACAAAACAATTCACAAAACAAAATAAAATTAATTGAAAGATTTAAAAAATCACAATAAAAGAGTAAAAAAAAAAAAAAAAAAAAAAAAAGACTTTCCCTGTAGTCTAGGACCCAGCTTAGACAAATATGCACATCATTTAGGAGGAGAGAATAACTCAACTGTTCCAATGAACACAATGAACAACTTGGGTTATGTGCCAAAATCTCTCTCAGAGACAAACAGGTCGAAAATGACCACGGCCTTTTTTCGTCCCGGGTGTTACTTCAAATACAGCTGTATTTTCTAAACTGCAGTAGCTACAGATTTTCCAAAAGTACTCAATATGTTCAGAATGACCAGTACATGTTTAGAAGGGTCACAGAAAAGTGTAAAATGTCTAATTTTGACAGACATTTTACACTTTTCTGTAAAATTATCAGGGAAATTTCCCTGATAATCTTTAATACATTTAAGACCTCTAGATACTACTGTCTGCTAAAGAAACAAGTTTTGTTTTGTATTTTTCACGTTAAATTAATATTCCATTGATAACAGTATGACTGAAAATAAAATTTCATTATATTTCGCAAATGTTCATTTTCTTTCGATGTACAATAATAAGTTGACCCACTTATTTCAGCCATTTTCTCTTAAAATATCAAAATGGACATTTTACACTTTTCTGTGACCCTCCCAAACATGTATTGGTCATTCTGAATATATTAAATACCTTGAAAAATCTATAGCTGCACTCTAAAAAAAAGGAATTGCTGTCGTCAGGAGCAAAATTGATATAATTCGCATAGATTTTTTATTTCAACTTTGTTATTTAAACTGTCAACTGAGTTAATGCCACAAGACTTCTCTAGTTAAGTTGAAATAACTTTAGTTAAGTTGAATTGACCTAAAAAACAATCTATGCCAATTGTTACATCACTTTTTCTCATTCAGAGAGCGGTTCATTTTTTTTTTAGAGCGTGCTGCAGTTTAGAAAATACAGCTGTATAGGGCAGCACAATCTCGTTTGAACCCTGCGTGATATCGCAGGATTTGACCACTTATGCGAGCCGCTGCCGTTGCACAATACATACCAACCCAGTCTCACGGCATGTCGTGATTCAGCAGCACGAAATATACATTAATCTATTGGTTTGTGATATTGTCATGAAAAGTGCAAAATTTTTGTCACGGCAAATTTTTGTCACGGCAAAAATTCTAAATTCATTCTAATTCATTCCATGATGGCTGCACAAAATTAAAAGTGAAGCGGGGGGGGGGGGGTCAGGGGTGATTATTGTTAGATTTGGGGGAAGGAGTAGGGTTAGGTTATGGTTAGGGTACGAGTAGGGTTAGTAATAGTGAGTTAAAAAAAACAGTCACGAAAATTTGAATCATTTCGTGATGGGGGCATGAAAGAAACGTGAGACTGGGCTGTACATACACAGCATAACTTCACACAGGAAAATGGTGTACTGTTTTGTTTTCGGCTGCAATCACCGAAGCAGTCGCAAAAAGTGCAGTTTTTTCAGTTCCCAGTAGAGAAGGAAAGATGAGGCAAATGGGAGACGTCGTGTCGGTAAGTGTTAGCCTACGCAGCTAACCACTGTCACTTTTTCTTTGTATTTTCATTTTGTTTGCGTGTAATTTGCCCAAAATCTCAGAGACAGTGCAGTGTTTCTGTCCCCAGAAGTAGAGAAATTACATCATATGTATCATATTTGACCCCTTTAGTACCCACCCTCAAACGAGACTGCGCTGCCCAAATTTAAGTAATTTGGGACGAATAAAGGCGTGGTCATTTTGGGGCTGTACGTCATGGATAGAGATTTTGGCACATATCCCAAGTTGTTCATTGGGGTCATATTAGTCTAGAACAGCTGAGTTATCATCTCTTAAATGATGTGCATATATGTCTCAGCTAGGTCCTCTATGAGACGCCAGAAGGATGCAGGTTATTTCCCAAGTCAAGGGCTCTACCCATTTACCGGTGAGTTGACTGTGGTAATGTAGAGTGTTTTGTCCAAGGACATAGACAGGTAGTGTGACAGGGAGTCAAACCTATGTCTATGCATTGGTAGCCCAACTCCTTATCCCACTGCGCTACCTGCTCTCCTCTATACAGTTTGGCCTATGACAACATTTTTAAGATAAAAAGTGCACAGCTTATTTCTGATGGAGTTCATTAAAATTAATATAAAGTATGGCACAGTGCAGCAAATCCTTTCAAACAGAGGGGCAAAGAAAACTAGTGTGGGAAGCCACCAAAAGACCCATCCAACTTTGAAGGGGATGATATACGCTTTAGTGGCTGTAACTGGAGAGGCTATGAAAAAAAGAGGCTTTTAAAATATAATATATGATGACAAGTCTTTCTTTCTTCTTTCTCTTTTAGACAGAGAGGCTGAGCAAACATCTCATCTCAGTGGTGTGGTGGCACGTGCTCCTAAATTTCTCTTTGCTCTTCTATCATGAAGCTGTAGTTGATGAAGCACCAGGGAAAAGCTGCTCTATACATAACTTCCCCAGTCACAGCCGCTAAAACTCACTCAAAACTGCTTCAGAGTTGTACTGGGTGCCTTGATAGGGTTTCCTAACTCATCTCCATGCTTTACATTTCTTTATGACCGTTGTAACTGACCCCCCCACTTGAAACCAACACGACCTTTTATGTGCTAATTTATCAACATAATAATAATAATAACAATAGGAAAAACACACCTGCATATGAAATAACTCCAATTACTTTTGGCTCCTTTTGGATGGAACACCTCACAGTAGATGTACTATAATTTCTACACTCTTTACCTAATTTGGATGAATTTATCCTCCAGTTAAGGATGTCCATTTGCACCTAACCTATAGGGTGACATTCAGCAGTTTCTTTCATAAAAAGAAAAGATTAGAGTTTAAAAAATGAACCTAAATCATTGTTTCGTTTCTCGTGCATACATTTGGCACCACATTACAGCTGCAGAACACCGAGTGCGCCGTGCCTGAGTGGCTGATTCCCTCCACCTTTGAGAGCGTGGGTGTTTCTTTTTTTTTTTTCTCCACTTTGTGAGGGGCTTTGAAAGTTAAAGATTCGCCAAAGCAATTCCAGACACGTTTGCATCCCTCTGCGGTAATTCTACCAACTGGAGAACTCCACGAGTGACTTGCTTGTTGATGCTAGCACCTTACCCTCTTGGGTTTCCTCTCTGTCTCTTTCTGTTCCATCCATACCTTCCAATCCCCCTGTGCTTCTGCCTATTCCCTAAATCCCTCCACGACCACCATCACCGCTACAATGTCAGGAGCTGTCAGATAAGCAGTGTCGGGTAGTTTCGCTACAGGATGTGGAGCGGCGTATAACAGCCGTGCAATCAAGAGGTCTGCAGCAAACGCAGACACAGCTACAGTCCACCTATAGGTGTCCAGTGTTAGTGCTGAAGGAAGAAGATCAACATTTCATCCAGAAGATGACCCGTTTCTTCTCTCTCCCTACTCTTATAGCGTACTAGCATCTTTAATCTGTTTCTATATGTGTGGCAACAAGGTGACAAAGATTGTGCCCATCGGACCTTTATGAGTCCGCGTCTGTCAAACAGATGAAGGACAGCCCACTGACACCAAGCTTGATAACACCATAAAGGGATTTGACAGAGGACCGGGGGCGAAGACACAGTCGATAGGAACTTATCTTTGCTGATCCTGAGCTGAGCGAACGCTGATAGAGAAGGAGAGAGAGAACTTGGCTACCCTTCCTAAAAAAGCATCACTAAACGCTGTGATACAACACAGTAATGTCTACACAGTGAGGGATTCATCACCTCTGCTATTGTAATGAGCTATAGCACTAAACATTTCAAGCTACTCCGTCCTTTCCCATCAAGACGTGAATATGTGGGCAGAAATTACGTCGAAACAACTGAACAAAGCAGACATATGCTCAGTATTACAGTATGTAAAATGAGCCTTCCTTGAAACTGATCCAATAGTAGGTGCAACTACTGGTGAACACAGCAATAAAGTATAATGTGAGTTGCAATATCACTTTGAAAACTAGAGATCTGTGAGCAAGCTCACAAAATGACACCCCCAGCCCGCTCTGCCATGCATGTATTATATAGCAATGGCAGTAAATCTTTTGTCATAAAACACCCAAATTAACAAACTGGTCAACCGCTGTAAATGTAATTGGCAAATATCATGTATTAAAAGAAAACAACAGAAGTCCAATTACCTCCCCTTGGAGACATCTGACTAGAATCATGTTCCTTTACACACATCATCTCTACCAGTGTATGAAGTTTCACTGAAATCCACCAAACGGTTTTGGAGGAGTTGTGCTTACAAATTAAATATCACATAATGGATCAATTAAACACAAAATTCCAATTGTTTCATCTTGAAGATGTCAGACCAGAGTTATTTTCCTTCAAACACATCTTCATATAGTGTTCCACTTTTGTGTGAAGGTACACTGATATCCACAAAATGGTTCAGAAGCAGCTGCACTGAAAACAGTGATGGGAAGACAGATGGATGTATAGGAAGATTCTACAGTATATAACTCCCCAACTTTTGGTTTGAGGGATTCATAAATATCACCAAGACAACTACCAAGGACATTATCAATGCTGCTTTTGCTTAATGGTGTACAAGTCCAACAAACCAAGTTCAAGGCAACCAAGGTTGGTGTCAGAAGTAAAACCTTACAGTTCAGTATCAAGTGTTATTCACACATACACTTCTTTAACAGTTTTCCAGTGTTCTTGTCTCATATGTTGCCTTAGTCAATAATTTAGTCTGCAATCAGAAATACAACTAATTTTTCCACCCATGTCTGATTGTTTGATGGAGGCAACACTCATGAAATTACCCAGTGGTGGGCACAGTTCCGATAATCCGACCGGGATTACAGAGGGGTGAGGTGTGATGGGGCTTGATCCGGGACACGTGGAAAACGGGATGGATCCGCAGTGAGGCCGGAAGCTGAAGCCTCACTGCGGCTGGACTGATGACCTTGATGACCTTGAACGGACCGATATACCGGTCCTGCAGTTTAGGGGAGTCCACTTGAAGGGGTATGTCCTTAGTAGACAGACACACTGCCTGCCCTGGCCGGTACGTAGGGGCCGGGGTCCGCCGACGGTCTGCATGGGCCTTCGTCCTCATCCGGGCCCTCAGCAAGGCAGAACGGGCGGCACGCCACACCCGACGGCGCTTCCGTAGGTGGGCCTGGACCGAGGGCACACCGACCTCTCCCTCAACCACCGGAAACAAAGGAGGTTGGTACCCCAGACACACCTTGAAAGGGGAGAGGCCGGTGGCTGACGACACCTGGCTGTTATGGGCATACTCGATCCAGGCCAGATGGGTACTCCAGGCCGCCGGGTGCGCGGCTGTCACGCAACGCAGGGCCTGCTCCACCTCCTGATTGGCCCGTTCTGCTTGCCCGTTGGTCTGGGGATGATACCCGGATGAGAGACTCACCGTGGCCCCCAGTTCCCGGCAGAAGCTCCTCCAGACTTGCGAGGAGAACTGGGGACCGCGATCGGAGACGATGTCTGTTGGGATCCCATGCAACCGGACGACGTGGTGGACCAGGAGGTCCGCTGTCTCCTGGGCCGTCGGGAGCTTCGGGAGGGCCACGAAGTGGGCCGCCTTGGAGAATCGGTCCACTATCGTGAGGATGGTGGTGTTGCCCTGGGACGGCGGGAGGCCCGTGACAAAATCCAGGCCAATGTGGGACCAGGGGCGATGGGGCACGGGCAGCGGCTGGAGCAGTCCCGAAGCCCTGCGATGGTCAGCCTTGCCCCTGGCGCAGGTGGTGCAGGCCTGGATATAATCCCGGACGTCGACCTCTAGGGACGCCCACCAGAAGCGCTGCCGGACAACTGCCACGGTTCTTCGCACCCCTGGATGACAGGAGAGCTTAGAGCCGTGACAGAAGTCCAGGACTGCAGCCCTAGCTTCTGGTGGGACGTAGAGTCTGTTCTTCGGCCCAGTTCCGGGGTCCGGGCTTCGTGCCAGGGCCTCCCGGACGGTTCTCTCAACGTCCCAGGTGAGGGTGGCCACGATAGTGGACTCCGGGATGATGGGTTCCGGTGGATCCGACAACTCCGTTTTGACTTCATCTTCATGTACCCGGGACAAGGCATCCGATCTCTGGTTTTTGGTCCCGGGACGGTAGGTGATCCGGAAGTCAAAACGGCCGAAGAACAGTGACCAGCGGGCTTGCCTGGGGTTCAGCCGCTTGGCGGTCCTGATATACTCCAGGTTCCGGTGGTCAGTGAAAACCGTGAAAGGCACGGACGTTCCCTCCAACAGATGTCTCCACTCTTCAAGAGCCTCTTTCACCGCAAGGAGTTCTCGATTGCCGACGTCATAGTTCCATTCGGCCGGGGTCAACCTGCGGGAAAAATAGGCACACGGGTGAAGGACCTTATCGGTCTTCCCGCTCTGGGAAAGCACAGCTCCTATCCCTGAGTCCGAGGCATCCACTTCAACCACTAACTGGCGACTAGGATCGGGCTGCACCAAAACGGGTGCAGACGAGAAGCGCAGTTTCAACTCCTTGAACGCGGCATCGCAACGATCCGACCAGGTGAAGGGGACTGTTGGTGAGGTCAGGGCTGTCAGGGGGCTAACTACCTGACTGTAGCCCTTAATGAACCTCCTGTAGAAATTAGCAAAGCCGAGGAACTGTTGCAGCTTCCTACGGCTAGTGGGTTGGGGCCAGTCTCTCACCGCCGCAACCTTGGCCGGATCAGGAGCGACGGAGTTGGGGGAGATGATAAACCCCAGGAAGGACAAAGATGTGCGGTGGAACTCACACTTCTCGCCCTTCACAAACAGCCGGTTCTCCAACAACCGCTGCAGGACCTGACGTACATGCCGGACATGAGTCTCAGGATCCGGAGAAAAGATGAGTATATCGTCTAGATATACGAAGACGAATCGGTGCAGGAAATCCCGCAAGACATCATTAACCAAGGCTTGGAACGTCGCGGGGGCGTTTGTGAGGCCGAACGGCATGACCAGGTACTCAAAGTGACCTAAGGGGGTGTTAAATGCCGTCTTCCACTCGTCTCCCTTCCGGAGCCAAACCAGGTGATACGCATTTCTAAGATCTAGCTTAGTGAATATTCGGGCTCCATGCAGGGGCGTGAACACTGAATCCAACAGGGGCAACGGGTATCGATTACGAACCGTGATTTCGTTCAGTCCCCTATAATCAATGCATGGACGAAGTCCGCCGTCTTTTTTACCCACAAAAAAGAAACCTGCACCCATTGGGGAGGTGGAATTCCGGATCAACCCGGCGGCTAAAGAGTCCCGGATGTAGGTCTCCATTGATTCGCGCTCAGGTCATGAGAGGTTGTACAGCCTGCTGGACGGGAACTCACCGCCTGGAACCAAATCAATGGCACAATCGTACGGACGGTGGGGGGGAAGGGTGAGCGCCAGATCCTTACTGAACACATCTACAAGGTCGTGGTACTCCACCGGCACCGTCCCTAGATTGGGCGGGACTCTGATCTCCTCCTTAGCCTGGGAACCGGGAGGAACCGAGGAACCTAAACATACCCAATGGCAGGTCTCGCTCCACTGAACCACTACTCCGGACGGCCAATCGATCCGGGGATTGTGTTTTAACATCCAGGGGAACCCTAAAATCACACGGGAGGTAGCAGGAGTCACAAAAAACTCGATCTCCTCTCGGTGATTTCCTGACACCACCAGAGTTACAGGTGGTGTCTTATGTGTGATTGGAGGGAGTAGGAAGCCATCTAGTGCCCGCACCTGCACAGGCGAGGTAAGCGCCACCAGAGGGAACCCTATCTCCCTGGCCCATCTGCTGTCTAACAGATTCCCTTCAGAGCCCGTGTCCACCAGTGCTGGGGCCTTCAGGGTTAAATCCTCATAAAGGATTGTAACTGGGAGTCGTGTGGCAATGTGGGTGTGTCCCACATGAATGTCTCGGCCCACCCCTAGCCCAGTTTCTAGGGGCGGGCGTTGGTGTTTAACCGCTCGGGGCAGTCTCTTACCTGATGCTCTATCGAGCCACAAACAAAACACGCTCCGCGGGCCAGCCTCCTCTGTCTATCTGGTGCCCTAAATGTGGCCCTGCTCGTGTCCATAGCTTCGTCAGCAGGGGGAGCTGTAACCACACGGAGCGCAGGGGCCGTGGAGCGTGGGGAGGGCGGAACGCGGTCGGAACCAGAAGGGAGAGGGACGGCGCGTGCCCGGCCACGCCCTTCGTCTCGTTCCCGACGGCGTTCTTCTAACCGATTGTCTAATCGTATGACGAGATCAATAAGCCCATCTAAATCCCGCGGTTCGTCCTTAGCCACCAGGTGCTCCTTTAGAACCAATGACAGTCCGTTTACAAAGGCGGCGCGGAGGGCAGTGCTATTCCAGCCGGACCTCGCAGCCGCGATGCGGAAGTCGACTGCATAGGCAGCTGCGCTCCGGCGCCCCTGTCTCATTGACAGCAGCACGGCTGAAGCGGTCTCTCCTCTATTTGGGTGATCGAACACTGTTCTGAACTCCCTCACAAACCCATCATATGTCTGAAGGAGCCGTGAATTCTGCTCCCAGAGCGCTGTAGCCCAAGCGCGTGCCTCACCGCGAAGCAGGTTTATTACATAAGCTATCTTGCTGGCATCAGTTGCGTACATGACAGGACATTGTGCGAAGAGGAGCGAACACTGCATAAGGAAGTCCGCGCACGTCTCCACACAACCTCCGTACGGCTCTGGAGGGCTTATGTATGCTTCCGGGGAAGGTGGGAGGGGTTGTTGAACGACCTGTGGAACGTCACTGCTACGCACAGGGTCGACAGGAGGGAGAGCCGCAGCAGCGCCCTGAGGGCGCGCTTCCACCTGCGCGGCGAGAGCCTCCACCATGCGGTTAAGGAGGACGTTCTGCTCGGTCATTAAATCCAACCGAGCCGTGAAAGCGGTGAGGATCCGCTGCAACTCACCGATCATTCCTCCTGCGGACGCCTGTGCGCCCTGTTCTTCCATTGGCCGTTCAACAGCCGGTTGACGCCCCTCGGGATCCATGACGCTGGCCGAGATATCCTGTTGGGAAAGTGTAGGTACACGGACCCACAACAGGGGGCGCAAATGAACGGACAATGGAGTAGGTCAAATAACAACACTTTACTGTTGTGAATGTGCACAACAAATACAACAGATTACAACAATAGACCAGAGTCAATTCACAAAGATGTCGTGTGGGCAGGCTCGAAGATAGGAGACGCCTGTCCAAAGCAGAACCGGAACCACACGATTTCCTCCGCCACCAGACCCCGGGAATACTGGAGCCGCCAAGTCCCGAACTCCCAGGTGGCCACTGCCTCCGCGTGTCGGACCTGGTACTGCTGGCGAGGAACAAAAAGCAATTAAATGAGGGCGCGTTTGCACCCAAGAATCCGTATAGCAGGAAAGCTACCTCCACCTCTCGTTGGAAAAGTAGTCCACAATAACAACGCACAAAGTCACAAAGAATACTGTCAAACAGTCAGCTGAGGTACGTTACCTTCCAGGTAGAACGATATCTCGGCAAGGAGGTGGAGACGTCGTCCTGCTGATATACTCCTGCCGATCAGATGATTGGTAACAGCTGTTGCAGGTGATGCGTGACAGCTGTCACCCTGGCTGCTCCTGTGAGGCGGCTGCACCCTCTGGTGCCTGGAGCCCGCACTCCAGACAGGGCGCCCTCTGGTGGTGGGCCAGCAGTACCTCCTCTTCTGGCGGCCCACACAACAATAACGTTTTCATTATCGGATTATCTTTTAAGATAACTTTAAAGACCATCATCAGACTACTTATCTTCCAATGAATTTTTGTCTGATAACTTTTAAACCAATAAACAAAATAAACAAAGCCGAACAGCGACAAGCATTTTCAAAATTAGTTCAGCACCCACCTGTTAAAAGTTTTGTACCAGACGCACAGTTATAACCTTTGCAAACAGAAGAGAATTGATTGTATAAAAAGCATCTCAATCCTTTACAGACAAAGGAAAAACAGCCCCAAAAATTTGTTAAAAAATGTTTTATTCTTCTCTACAAGAGTCAAACAGAAGTCAGACTTCCAGAACAAGAATTTTAGCTGAGGAAGCTTCTGTGATTTGAAGCGAAACATCCTTGCGTCAAGCAACCCAGTCCAGTTGAAGATTCAAGCTTCTCTACTATGGAAACCACCTACACAACTGAGAGCCTACACAAAAATACAGCCCGAAAAAGAAAAAAAAAACATTTTCTTTAACACCATACTGATACCAGTATATATTCGCCTTGCTTGCCTCTACTGGTGGTTGGCTCTCACTGCGGTATTGTATCACTTCCTGTTCCGGAGCACAGCGGTGTTTTGCTGTATCTGTTAGCTGTTTAATCTGTGCAGTTAGATTGATCTAGTTATCTAGATTACGATTTGTTTCCCAGTGTAATCTTTACGTGCCTTAACTAAAGCACTCCTTCTGCTGAATCACCTCTAAATTATTTACACATTATTCACTTTGCGTGTTTTTAGGAATCCGCTAGCTTAGCGTAGCTACTAGCTCTTAGCCGATTTAGCATGGCGGCTTCTCCTGTCTCTCCCGCACTTTTCTGCTCTGGGTGTGAAATGTTTAGTTATTCCTCGGCCTCCTTTAGCAGTAACGGTACTTGTAATAAGTGTAGCTTATTCGTAGCTTTGGAGGCCAGGCTGGGCGAATTGGAGACTCGGCTCCGCACCGTGGAAAATTCTACAGCTAGCCAGGCCCCTGTAGTCGGTGCGGACCAAGGTAGCTTAGCCGCCGTTAGTTACCCCCTGGCAGATCCCGAGCAGCCGGGAAAGCAGGCTGACTGGGTGACTGTGAGGAGGAAGCGTAGCCCTAAACAGAAGCCCCGTGTACACCGCCAACCCGTTCACATCTCTAACCGTTTTTCCCCACTCGACGACACACCCGCCGAGGATCAAACTCTGGTTATTGGCGACTCTGTTTTGCGAAATGTGAAGTTAGCGACACCAGCAACCATAGTCAATTGTCTTCCGGGGGCCAGAGCAGGCGACATTGAAGGAAATTTGAAACTGCTGGCTAAGGCTAAGCGTAAATTTGGTAAGATTGTAATTCACGTCGGCAGTAATGACACCCGGTTACGCCAATCGGAGGTCACTAAAATTAACATTAAATCGGTGTGTAACTTTGCAAAAACAATGTCGGACTCTGTAGTTTTCTCTGGGCCCCTCCCCAATCAGACCGCGAGTGACATGTTTAGCCGCATGTTCTCCTTGAATTGCTGGCTGTCTGAGTGGTGTCCAAAAAATGAGGTGGGCTTCATAGATAATTGGCAAAGCTTCTGGGGAAAACCTGGTCTTGTTAGGAGAGATGGCATCCATCCCACTTTGGATGGAGCAGCTCTCATTTCTAGAAATCTGGCCAATTTTCTTAAATCCTCCAAACCGTGACTATCCAGGGTTGGGACCAGGAAGCAGAGTTGTAGTCTTACACACCTCTCTGCAGCTTCTCTCCCCCTGCCATCCCCTCATTACCCCATCCCCGTAGAGACGGTGCCTGCTCCCAGACTACCAATAACCAGCAAAAATCTATTTAAGCATAAAAATTCAAAAAGAAAAAATAATATAGCACCTTCAACTGCACCACAGAATAAAACAGTTAAATGTGGTCTATTAAACATTAGGTCTCTCTCTTCTAAGTCCCTGTTGGTAAATGATATAATAATTGATCAAAATATTGATTTATTCTGCCTTACAGAAACCTGGTTACAGCAGGATGAATATGTTAGTTTAAATGAGTCAACACCCCCGAGTCACACTAACTGTCAGAATGCTCGTAGCACGGGCCGGGGCGGAGGATTAGCAGCAATCTTCCATTCCAGCTTATTAATTAATCAAAAACCCAGACAGAGCTTTAATTCATTTGAAAGCTTGACTCTTAGTCTTGTCCATCCAAATTGGAAGTCCCAAAAACAGTTTTATTTGTTATTATCTATCGTCCACCTGGTCGTTACTGTGAGTTTCTCTGTGAATTTTCAGACCTTTTGTCTGACTTAGTGCTTAGCTCAGATAAGATAATTATAGTGGGCGATTTTAACATCCACACAGATGCTGAGAATGACAGCCTCAACACTGCATTTAATCTATTATTAGACTCTATTGGCTTTGCTCAAAAAGTAAATGAGTCCACCCACCACTTTAATCATATCTTAGATCTTGTTCTGACTTATGGTATGGAAATAGAAGACTTAACAGTATTCCCTGAAAACTCCCTTCTGTCTGATCATTTCTTAATAACATTTACATTTACTCTGATGGACTACCCAGCAGTGGGGAATAAGTTTCATTACACTAGAAGTCTTTCAGAAAGCGCTGTAACTAGGTTTAAGGATATGATTCCTTCTTTATGTTCTCTAATGCCATATACCAACACAGTGCAGAGTAGCTACCTAAACTCTGTAAGTGAGATAGAGTATCTCGTCAATAGTTTTACATCCTCATTGAAGACAACTTTGGATGCTGTAGCTCCTCTAAAAAAGAGAGCTTTAAATCAGAAGTGCCTGACTCCGTGGTATAACTCACAAACTCGCAGCTTAAAGCAGGTAACCTGTAAGTTGGAGAGGAAATGGCGTCTCACTAATTTAGAAGATCTTCACTTAGCCTGGAAAAAGAGTCTGTTGCTCTATAAAAAAGCCCTCCGTAAAGCTAGGACATCTTTCTACTCATCACTAATTGAAGAAAATAAGAACATCCCCAGGTTTCTTTTCAGCACTGTAGCCAGGCTGACAAAGAGTCAGAGCTCTATTGAGCTGAGTATTCCATTAACTTTAACTAGTAATGACTTCATGACTTTCTTTGCTAACAAAATTTTAACTATTAGAGAAAAAATTACTCATAACCATCCCAAAGACGTATCGTTATCTTTGGCTGCTTTCAGTGATGCCGGTATTTGGTTAGACTCTTTCTCTCCGATTGTTCTGTCTGAGTTATTTTCATTAGTTACTTCATCCAAACCATCAACATGTTTATTAGACCCCATTCCTACCAGGCTGCTCAAGGAAGCCCTACCATTATTTAATGCTTCGATCTTAAATATGATCAATCTATCTTTGTTAGTTGGCTATGTACCACAGGCTTTTAAGGTGGCAGTAATTAAACCATTACTTAAAAAGCCATCACTTGACCCAGCTATCTTAGCTAATTATAGGTCAATCTCCAACCTTCCTTTTCTCTCAAAAATTCTTGAAAGGGTAGTTGTAAAACAGCTAACTGATCATCTGCAGAGGAATGGTCTATTTGAAGAGTTTCAGTCAGGTTTTAGAATTCATCATAGTACAGAAACAGCATTAGTGAAGGTCGGACAGTGGACTCATCTCTGTGCTTGTTCTGTTAGACCTCAGTGCTGCTTTTGATACTGTTGACCATAAAATTTTATTACAGAGATTAGAGCATGCCATAGGTATTAAAGGCACTGCGCTGCGGTGGTTTGAATCATATTTGTCTAATAGATTACAATTTGTTCATGTAAATGGGGAATCTTCTTCACAGACTAAAGTTAATTAATTATGGAGTTCCACAAGGTTGCTAGGACCAATTTTATTCACTTTATACATGCTTCCCTTAGGCAGTATTATTAGACGGTATTGCTTAAATTTTCATTGTTACGCAGATGATACCCAGCTTTATCTATCCATGAAGCCAGAGGACACACACCAATTAGCTAAACTGCAGGATTGTCTTACAGACATAAAGACATGGATGACCTCTAATTTCCTGCTTTTAAACTCAGATAAAACTGAAGTTATTGTACTTGGCCCCACAAATCTTAGAAACATGGTGTCTAACCAGATCCTTACTCTGGATGGCATTACCCTGACCTCTAGTAATACTGTGAGAAATCTTGGAGTCATTTTTGATCAGGGTATGTCATTCAAAGTGCATATTAAACAAATATGTAGGACTGCTTTTTTGCATTTACGCAATATCTCTAAAATCAGAAAGGTCTTGTCTCAGAGTGATGCTGAAAAACTAATTCATGCATTTATTTCCTCTAGGCTGGACTATTGTAATTCATTATTATCAGGTTGTCCTAAAAGTTCCCTAAAAAGCCTTCAGTTAATTCAAAATGCTGCAGCTAGAGTACTGACGGGGACTAGAAGGAGAGAGCATATCTCACCCATATTGGCCTCTCTTCATTGGCTTCCTGTTAATTCTAGAATAGAATTTAAAATTCTTCTTCTTACTTATAAGGTTTTGAATAATCAGGTCCCATCTTATCTTAGGGACCTCGTAGTACCATATCACCCCAATAGAGCGCTTCGCTCTCAGACTGCAGGCTTACTTGTAGTTCCTAGGGTTTGTAAGAGTAGAATGGGAGGCACAGCCTTCAGCTTTCAGGCTCCTCTCCTGTGGAACCAGCTCCCAATTCAGATCAGGGAGACAGACACCCTCTCTACTTTTAAGATTAGGCTTAAAACTTTCCTTTTTGCTAAAGCTTATAGTTAGGGCTGGATCAGGTGACCCTGAACCATCCCTTAGTTATGCTGCTATAGACGTAGACTGCTGGGGGGTTCCCATGATGCACTGTTTCTTTCTCTTTTTGCTCTGTATGCACCACTCTGCATTTAATCATTAGTGATCGATCTCTGCTCCCCTCCACAGCATGTCTTTTTCCTGGTTCTCTCCCTCAGCCCCAACCAGTCCCAGCAGAAGACTGCCCCTCCCTCAGCCTGGTTCTGCTGGAGGTTTCTTCCTGTTAAAAGGGAGTTTTTCCTTCCCACTGTAGCCAAGTGCTTGCTCACAGGGGGTCGTTTTGACCGTTGGGGTTTTACATAATTATTGTATGGCCTTGCCTTACAATATAAAGCGCCTTGGGGCAACTGTTTGTTGTGATTTGGCACTATATAAAAAAATTGATTGATTGATATGCTGGCAATATGACCCAAGTCATCCAGAGGCATACATCTTTAACTTATGGTTCAAATTTTAACCAAACTAATTTTGGACAAGTTATTTAAAATTACTGTCATGTCTGAAGTTGTATAAAGTAAAAATATCAGATATATGTTTTAGTTTTAAAGTAATATGTTACTTTTTAAGGTTTTGTGAGCACATGATCTGCCCCGCAGTGCATTATGGGTAGGATGATGTAATCTCAGTACGTCACGACAGGACAAATGCATTTCAGACACTCTGTTCAGGCTCCAAGGACAACAGCATTAAACTCTAGTGCCTAAAAGTCTCTTGTATATATTCTCTGCATTTATAGACGATTTTTTTAATTGCGTTTGTTAAATTCCACGCATTTTAAATGTGAACAGACAGGGATTATCTAGAATTTGTTTTGAAAGCCTCTACTGCCATCTAGCATCTACTGGCCAGTAGTGTTCATGGCAGTGTCTGGGGACCAGTAGATGGCAGTGTTCTATTTATTTTGACCCTGGTTATGTCAGATATAAGACTTGTTCTTCTCTCTGCTCCTTTTCATTCTGGTGATTGTGATGCTTTATTTCTGTTTTTTCTGTTTTTTTCTTTTAAATGAATGAAATAAATATTAAAGAAAGAAAGAAAGATGATTGTCAAATCAAAGTTTTGCTTTGCAAATGGCTTTTTTTTTACAAATGAAGTTTAAAAACAAAACAACTGCATAATAATAATAATAATATTATTACAAGACAGCTCTGCAGTGTTTGCACAGGTCCAGTGCGAACGGTTGAATGCTGCTTGTAGGTTTCAGCAGCAGGATAACCTCTCGATGGCCGACCACAATAATATATCAAACAGGTTTGATTCTCATTCGACCAAACGATCAGCGATCAGGAGGTGGTCGTCAGATGTTGACCGCAGCTTGATACTCCATGAACACTACACGATGCAGGACGCACGATTAACCTGAAACTTGGTCCAAAAAATTCCTGCATGAAAAATCATCTCGCACAGTGTAAAGTATGTTTTACAACATCAAATGAAAGTTGTAAAGAGAGACTGCAAAAAAATGCAAAAAAAAAAATGCAAAAAAAAAAAAAAAACGTAAAAAAATTTGCGATGACATTTCCAGAGCTCCGTAAAAATGCCTGTTTTTACAAATAAAAAACTTGAATATTTTACAAAAGCACATTTAAACACCAACACACAACAGACGTCACATTAACGTGTTGGTTTACATAATGAATGACTGAACCAATCAGTGTTTAAATCAAATCAAATCAATTTTATTTATATAGTGCCAAATCACAACAAACAGTTGCCCCAAGGGGCTTTATATTGTAAGGCAAGGCCATACAATAATTACGGAAAAATCCCAACGGTCAAAACGAACCCCTGTGAGCAGGCACATGGCAACAGTGGGAAGGAAAAACTCCCTTTTAACAGGAAGAAACCGCCAGCAGAACCAAGCTCAGGGAGGAGCAGTCTTCTGCTGGGACTGGTTGGGGCTGAGGGAGAGAACCAGGAAAAAGACATGCTGTGGAGGGGAACAGAGATCAATCACTAATGATTAAATGCAGAGTGGTGCATACAGAGCAAAAAGAGAAAGAAACACTCAGTGCATCATGGGAACCCCCCAGCAGTCTAAGTCTATAGCAGCATAACTAAGGGATGGTTCAGGGTCACCTGATCCAGCCCTAACTATAAGCTTTAGCAAAAAGGAAAGTTTTAAGCCTAATCTTAAAAGTAGAGAGGGTGTCTGTCTCCCTGATCTGAATTGGGAGCTGGTTCCACAGGAGAGGAGCCTGAAAGCTGAAGGCTCTGCCTCCCATTCTACTCTTACAAACCCTAGGAACTACAAGTAAGCTTGCAGTCTGAGAGTGAAGCGCTCTATTGGGGTGATATGGTACTATGAGGTCCCTAAGATAAGATGGGACCTGATTATTCAAAACCTTATAAGTAAGAAGAAGAATTTTAAATTCTATTCTAGAATTAACAGGAAGCCAATGAAAAGAGGTCAATATGGGTGAGATATGCTTAGTCTGTGAAGAAGATTCCCCATTTACATGAACAAATTGTAATCTATTAGATAAATATGATTCAAACCACCGCAGCGCAGTGCCTTTAATACCTATGGCATGCTCTAATCTCTGTAATAAAATTTTATGGTCAACAGTATCAAAAGCAGCACTGAGGTCTAACAGAACAAGCACAGAAATGAGTCCACTGTCTGAGGCCATAAGAAGATCATTTGTAACCTTCACTAATGCTGTTTCTGTACTATGATGAATTCTAAAACCTGACTGAAACTCTTCAAATAGACCATTCCTCTGCAGATGATCAGTTAGCTGTTTTACAACTACCCTTTCAAGAATTTTTGAGAGAAAAGGAAGGTTGGAGATTGGCCTATAATTAGCTAAGATAGCTGGGTCAAGTGATGGCTTTTTAAGTAATGGTTTAATTACTGCCACCTTAAAAGCCTGTGGTACATAGCCAACTAATAAAGATAGATTGATCATATTTAAGATCGAAGCATTAATTAATGGTAGGGCTTCCTTGAGCAGCCTGGTAGGAATGGGGTCTAATAGACATGTTGATGGTTTGGAGGAAGTAACTAATGAAAATAACTCAGACAGAACAATCGGAGAGAAAGAGTCTAACCAAATACCGGCATCACTGAAAGTAGCCAAAGATAACGATACGTCTTTGGGATGGTTATGAGTAATTTTTTCTCTAATAGTTAAAATTTTATTAGCAAAGAAAGTCATGAAGTCATTACTAGTTAAAGTTAAAGGAATACTCGGCTCAATAGAGCTGTGACTCTTTGTCAGCCTGGCTACAGTGCTGAAAAGAAACCTGGGGTTGTTCTTATTTTCTTCAGTTAGTGATGAGTAGTAAGATGTCCTAGCTTTACGGAGGGCTTTTTTTTATAGAGCAACAGACTCTTTTTCCAGGCTAAGTGAAGATCTTCTAAATTAGTGAGACGCCATTTCCTCTCCAACTTACGGGTTATCTGCTTTAAGCTGCGAGTTTGTGAGTTATACCACGGAGTCAGGCACTTCTGATTTAAGGCTCTCTTTTTCAGAGGAGCTACAGCATCCAAAGTTGTCTTCAATGAGGATGTAAAACTATTGACGAGATACTCTATCTCACTTACAGAGAGCGTTCTGGCAGTTAGTGTGACTCGGGGGTGTTGACTCATTTAAACTAACATATTCATGAGGGGATGAGGAGATGGCAGGGGGAGAGAAGCTGCAGAGAAGTGTGTAAGACTACAACTCTGCTTCCTGGTCCCAACCCTGGATAGTCACGGTTTGGAGGATTTAACAAAATTGGCCAGATTTCTAGAAATGAGAGCTGCTCCATCCAAAGTGGGATGGATGCCGTCTCTCCTAACAAGACCAGGTTTTCCCCAGAAGCTTTGCCAATTATCTATGAAGCCCACCTCATTTTTTGGACACCACTCAGACAGCCAGCAATTCAAGGAGAACATGCAGCTAAACATGTCACTCCCGGTCCGATTGGGGAGGGGCCCAGAGAAAACAACAGAGTCCGACATTGTTTTTGCAAAGTTACACACCGATTCAATGTTAATTTTAGTGACCTCCGATTGGCATAACCGGGTGTCATTACTGCCGACGTGAATTACAATCTTACCAAATTTACGCTTAGCCTTAGCCAGCAGTTTCAAATTTTCTTCAATGTCGCCTGCTCTGGCCCCCGGAAGACAATTGACTATGGTTGCTGGTGTCGCTAACTTCACATTTCTCAAAACAGAGTCGCCAATAACCAGAGTTTGATCCTCGGCGGGTGTGTCACCGAGTGGGGAAAAACGGTTAGAAATGTGAACGGGTTGGCGGTGTACACGGGGCTTCTGTTTAGGGCTACGCTTCCTCCTCACAGTCACCCAGTCAGCCTGCTTTCCCGGCTGCTCGGGATCTGCCGGACCAAGGTAGCTTAACGGCGGCTAAGCTACCTTGGTCACACCGACTACAGGGGCCTGGCTAACTGTAGGATTTTCCACGGTGCGGAGCCGAGTCTCCAATTCGCCCAGCCTGGCCTCCAAAGCTACGAATAAGCTACACTTATTACAAGTACCATTACTGCTAAAGGAGGCCGAGGAATAACTAAACATTTCACACCCAGAGCAGAAAAGTGCGGGAGAGACAGGAGAAGCCACCATGCTAAACCGGCTAAGAGCTAGTAGCTGCGCTAACCTAGCGGATTCCTAAAAACACACAAAGTGAATAATGTGTAAATAATTTAGAGGTGATTCAGCAGAGGGAGTGCTTTAGTTAAGGCACGTGAAGATTACACTGTGAAACAAATCATTATCTAGTTATCTAGATCAATCTAACTGCGCAGATTAAACAGCTAACAGATACAGCAAAACACCGCTGTGCTCCGGAACAGGAAGTGATACAATACCGCAGTGAGAGCCAACCACCAGTAGAGGCAAGCCTCTCCAGGCACCTTTTAGCAGGCACCTTTACCCAGAATCCTTTGCGATCTGACTCTTTGTTACAAAACCCCAGAATTAGTGCATTATTCAACATTAAAAGATATATGTTATATTTTAACTTTGTACAAATGACAGAATTGACATTAATGGAGTTATTCTATCGGTATTAATGTTATTTATAAATCAAAACCATAAGTCAATATGACTATTTTTCAAGACCTCCGCATGACCGGACCTTTATAATTGATACAGGGCTGGCTTTACAGTTGCTCTCAGAGTGCCTCTGTGCTGGGATGCCTGTAAGAAACAAGAGTTTCCAGCAGGGGGCTGAATGTTGAAAGAAAAAAGTGTGGTCTCATTGTTTGGGCTTTGGGTGTCTGTCTGTGCTCGGAGCGCTGTAGAGCTTCCAGCAGGGACAGACTGTTGAAAGAAAAAAGTATAGTCTTATTGTTTGGGTCTGTTGTTATTTTTAATATGATTAGACGCTATTAAATTTGTTTTACTAGTAGTTGTAAATGTGCCATAGATAATATTAGAAGTTATCGGTTATCTGTAACTTCTGATAAATTTTTGGGTGGTTTGTTTTATCTTTATCGAAGATAACTTTTCAGTTATCTGATTATCTGTTATCGAAGTTAATTTTTTGGTTATCTGTGCCCACCACTGAAATTACCAAATGATTTTCATAAAATTTGACTATTACAAGTACTGCAACTACTACTACTGCTACTACTTACTACTATTTGACTAGGAAATGGCCCACAGTGGATCCCATTAAATTTTGGAACAGATTACCCAAAAAGGGTGGATTATAAGTGTGTGTGTGTATGTGAGAGAGAGAGAGAGAGAAATGCTTGTGGAGTTTTGTCAAATTGTCAAGAAATTAATAACACTGGGGGAAGATCAAGCATATTGAATGTATTTTATGAACATGATCAATCTGGTGCAGATCTATACACTGTAGTATAAACTCAGTGGGTTAAGAAGCTGGGCTGCCAATCTGTAGACCCAGTTTTGAGTCACCCTCAATAACTGTGTCCTTGACAAGACCCTTCTTCGGCTTCATCACAGTCCGCCCAGCTGTAAATGGGTACCAGCCTTAACTGGGGAAGTAACAGCGATGGACTGCCGTCTTAGACTCTTATGCGTCATGCTACAGAATCCAGGGATAACCACAGGCACCAGCGTGTCTTATGGCCTATATATGATTTGTCTGTGGCTCACAATACATATTTCTAAGTGTAGGATCTTTAGTGTTTTCTTTCTGTCCATAAACTACAAGTGCTAGAAACAGAATAAGACTGTTCGCCCTTAGTGAAGGCATGCATTCTAATCAGTTCCCCGGTTACCTGTGTTAAGGTTACGTTTTCGGAGATAATTCACAGGATTACTTTAAAATCTTAATTTTCCCCAAACCTCATGAGATGCTTGAGTTTGATCTGTGAACAAAACTATTATATTCTTCCAAAAAGCAGTATAGCCCAGAAATTTGAAATAGAATTTCTAAAAAGTTATTTTAAGTCAGAACTGAACTTTCTTAATCACAAACTATGTGGAAGCGATTCTAGGACCTCAGTCCTAGATATGCCTTCTTGTCTCATGGTCTAAGATATTATTAATAACAGGGCATTCATGAAACTTAAAAAAAGAAGCCCTACTGGTGCTTTTCCCCAGATTCCATAGCTATGTAGATAGCTATGAATAACAGGTATGAAATATATATTTTAGGTTGGATCCCAGTCATAACATATTATTTATTTTAAACATTGCAAGATATATTGCTGTGTCTAGGTGGACGCTCCAATGACTGCCTTTCCAGTTTTCATATGCTACAGTAGTTTTCTATGTACAGTATTGATACTGTCGTCAACTAATTCCCACTATGTGAGCTTGCCAGCTGTAAGATCTTAAATTGATTACTCAGAAATCACATGACAGATTTAACTCACTCTGATCCGGTAATAATGTAGCCGAAATGTCTGTCCTTCCCTCTGCTGGAGAACTCCTTCACACCAACATGAACCAACTGGGTTTTGACTCTCATGTCCTTCTTCTGCAGGTCCTCCAGCTGTTTCTTCCCAGTAGTGTCCTGCATTGCCTGCATCCACCTCTGGATCTCAGAGTCTACCTGTGCATCAGGTTCCTCTGCAGCACTGGTCAAATGCAGGGTGGAGGCGCTATTGATAGGCACAACCACAGTCTTCTCCTCCCAGCCGTGAGGTACAGAAACACGGCCCTGGGTTGTCCGGCTATGGACATTCTCCATTCCAACCATTTTGTAAAGGCCACTAGAAGCTTCTGGCCCATGGCTGACCTTCGGCGCATCACCGAATGGTTCCAGGTTGAGGTAGTCCAGCAGTTTGGAGAAGAAGGCTTCATGCTGCATTCAATGAAATTATCAACAGAGACCACGTTTAGACTTTATATGATTTAAAAATATCATCCTTTTAGAAGAAAGGTTATTACTTACTTAAGAGAAAATTATAAATTGCACTGACAAAGTTAAATTCTAAATCAACATGATGCTTATGTTGCATTCATTTCTGAGTGCCAAGATCAGTTGTCATTCCTCATAAGGATGAATATTACATATTCACTAAATGGTGACATCATACAAGACCTTGAAATTTGATCTCTCATTTTTCTGTCTTATTTTAAAAAGGCAACATCATGGAAAATCTAACAATTTTTCCAGTTAAATCTGATTGTGGTTTCAAGTTACACACCAAAAAAATTTCACAATTCTCTGCCTGTTCATGTAGGATCACTTCTGCAAAATTTATGCCAGAAACAACTTCAGACTTTAACACTTTTACCTTTAGACTTCTAACATATAAGAGTTGCTCATATCTGGGGTACGTAAACTGTAAATAATCACATTAGTTGTTGTGGGTTATTGTCCACATTGCAATGTAGCCACAACAGCCACATGTTAAAATGTTAAAAAATGGTGATAAACCACAAACTAGTCCCAAGTTAACTACAAGGTTGTTGCCAGGTATGTGTGCTTGTTGGAAGTAAAAGCAGAGCGGTTGGTGAAAAGTAACCACAGATAATCAGAATACTAACCGAAGATTGTCAGCTCGTCTGGTATTAACTGCAGTTGGGTTGAGTTTCACAGCCACTGCTTTGTCACACTCCAGTATACATTTTCAAAACATTTAAGGTAATTCTGTGACAGTTGGCTAGCCATGGCGTTCTACTACAATCACCCACCCACGATTCAAAACTGAAAAAAAACAAACAAGCTGAAACAGCTTAATCCAGTGTCGCCGACCGAACAGTCTCCCCTAAAAATTGGTCCCCCGCCTTCATTACAAATGTGTCATTTCGGAGCTCAGCAGCATCATTTCTGAGCGTCACCAGTGATTCACCGATTATCACCTTGTTTCTGCTTCAAACTGCACTCCAGCCATCATCTATCTCAGGACAGATATTTGAAGCTTTTTTACAACAATCATTTCCAGATAAATTCAGCATTATTTCATAATAAAAGACGGCAGACCGATTAGAGCTCACCAATGAGCTGCTGTAACGACTCACCAATTATCGCCTCGTTTCCTGTTTAAAACGGGCCTCATTTTTGCTTACAACTGACTTTAGAATGATTTAAGAGGTTTTACCTTGTCATATGATGGTTAATAATCACATTAATCCATTTGATCGCTTTGGGTGTAGAGAGTGAGACTCAGACATGCTGCTGTGGTCCCAAATGTGCAGTGGAGGCAGGGTGGGCCAGTTTTTAGGTGGACCGTTCGGTCGGCTTCCCTCCTAACAGGCTGCCTAATAAAGCACAGACCTGGCAACTGGCTGTCTTATAAAGTGCAGCCCTGGTAAATCTCCCAAAAACAAAGTAAAGAACTGAGCCCTTGGCCAGAACTGCAACAAGCGTTACTTCGGCTTCAAATTTTCACCCCGATGGAATACGATCTGACACGTTGCAAGCAATATTCACTAGGAATTCCCAGTTTAAATATGTTTGAACATGATTGAAGCTATTAAGACTACAAACACCGGGAAGTTACCACACACTAGTGATGATTTTGTGAATCAGAATGAAATTTTTGAACAGTTTGAAAATTGGACCCTGATTTCAAAACTGGTGCCAATGATGGAAGTAACTATTATGTATACCAAATTTGTGCAAGATTGACCAAGATGCATCAAGAATTTGCTATGGTGCTTCAAAACGCACCCTGATTTGCTAGTCAGGACTATTCAGGAAGGAACGGCGTTCTGTGGAATAGCCCCATAAGAACACCATCTTCCTTACACCATTATTCTGCAAAGATGTGTCATCACCCTCCATAATACATGAAGTGACAATACGTTGAACTGAAAAGCCTCATCATCGGGTGTTGTAGAGCAGTCTAAAACACACAACAAATCTATTTGGGGCATGTCCGTGTACACATTGATCTCTGGAAGCAACATAATCTGAGCACAAACCTGAGTGGTGGATTAATAATCCACACTATTCAAGGACTTGTTGTGGAGATATAACACTGGCTGTTGCTGTGACAGTTACATAAACACCTACAGTAGCACTGCACCCTTTAACACTTGTTACTCTGCTGTGTGAAGCATGCATGTAAGGTACAGCTGTTTTAGTTCGACCGTGAAATGGACTGTAGCCATGAGGATGGTCCCATTGTGTGCCACTTTAAGGTAAGTTGTGACATGTTTAGAGTACTTGTTCTTTGTCTGTTATAAGGTTGGAGATTGTGCAGTGTTTATAATACATTTTTGAATGAAACTACAGGTTGTTATGCATCTTAATTAGATATTTTTAATGTTTAATGTTTGACATCCATAAAACCTGCTGTGAAAACAGAAACCTTCCCTGTTCATCCACCCAATCCCCACACAGCTCCAGCTGCAGGGATGAAAAGAAGCGGCATTAAATGTCTTAGAAAACAGATTTACTGAAATTGTTTGTGTTCAATTCAGATTCATGAGCATATTGCCCACAATTCCATGCGCACAATGCATATGTGTTAAGTGAAACTGTTTATGTAAGTTGTGTCTGAGTGCTACACTCAGCAAAACACTGCACAGTCACTGAGCTAGATGTGCAAGAGCATTTACACCAGATTTTAGGTGGCAGCAGACCACAGGAATGCACCAGCTTGGCACTTCACCACGCCTCACTTTTAAATGAATATACTCATGGGCACACCACTGCATACAAGTACATTTGGTATCAAAATGAAATGGCCACTGGGCATACAAAAGAAATACTGCATCCAGTGGTAATGTTGCTTGCATTGTGTTGTACGCTGCTTTGTATAGTTATCACAATTACTATTTGCAACAAAATTGCAATAACATTGATCACTTACGTTACATCTTAACAGCTTTCTAATTTTATCGCATGTGTGAAAGAGGCATTATGGACCTCTAAAAGATGCACTGCAATGCTATCTAAGGATTAATGCGAGCTTTCCAACAAAAACTGATAAAAAAAACTATTGATTGTGGAGAATCATTTTAAATTCACCTTTTCAGTAGGCTCTTTGTTTGTACCGTCTACTTGTTGATCTGCGAGGGGAAAAAAAGCATTTTAAGCAGACTGTATCAAAACTGCACTTTCCCATTCTACTGGCAAAAAAAGAAAGAATTACGCTACAAAATGAAACATTTACAACATAAAGGCGCATTCACACAAAATTACAAATTACTTTTCTCCAAATGGAACAAAAGAAATAAAACACCCACCGTGTTGTTTTGCTCTCAGCATATCTTTGTCATTTGGGTCCTGCTCTTTTTGAGGAGCTGGTCTTGATTTTTGATTCACTTCCATGATTGCCAGTGGCTCCCTGTTACCCTGCATGTCCGCCTTGGAATCAGCGGCTCCTGGACCCAGCTGGGCCCCAGTTGGGAGCCGTTCCTCATCCACCTCCTGCAGAGCTGCTGTGATGACTTTGCTCAGCCGGTCCAGGTCTTTGCCCATTAAAGTCTCCATGTTGACATTGTGACTTCCCAGTTGGTTCACCATATTCTGGATGAATCGCTCTGGACAGGAAGAGAGTGGGTTGGGGGGGTGGAAAGTTTAGTATTAATAATGTGCACACAGTGTGCTATATTCAACAAAATAGTTGTGAAACTGTGGAAATACTCTGTTGCAAATATAAATGTCAAGCTATGATAAAATGAATCTTACCATCCATAACACTAAGGGGCTTTTTGGCAGACAGATGGTTCGAGCCAGCCTTGAACAGCAGTCTATCTAAAGTCGGCCTTGGGGTTTTGGAGCCAAAAAAATCCAACCGAGACGGCAGCTCTGCATGGTCACTTGATGCTGTCTGGATGTTACTGAGATAGTGTGGTTGTCCTTTGGGCCACAGAGCCTCACTGTCTGGGCTGGCCCGCTGAGCGCCTGGTGCCCCTGCAAACAGCTGCTGTAGTTGGTTGGAAAGCAGCTTAGTTTGTCCTGGGTCCTTGCTGGAGTAGACTTTACTGAGCTGGGGGTGCCTGCCCTCTCCACTCTGCGTAAAGACTTTTGTGACTGGAGGTTGGCCAGCTCCTTTCTGTAGGCTGTAGATAGTGGTCTCTTTCCAAGCCTGCTGGGGCTTTGGCCTGCTCAATTCCAAATGATCATCAGGCCTGATATCCTCATCCTATGACACAATAAATAAATAAATAAACATTTTTCAAAGTAATAAAAGACCGAGACCTGCATGTCTAGTTACATGAGAATGTAAATCTCTAGCGTACATGAACTTTCCTCTCAGGTAGGAAGGAACTGCAAGGAAAGGCATCTACCAACCATGATATATTTATGGAGCTTAATAATATCTTTCCAAAACATCCAGCCTAGTGCCTTATGCATATCTACAATGTGTGTATGCCTGCAGCATTTAAGGATAGCTGTACCTACTCGGTTTTGTAATTTTTTAATTCTCAGAACATTGCAAACTGGAGTCTGATACGTATTTCCTGTGTCTTTTGTTAGATAATGTCTGATCCAAATTTGTATGCCTTGAGCAACTTTCTTAGCCAAGTAATCAGTGTGCTGCTTCCAATTCAGAAGCAGATCAAATCAGAAACAGATTGAAAATTATTGAGAATTAATTATTGATACGCTGCAATCCGCCCGCATGTCTTTCATTAAAAAAATCTCCTTTAACAGTGGAATATCCGGATAAAATGCTGAAACCGACTTCTTCTGAAACTTCTCTGTTCTCTCACGACGTCCTGGATCAACAGAGCCTGAAATGTGGAGGTTTTAAGCTTGAAACAGGCTGATGACGCTGCCTGAGAGTGCTGCACGACGTCTCGCACCGTGAAAAGTCCTTAAAGCGACAGAATCACCTCAAAACCTCTCATCAGCTGTTAAAATTTTCACTGAAAACCAGCTTAATTTTTCGAACCATGTCCACTTCGATGTGTCTCACAGGTTTAGAAAAAATTTTGATCAAACAAAGCGCCAGTCTCTCAGCAACTTCTCAGACAAAGGAATTCCGACGAGGGGCTGGACAACTCCTCCCACAAGGAGTGCTCACAGGCGAATGACGTCACCGACAGGCGTGGAAAAACTCACGCATGCGCACGAGGGTTCAAGCACGTCTGACGTAAAAACATATGAATGAAATCCATATAGTTTTTGAAAAAAATAAAAAGGACCTATACTTTACGGACAGCCCTCGTATTTCGCAGATGGAAAAAAGCAGTCCTGGTAATAGCTCTAATATGGAGGTCAAAAGACAACGTGGGATAAAAAATTACCCCAAGGTCCCTTACTTTGTCCATATGATGTATGACACATGAACCCAGGCTGAGCGCCAGCTGGTCAGTTTGATGCCGATGTCTCGCTAGACCAAGACCCATCATTTCAGTCTTATCAGAGTTTAAAAGTAGGAAGTTACTAGACATCCACCCTCTCACTGCAAGACAGTCCTCCAGAGATTTAATGGGAATGAGATTTCCCGCAGTTATCGGCATGTACAACTGAGTATCATCAGCATAATAGAAAGGCAATCCCAAAACTCTGCAGTATTCGCCCAAGAAGTGCTACATAAAGTGAGAAAAGCAGGGGGCATAAAACAGATCCCTGTGGAACCCTGAATTTCTTGTGACTAAGGTTAGAGGTAATGTTATTATACAAAACACACTGAGAATGACTGGGCAGGTATGATGTCAACCACGCAGGGGCACTTCCAGTAATCCAAAAAAGATTCTCCAGCCTATCAAGCAAAATATGATGATCCACGGTATCAAACGCAGCACTGAGATCTAACAGCACCAAAACTACGGTTTTAGTGCTGTTTCCTTACCACTGTGCTTGCTCTGGGGGTTGGTAAGGTTAGACCTTACTTGTGTGAAGTGCCGTGAGGCAACTTTGTTGTGATTTGGTGCAATATAAATTAAAATAAACTGAAACTGAAAAATGGAAATATGTGTAATTGCTAAATTAGCAATAAAATAATGGGATATTATCATATAGCCTGCCATGAAACAGCTCAGCAGCTAACTGTTCAGTTAATTAAATTCAACAGAGAAGGTAGACCAGTGTGGTGGTACTTGGGTGACTAATACGAGGTCTGTCAATAAAGTATAGGTCCTTTTTGTTTTTTTCAAAAACTATATGGATTTCATTCATATGTTTTTACGTCAGACATGCTTGAACCCTCGTGCGCATGCGTGAGTTTTTCCACGCCTGTCGGTGACGTCATTCGCCTGTGAGCACTCCTTGTGGGAGGAGTCGTCCAGCCCCTCGTCGGAATTCCTTTGTCTGAGAAGTTGCTGAGAGACTGGCGCTTTGTTTGATCATAAGTTTTTCTAAACCTGTAAGGCACATCGAATTGGACACGGTTCGAAAAATTAAGCTGGTTTTCGGTGAAAATTTTAACGGCTGATGAGAGATTTTGAGGTGATACTGTCGCTTTAAGGACTTCCCACGCAGTGGGACGTCGCACAGCGGTCCCAGGCGCCGTCGTCAGCCTGTTTCAAGCTGAAAACCTCGACATTTCAGGCTCTATTGATCCAGGACGTCGTGAGAGAACAGAGAAGTTTCAGAAGAAGTCGGTTTCAGCATTTTATCCGGATATTCCACTGTTAAAGGAGATTTTTTTAATGAAAGACGTGCGGACGGGTCCGCGCGTCGGGACGCAGCCGGCGCGGTGCAGCGGCACAGGAAAAACACCTCCATGTTGATAACCATTTGTAAAATCCAGGCGGCTTTTGATGGCTTTCAGTGGAGTAAGTAACTGAGAAATTGTTTAACAGTTGGGCATGTTCCAACTTGTCCTTAAGGCTTCCAACAGAGGCTGCGAGCCGACGCTGCAATCCGTCCGCACATCTTTAAGGACATCCCACTGCGTGGGAAGTCCTTAAAGCGACAGTATCACCTCAAAATCTCTCATCAGCCGTTAACATTTTCACCGAAAACCAGCTGAATTTTTCGAACCGTGTCCACTTCGATGTGTCTCACAGGTTTAGAAAAAATTTTGATCAAACAAAGCGCCAGTCTCTCAGCAACTTCTCAGACAAAGGAATTCCGACGAGGGGCTGGACGACTCCTCCCACAAGGAGTGCTCACAGGCGAATGACGTCACCGACAGGCGTGGAAAAACTCATGCATGCGCAAGAGGGTTCAAGCATGTCTGACGTAAAAACATATGAATGAAATCCATATAGTTTTTGAAAAAAATAAAAAGGACCTATACTTTATTGACAGACCTTGTATATAGACTTCGGTTTGATTCCTGGTCACTATACCTGTCTGTGTCTTTGGACAAGACATTTCATCTGCATTGTTTAAGTCCATCCAGATGTAAATGGGTACTAGCCTTAGTTAGGAAAATAACTTGTGTCAGACTGGCTTACTGTCCAGTGGGAGTCCTAGATTCTCATCCAGCTCACGTTATGGAATCTGGTGTAAGCATCAACATCAACAGGCCTCAGGGCCAATAAACGATTGACTTTTACTTCTTAACAAAGAGAGCAGGCAGCTCAGCAGGATAAGAAGTTGGACTACCAATATGTAGACCTGGTTTGGATCCCCGGACAAGCCATTTTCCATTTCATCATTGCCTTGGGTGAGAGAGTAACCTATGATGGACTAGCATCCATGTGGAGCTGTACAGTCTTATATGCTTCAAGCTATGGAATCTATAACCACCAGTACCAGCAGACCAAAGGGTTTATATAAGACTTACCTTTACTCAACAATTGGGCCCACATATATTTTACAAAATTTTGTAATTTTGAAGCAGGAAGCAGAGTGGTAGTCTTACACACCTCTCTGCAGCTTCTCTCCTCTGCAGTCTTACACACCTCTCTGCAGCTTCTCTCCCCATGCCATCCCCCAATACCCCATCCCCGTAGAGACGGTGCCTGCTCCCAGACCACCAACAACCAGTAAAAATCTATTTAAGCATAAAAATTCCAAAAGAAAAAATAATATAGCACCTTCAACTGCACCACAGACTAAAACAGTTAAATGTGGTTTATTAAACATTAGGTCTCTCTCTTCTAAGTCCCTGTTAGTAAATGATATAATAACTGATCAACATATTGATTTATTCTGCCTTACAGAAACCTGGTTACAGCAGGATGAATATGGTAGTTTAAATGAGTCAACACCCCCGAGTCACACTAACTGTCAGAATGCTTGTAGCACAGGCCGAGGGGGAGGATTAGCAGCAATCTTCCACTCCAGCTTATTAATTAATCAAAAACCCAGACAGAGCTTTAATTCATTTTAAAGCTTGACTCTTAGTCTTGTCCATCCAAACTGGAAGTCCCAAAAATCAGTTTTATTTGTTGTTATCTATCGTCCACCTGGTGGTTACTGTGAGTTTCTCTGTGAATTTTCAGACCTTTTGTCTGACTTAGTGCTTAGCTCAGATAAGATAATTATAGTGGGCGATTTTAACATCCACATAGATGCTGAGAATGACAGCCTCAACATTAACACTGCATTTAATCTATTATTAGACTCAATTGGCTTCGCTCAAAATCTAAATGAGTCCACCCACCACTTTAAACATACTTTAGATCTTGTTCTGACTTATGGTATGGAAATTGAAAACCCCCTTCTGTCTGATCATTTCTTAATAACATTTACATTTACTTTAATGGACTACCCAGCAGTGGGAAATAAGTTTCATTACAGTAGAAGTCTTTCAGAAAGCGCTGTAACTAGGTTTAAGGATATGATTCCTTCTTTATGTTCTCCAGTGCCATATACCAACACAGTGCAGAGTAGCTACCTAAACTCTGTGAGTGAGATAGATTCTCTCATCAATAGTTTTACATCCTCATTGAGCACAACTTTGGATGCTGTAGCTCCTCTGAAAAAGAGAGCCTTAAATCAGAAGTGCCTCACTCCGTGGTATAACTCACAAACTCGCAGCTTAAAGCAGATAACCCGTAAGTTGGAGAGGAAATGGCGTCTCACTAATTTAGAAGATCTTCACTTAGCCTGGAAAAAGAGTCTGTTGCTCTATAAAAAAAAGCCCTCCGTAAAGCTAGGACATCTTACTACTCATCACTAACTGAAGAAAATAAGAACAACCCCAGGTTTCTTTTCAGCACTGTAGCCAGGCTGACAAAGAGTCACAGCTCTATTGAGCCGAGTATTCCTTTAACTTTAACTAGTAATGACTTCATGACTTTCTTTGCTAATAAAATTTAATCTAATTTCCTGCTTTTAAATTCAGATAAAACTGAAGTTATTGTACTTGGCCCCACAAATCTTAGAAACATGGTGTCTAACCAGATCCTTACTCTGGATGGCATTACCCTGACCTCTAGTAATACTGTGAGAAATCTTGGAATCATTTTTGATCAGGATATGTCCTTCAGTGTGCATATTAAGCAAATATGTAAGACTGCTTTTTTGCATTTGCGCAATATCTCTAAAATTAGAAAGGTCTTGTCTCAGAGTGATGCTGAAAAACTAATTCATGCATTTATTTTCTCTAGGCTGGACTATTGTAATTCATTATTATCAGGTTGTCCTAAAAGTTCCCTGAAAAGTCTTCAGTTAATTCAAAATGCTGCAGCTAGAGTACTGACAGGGACTAGAAGGAGAGAGCATATCTCACCCATATTGGCCTCTCTTCATTGGCTTCCTGTTAATTCTAGAATAGAATTTAAAATTCTTCTTCTTACTTACAAGGTTTTGTAAGTGATTGTGATCATTAGTGATTGATCTCTGCTCTCTTCCACAGCATGTCTTTTTCCCTCAGCCCCAACCAGTCCCAGCAGAAGACTGCCCCTCCCTGAGCCTGGTTCTGCCGGAGGTTTCTTCCTGTTAAAAGGGAGTTTTTCCTTCCCCAAGTGCTTGCTCACAGGGGGTCGTTTTGACCGTTGTGGTTTTTCTGTAATTATTGTATGGCTTTTGCCTTACAATATAAAGTGCCTTGGGGCAACTGTTTGTTGTGATTTGGCGCTATATAAATAAAATTGATTTGATTTTATTTGTAATTCCAAACTTGTAGCCTGATTGAATGTATGGTATATACCAGGGGTAGGCAACCTGTTCCAGAAAGAGCCATGAGGGTGCAGGTTTTCTTTGCAGCCACTGACTCCACCAGGTGATTTTACTGATTAATATCACTTTGAGCAGATGGAATCAGTTAATCAGTGAAATCACCTGGTGGAGTCAGTGGCTGCAAAGAAAACCTGCACCCTCATGGCTCTTTCTGGAACAGGTTGCCTACCCCTGGTATATACCCTCAAATAAAATCTGGCAGCCTTCACTACATGCTTCTATTCACTGTTTTCTCAGAATGCCACTACAGTGTGAAGAAAGTCGAACAACACCACCTTTGTCAATGCCCACAGATATATGAGCCAAAGTGAATATGGGGAATATTGTCACATAGTTTTGTTCATTTCTTTTAACCTATGACAACATTTATGTAGGAAACCATCAACCTTATCTTGGACCTGCAATAGCATTTTTTTTTTCTCTCTTTTCTTTCAGACATGAGATGGCTGCACTGGGTCAGCAATGTTGTGACAGCCTTTAGTATAAAAAAGTGAAGCAACCTGGGCTTGCTTAGACAGGACAGGATATGAGAAGGGATTCTAGATCAAAGACAACTGCCCCTGGAAATTGCATTATGGAAATCGCAGATCAGATACTGTCACTCAAAGAGTAATTTCATACATTTCCACAATACACAACAACCTTTAAAAGCGTATATCTCCTGTCAGAGAAGTAGCAACAACCCCTTATTGGAAAACTGAAATTATAAATCATCTGAATTCCCTAACTTTGAATGTATTTACATGATAATTTGCAGGTGCAGAAGCATGTAGAGGCTTTTTGGCCTTGCAGAAAGCAATATCTGTGCTGAATATGTGTATATACATATAATATACCAATCCACTGAGCAGTATTATTATCCGTGTCATTGCTGCACTAACACTAGCCATCTCCCCTGGTGCTATTTTCTGTCCTTCAGTGAGAAATAGAGAAAATGTCAGTCTTTCCAAGCCCGGCATACTGAGAGACCATAACTGCATTAGCACAGTGAGGCAGGGAGCTGAGCTATTCATCCTAACCATGTTTGCCTTTTTCCATCACACTGCACAACAAAGATGGTCATCTCATCAATGCTGAAGGTCCTGAACTTTTGAACTTGGCATTATGGTTGCAATGACACAGCAGCAGGAAGCAGTTTGGCAATGAAGGATGCCAAGCACATTTCACACAAAGGCAGGGTTCCACCCTCAATATGTCAACTGAATAATGTACAGAGGTGAAGGAACATCTTTGAGTAAAAGGGTTTTGGCACTGCGGGGGGGGACAGGACTGCAAAATGCAAGAAACAATAGCAATGCAGGGACAAGAGGGCAACCTCAGCATGCACAGATAATGACTCTTTTCTAAAAGGATAAGAAGAAGAAGCCCTTCCATAAATTAGCTTGGAGAAAAGTGTTTTCTCCCTCTTTATGAAGCATACGCTGATACGACCCCTGGCAAAAATTATGGAATCACCGGCCTCGGAGGATGTTCATCCAGTTGTTTAATTTTGTAGAAAAAAAAGCAGATCACAGACATGACACAAAACTAAAGTCATTTCAAATGGCAACTTTCTGGCTTTAAGAAACACTATAAGAAATCAGGAAAAAAATTGTGGCAGTCAGTAACGGTTACTTTTTTAGACCAAGCAGAGGGAAAAAAATATGGAATCACTCAATTCTGAGGAAAAAATTATGGAATCATGAAAACAAAAGAACGCTCCAACACATCACTAGTATTTTGTTGCAAAACCTCTGGCTTTTATAACAGCTTGCAGTCTCTGAGGCATGGACTTAATGAGTGACAAACAGTACTCTTCATCAATCTGGTTCCAACTTTCTCTGATTGCTGTTGCCAGATCAGCTTTGCAGGTTGGAGCCTTGTCATGCTGTTGCCAGATCAGCTTTGCAGGTTAGAGCCTTGTCATGAACGATTTTCTTCAACTTCCACCAAAGATTTTCAATTGGATTAAGTACCAGACTATTTGCAGGCCATGACATTGACCCTATGTGTCTTTTTGCAAGGAATGTTTTCACAGTTTTTGCTCCATGGCAAGATGCATTATCATCTTGAAAAATGATTTCATTATCCCCAAACATCCTTTCAATTGATGGGATAAGAAAAGTGTCCAAAATATCAACATAAACTTGTGCATTTATTGATGATGTAATGACAGCCATCTCCCCAGTGCCTTTACCTGACATGCAGCCCGAATATGACTTTCATCCAGTCATCCACAGTCCACGATTGCTTTTCCTTAGCCCATTGTAACCTTGTTTTTTTCTGTTTAGGTGTTAATGATGGCTTTCGTTTAGCTTTTCTGTATGTAAATCCCATTTCCTTTAGGCGGTTTCTTACAGTTCAGTCACAGACGTTGACTCCAGTTTCCTCCCATTCGTTCCTCATTTGTTTTGTTGTGCATTTTTGGATTTTTGAGACATATTGCTTTAAGTTTTCTGTCTTGATGCTTTGATGTCTTCCTTGGTCTACCAGTATGTTTGCCTTTAACAACCTTCCCATGTTGTTTGTATTTGGTCCAGAGTTTAGACACAGCTGACTGTGAACAACCAACATCTTTTGCAACATTGAGTGATGATTTACCCTCTTTTAAGAGTTTGATAATCCTCTTCTTTGTTTCAAATGACATCGCTCGTGTTGGAGCCATGATTCATGTCAGTCCACTTGGTGCAACAGCTCTCCAAGGTGTGATCACTCCTTTTTAGATGGAGACTAACGAGCAGATCTGATTTGATGCAGGTGTTAGTTTTGGGGATGAAAATTTACAGGGTGATTCCATAATTTATTCCTCAGAATTGAGTGAGTCCATATTTTTTCCCTCTGCGTGGTCTAAAAAAGTAACCGTTAATGACTGCCACAATTATTTTTCCTGATTTCTTATAGTGTTTCTTAAAGCCAGAAAGTTGCCATTTGAAATGACTTTAGTTTTGTGTCATGTCTGTGATCTGCTTTTTTTCCACAAAATTAAACAACTGAATGAACATCCTCCGAGGCCGGTGATTCCATCATTTTTGCCAGGGGTTGTATTTCTAGCCAAGCATGACATGAACAAATCAGTTATTGGGTGAAGATTCTTAACAAATTAACATTTCTGTAACCCCAGTGTAGTTTAATAGCAGGTCAACAGCTCAAAATACTTATGTTCACAAGTATACAAGACAATACCTTATCACTAACTACGGTGACACAGTGTGGAAAGTAAATGATTTTGAATGTTTGAATAATTTGACACAAAAATCAAGACGACTGACTACTTTAAAGGGGACTTTGTCATTTTACGACCTAGGATCTGGTTTATATTGTTTGGGTGGGGGTGGTGGGAGGGTGTCATATTTTCATTCAGAACAAGTACACAATTAATCTGTACATTGACTTAATACACAAACACAGAAATGGGCTAACCAGGTAATTAATGTAATGGCACAGGGCAAACTAGAAACACTCAGTAAACCACATCTTTTTGCCATTGAACAAGCAAAAATGTCATCAGAAATATCAGGCATTATGGAGAGAACCACATGTGCATGTTTGTGCGCTGCTTTCATTTGCAGTCAACTTGTAATCACTCAGTGGAGAGCAGTGCCGGGGAGGATGGCTAGGCTAAGGTAAACAGCTAACTGTGTTGAGCTCTGAAGTGTGATGTCACGTACCCATAACAATGTTCTAGCTGGTTTTATATAACGGCTGAGTGGATCCTTGTCATTTGATTGGTGCTTTGTATGTCACGTGACATGGATTATTCGTCCCATTTGTGTTGCATTGCATTTAGAGTGCAATTTGGTTCCATATGTTTGGTACCATTCCATTCTGCAAACCCCGTCCACTAGTGGGGACAGTGTTTAGCTAAACATACGGTGTTTGTTTTGTTGACAGACGACGATTTGGAGGAGCCAATTGATGATGCTAATTCTCCAAACATACACACACGTGCGCACCCATGCACACACACACAAAACAAATCCACTGCGCTGTTAGCTGTCTGGAGACATGAGCAGTTCAGATGAAAAGCTGAAAAGCTGACGTGATTTTTCACTGGACTGAGGAACTACACAAAGTCTTTTTTTTTTTTTTTTTGTAGTATGAAGTCGGTGCACTGCATCACCGGACTACATCGTCACAATTTGGAATGGCAGCAGTGGAACACCAAAATGTTTCTGTTGTTTATAAATTAATAAAATATCAAATGACAATGATCTATTTTAGCTGTTATATAAAACAAATAATGAATGTTTTTACAGTCTTTCAATGGAACGAATATTTAATTTGGTGAAAGCTGGAACACGTCTCGTTGAATGGTATGTTCCAGCTTTCACCTCATGAAATATTCGTACCACTGAACTCATAAACATTCATTATTTGTATACTATATTACCTTGTCAAAATGGCCATTTTGTGTTTCGAGGACCAAAATGAGTGCAGCGTGGACTTTTGCCATCCTTTTTGTACAGCAGTGATGGACTAACCAAATGAGATGAGATACGAGGTCTGTTAGAAAAGTATCTGACCTTTTTATTTTTTGCAAAAACCATATGGATTTGAATCACGTGTGATTGCATCAGCCAAGCTTGAACCTTCGTGCGCATGCGTGAGTTTTTTCACGCCTGCCGGTTGCGTCATTCGCCTGTGAGCAGGCTTTGTGTGAGCAGTGATCCACCCCTCTCGTCGGATTTTTAGTGCGAATAAAATGTCTGAACGATTTGGAGCTTTGCTGCATCAAATTTTTCCAGAAACTGTGAGAGACCTCCAGGTGGACACCATTCGGAAAATTCAGATGGCTTTCAGGGACAATTTTATGGGGATTACACAGATTAAGGAGTGCTCCAGCCGGTTTAAAGACCGCCCACAGCAGCTGAGAGCGCGGCGCGCTCCGAGCGCCGATCGACAGGCTGACACCCCGCTGAAACAACCAGATCATTTCCAACGTGAAGGCTTTGTTGATCCGGGACGTCGTCTGACTTCCACAAAAATGGCAGAAGACGTGGACATCAAGAGTTTTTCGGCACATTCCACTGTTACAGGAGTTTTTTTTTCATGGAAAGAGAAGCGGAGGGATGCGCCACGGAGCCACTCATGGGACTATCATGGACTATCCGAGAAATTGTGCATGAGCTGTACATGCCAGAACATGTCCTGTAAGGCTTCATCACGGCGTTGCTTTGCGCCATGCGGCTCCACCGCAACGCGCGGAATTCCTCCGCTCCTCTTTCCATGACAAAAACTCATGTAACAGTGAAATGTGCCGTTCATTTCCACACTGGACGCTGTGTTGATCCGGGACATCGTCTGACTTCCACAGGAATTGCGGAAGACGTGGACATCTGCACTTTTTCGGCACATTGAGACAGACGTGCGGAGGAATTCCGCGCATCGTGGTGGAGCCACATGGCGCAAAGCCATGCCGTGATGAAGACTCACAGGACATGTTCTGGCATGTCCAGCTCATGCACAATTTCTCGGATAGTCACATGACTGAAAAGCCACCGAAAGCCATCTGAAAACCGTCCTGTGAGACCAACACGGAGGTGCTTTTGTCCCGCACCATGAGTGGCTCCGTGGCACATCCCTCCACTTCTCTTTCCATGAAAAAAAACTCCTGTAACAGTGGAATGTGACGAAAAAGTCTCGATGTCCACGTCTTCTGCCATTTTTGTGAAAGTCAGACGACGTCTCGGATCAACAAAGCCTTCACGTTGGAAATGATCTGGTTGTTTCAGCGGGGTGTCAGTCTGCCGATCGGCGCTTGGAGTGTGCCGTGCTCTCAGCCGCTGTGGGCAGACTTTAAACTGGCTGGAGCACTCCTTAATCTGTGTAATCCCCATAAAATCGTCCCTGAAAGCCATCTGAATTTTCCAAATGGTGTCCACCTGGAGGTCTCTCACAGTTTCTGGAAAAATTTGATGCAGCAAAGCTCCAAATCGTTCAGACATTTATTCACAATAAAAATCCGATGAGAGGGGTGGACCACTGCTCACACAAAGCCTGCTCACAGGCGAATGACGCAACCGATGTGTGAAAAAACTCACGCATGCGCACGAAGGTTCAAGCTTGGCTGATGCAATCACACATGATTCAAATCCATATGGTTTTTGCAAAAAATAAAAAGTTCGGATACTTTTCTAACAGACCTCGTATTTCTATATTTACCTCCGCCAAGGAGGTTATGTTTTCAGTCGCGTTTGTTTGTTTGTCTGACTGTCAGCAGGATAACTCAAAAAGTTTTGAACAGATTTTGATGAAATTTTGTGGAGTAGTTGGAAATGACAAGAGGAACAAGTGATTAAATTTTTGTGGTGATCCAGATCACGATCCAGATCCCGATGCTAACGCGTTAGCATGTGTATGGCATTTTCAATGTTAAAAGTTAGCATTAAGCAGTTGCAGCTGTCATCACATTCAGGTGCATTTGTTTTCAAACTGTAATATTTCTTAAATTTATTTTTACCTCCGCCAAGGAGGTTGGAAATGACAAGAGGAACAAGTGATTAAATTTTAGTGGTGACCCGGATCACGATCCGGATCCCGATGCTAACGTGTTAGCATGTCTATGGCATTTTCAATGTTAAAAGTTAGCATTAAGCAGTTGCAGCTGTCATCACGTTTCTTAAATTTATTTTTGTTTATATATTAATACTCTAATGATTATTATATACAATTTTAGAGAAAGAGACAAAAAGAAATAGATCACTGTACCAAGGAGGGAATCTCTTTATGGTCAGTGACCCTATGGCCTTGTTTAGAGAAGTGTTTCATAAATGTTAAAAAAATCATATATTTGCAGTTTAGTTGAATAATAAATTGAATTTTGTCTCTTATTTGTTTTTGTCTATAAGCACATGCAATATCAATGTCAGTGCTCAGATGACAGTTGCTTCTGGGAAAGGTGCAAGTTGCAATAAACTGTGATGTCAAGCGCTAAGGATACATGCTATCCAGTCACAGCAGATGAAACTTTTTTACTACTGAGCAAACATCATTGTTAGACTTTTTTAGGTTCAGTGATTCCACGGCCTGTAGATGTTATGGCGTCAGTGACCCCATGGCCTTGGCAGAGGTTTGCACTCTCTGAGTGCTTCTAGTTTTAATATATAAAGCACCAGAGTGGCTACAAGATATCAAGCTAGTTTGCTCTCAAAGCGCTAGCAAGTACCACTGCTATGGACAAACCTTCCTACACTGGAGTTATGCTGATCTTACACACTTGTCTGATGCCAGGTTTACAACAGAGTGGCTGTTTTTTACAATCCAACTGGTCAACTTGCTCATTATGTACAATATAGAAATATTTAAATCAATAACATTGTGAAAATAATAACATAACAGCAATGCTTATCACAGTGTCACAACTTCTTTCTTTCATGATAGCTCGTACAATTTATCACAGTAACCCGGAAAAAAAATTACAACTTTGAATGAGACGTTGTGGATTTCACCCTTGCTGTAGTGGTTTTGCTCATCAGAAGTGTAGTACAATAACGAGGCTCTTGTGATGGCAATCTTTTTGTGTATGTTTGTGTGTAGAACCAGGTAAGTGGATGTCAAGGGGCTGTGATGTAATAACTTCTGAGCTCTATAATTGGTCATTTTAAAAGGTTTTGTGAGGTAAACATGCAAACATTTACCTCCACAGGGATCCTCATCGTGCTAACAGACACTTTTTAATGACATTTTCGCCTGTTCAGTGGTAACAAGAAGCGATTTACAGAGGCTGTGTTTAGCTTGCCCTGTGCCATTACATTAATTAGCCGGTTAGGCCGTGACCGTGTTTGCATCCTAAATTAATAATGTGCCTTTTTTGTCTCAAGTGAAAACATGTCTAAAATACAGCTGAGGTTGTAAAAGCCTGGAATTCTCCTTTAAATTCAGCTCTGGTTGTGTTTTAGATTGTTGTGGTGTTGTTGATTGTCTATGAGACCTTGGATTCTGAGCCATAGACATAAAGTTGGAGTTTAGTTGTCGTCTCTTAAAGCAATCACAGTCTACATGGATTTCCATGCATGTTATCTGTGCAGACATTTTAAATATTGATTCCACAATTTGCTGTGCATAATTATACAGTGGTGAGGGGTGGTATGCAAAACAACAACAATCTGGAGCCATGATAAGCACTGCATTTTCTGTTTGCAATGTCTGGCAAATTTCTCTCTCCATCTCTATATGCCATCGTCTCCACAGCAGGTATCCACCACTGCTTGCATACTCTCTTGCTGTGCAGACAGAAGCAGAACTTTGTCTGCTCTGAGCTGTGACAGAACAGCTGACGCAGAATGTGAGAAATCAGCACCGGATCAGTGTGGAAGTTTTGCTCTCTCTGTCTGTTACAGCGTTTCCAAAAATACATTACCACATGACTTCTGGGACGTAAAGATGCTTGGCACCACTAGACTTTCAGCATGACCAAGCAAACACTGTGAAGAGCCAAATCAGATGCATGGGGACGTGAAGGTTAGAGATTAAAGTGGCTGGCGTCAATTCTCCATCAGTCTGGAAAAATCAGTAAGGGCCCTTGGGTAAGGGCCTCCTTAATTCTCAAGTTGCTCCAGGTGTGCAGTTGAGTTGCCTTGCATGGCATCATGCTGACAAGTGTGTGTGTGTGTGTGTGTGTGTGTGTACTGTTCTTATCAAGCTAAAAAAAAAAAACAACTTAGTTTTACAAGTGTTAGATAATTTATCTTGAGTTATTTTCTCATTTTACATGTTTGACATGCTTATTTCTAGATTTCTAGATTTAACAATCTTAATTTAAGACATCTTGAAGACAAATTATCTGTCCATGCAGCAAGATAATTTCCCTTAGATTTTGTGTTTTATCTTGTTTTTAGACACCCCTTTTAGCAATGTCGGAGACAGTGACATCAGCATTCTTCCAGTTATGGTGGACTTCCTTTTCCACTGCGACCATGAGAGGGCACTGCACAAATGGTGAAACAGCTGTGCAACAAAAGCCTTAAGCATTTAAGTTTTTCTTTAAACTGGTTTAGTATTGGGTGACTGATATTCCTTGTATCAACATTAACAATTATTTTCTTATCCAATGTCTCTGGTTGTGCAACTCCATAGTCATGATGATGATGAAATAGGAGCAGTGAGCCAATCAGCTTCTGGCCATTTGTCAGAATTATACTAAGACACCCATATAACTGCTTCATAATTAGAGGGTGGAGTTAAAAAGGGAGGCCGGACAAGACTTTTGGTATGCAAAAAGTTGCAGAAAACTCAAAATGAAAAATGAAAAATGAAAAAAAATGAAAATATATATATATATATATTTTTTTTTTTTTTCATTTTATTCTTAACTGGAGTGCTTGGCAAAATTCTATTGTACTTGCATTAATGCTACTGTACCTGCATTAATAGTAAATGTTCACCAGATGGAAATATTGGCCAATCTGTTGCTTATAGTAGCAGATATGGGATACTCTTGGACCATTGGGACTTTCAATGCATCTATAAGGTAATTTTGGTTTGGCAGGTCTGATTTGATGATTTAGTGGGGAGGGTTTATTATGTGCACCTATGAAATAATAGAGAATTTAAGTTCTGTCAAAATCAGTGGAAGAGAACTTTGATAAAACTTCAAGAATCCACAGCCAGAATAGGATCATCCCCATAATTCAATCACTTAAAGTGGATCCAGAAAGTATTCACTGCGCTTCACTTTTTCCACATTTGTTAGGTTACAGCTTTATTGCAAAATTGAGTAAATTAATTTTCCCCCTGAAAATTCTGCTCACAACACCCCATAATGAGAACATGGAATTTTTTTATTTTTTTATTTTTTATTTTTTTGCAAATTTATTTAAAATAAAAAAAATGAAGAAATCACATGTACATAACTATTCACACCCTTTGGACAAAATTTTGTTGATGCACCTTTGACAGCAATTACAGCCTCTTGTCTTCTTGAATATGATGCCATAAGCTTGGCACACCTATCTTTGACCAGTTTTGTCCATTCCTCTTTGCAGTACCTCCCAAGCTCCATCAGGATGGATGGGGAGCGTTGGTGCACAGCCATTTTCAGATCTCTCCAGAGATGTTCAATCGGATTCAGGTCTGGGCTCTGGCTGGGCCACTCAAGGACATTCACAGAGTTGACCTTTTATATCAGGGGTAGGCAACCTGTTCCAGAAAGAGCCATGAGGGTGCAGGTTTTCTTTATAGCCACTGACTCCACCAGGTGATTTCACTGATTAACTGATTCCATCTGCTCAAAGTGATATTAATCAGTAAAATCACCTGGTGGAGTCAGCGGCTGCAAAGAAAACCTGCACCCTCATGGCTCTTTCTGGAACAGGTTGCCTACCCCTGTTTTATATCATGGCTGTGTGCTTATGGTCATTATCCTGCTGAAAGATGAACCGTTACTGCCACCACTATGCTTCACGATAGGGATGGTGCCTGATTTCCTCCAAACATGATGCCTGGCATTCACGCCAAAAAGTTCAACCTTTGTCTCATCAGACCAGATAATTTCGTTTGTCATGGTCTGAGAGTCCTTTAGGTGTTTTTTTTTTTTTTTTTTGGCAAACTCCATGCAGGCTGCCATGTGCCTTTTACTAAGGAGTGGCTTCCGTCTGGCCACTCTGCAGCAATCCACCAATCAGGCCTCCATGGTAGAGATGGTTATCCTTCTGTTAGGTTCTCCTCTTGCCACAGTGGAATGCTGGAGCTCTGACAGAGTGACCATTGAGTTCTTGGTCACCTCCCTGACTAAGGCCTTTCTCACTCAATCCCTCAGTTTAGACAGGCACCCAGCTTTATGGAGAGTCCTGGTGGATCTAGACTTCTTCCATATATGGATGATGGAGGTCACTAAGACCTCATTGGGACCTTCAAAGCAGCAGAAATTTTTCTGCACCCTTCCCCAGATTTGTGGCTTGAGACAATCCTGTCTCGGAGGTCTATAGACAATTACACTGACTTCATGCTTGGTTTGTGCTCTGACATTCACTGTCAACTGTGAGACTTTATATGTAGACAGGTGTGTGTCTTTCCAAATCATGTCCAATGAAGTGAATTTACCCCAGGTGGACTCCAGTTAAACTATAGAAACATCTCAAGGATGATCAGTGGAAACAGGATGCACCTGAGCTCAATTTTCATGAGGCTGTAAATACATATGTACATGTGACTTCTTAGTTTTTTAATAAATTTGAAAAATGCTTAAAAAAACAAAAACAAAAAACTTATTTCACATTGTCATTATGGGGTAATGTGTGTAGAATTTTGAGAAAAAAAAATGAATTTCATCCATTTTATAATAAGGCTGTAACATAACAAAATGTAGAAAAAGTGAAGCGCTGTGAATACTTTCCAAAGGCTCTGTATTCCCAGCTACAAAAACCCTCAGTGCCCCTACTGTCACAAATCAGCCGACAACTGGAAGAAACATAACAAGCTGCAGTAATCGCACACTCCATCATTTTAAAGACGTTTTAGCAATATGAAACAGAGCTTCTCTCGGCCTTGGAAAAGTCATGCACAATAAGTAGTAGCCCAATTGACATCTGTAGGCTGATATTATCGGCCAATATGAGCTTTACATGAACATATCAGTATCAACATTATTTCTGCCGATATTAAAACTTACTTTACCAAATAAACAATGTGAAAACACTTTAGCCTTTGGAAATAGTGTCATCACTGACTTTATCCAGCAGAGCATGCTCAGATGGCCTTGTTTACAATGTTGTCAAGCATGGATGGGACCCCCATCACCCCACAGTCACACTGTCTGCAAGATGCAAAGCCAAAGCAACCAGCTGCCATTCATTTTCAATCAGAGTGGATGTTTTACAGTGCTAAGAGACAAATGGTCACTATGCCACCAGCTAGGTGGGGCTAAAATAGATGACAAATAAATTTAACGCAAATGCTGAGCAACGTGACACGGCAACTGCGAAACTAAGTGAAGGCAGCGTGATGGCAAAGTGATGCATGTTGGTTGGTTGTTGGTTATAATTATAGTTATTTTGAATAAAGTTCATGTTTAAGCTGTAAAACACCAAGCCTGAATAATCAATCAATCAATCAATCAATTTTTTTTTTTATATAGCGCCAAATCACAACAAACAGTTGCCCCAAGGCGCCTTATATTGTAAGGCAAGGCCATACAATAATTATGTAAAACCCCAACGGTCAAAACGACCCCCTGTGAGCAAGCACTTGGCTACAGTGGGAAGGAAAAACTCCCTTTTAACAGGAAGAAACCTCCAGCAGAACCAGGCTCAGGGAGGGGCAGTCTTCTGCTGGGACTGGTTGGGGCTGAGGGAGAGAACCAGGAAAAAGACATGCTGTGGAGGGGAGCAGAGATCGATCACTAATGATTAAATGCAGAGTGGTGCATACAGAGCAAAAGAGAAAGAAACAGTGCATCGTGGGAACCCCCCAGCAGTCTACGTCTATAGCAGCATAACTAAGGGATGGTTCAGGGTCACCTGATCCAGCCCTAACTATAAGCTTTAGCAAAAAGGAAAGTTTTAAGCCTAATCTTAAAAGTAGAGAGGGTGTCTGTCTCCCTGATCTGAATTGGGAGCTGGTTCCACAGGAGAGGAGCCTGAAAGCTGAAGGCTCTGCCTCCCATTCTACTCTTACAAACCCTAGGAACTACAAGTAAGCCTGCAGTCTGAGAGCGAAGCACTCTATTGGGGTGATATGGTACTACGAGGTCCCTAAGATAAGATGGGACCTGATTATTCAAAACCTTATAAGTAAGAAGAAGAATTTTAAATTCTATTCTAGAGTTAACAGGAAGCCAATGAAGAGAGGCCAATATGGGTGAGATATGCTCTCTCCTTCTAGTCCCCGTTAGTACTCTAGCTGCAGCATTTTGAATTAACTGAAGGCTTTTTAGGGAACTTTTAGGACAACCTGATAATAATGAATTACAATAGTCCAGCCTAGAGGAAATAAATGCATGAATTAGTTTTTCAGCATCACTCTGAGAAAAGACCTTTCTAATTTTAGAGATATTGCGTAAATGCAAAAAAGCAGTCCTACATATTTGATTAATATGTGCTTTGAATGACATATCCTGATCAAAAATGACTCCACGATTTCTCACAGTATTACTAGAGGTCAGGGTAATGCCGTCCAGAGTAAGGATCTGATTAGACACCATGTTTCTAAGATTTGTGGGGCCAAGTACAATAACTTCAGTTTTATCTGAGTTTAAAAGCAGGAAATTAGAGGTCATCCATGTCTTTATGTCTGTAAGACAATCCTGCAGTTTAGCTAATTGGTGTGTGTCCTCTGGCTTCATGGATAGATAAAGCTGGGTATCATCTGCGTAACAATGAAAATTTAAACAATACCGTCTAATAATACTGCCTAAGGGAAGCATGTATAAAGTGAATAAAATTGGTCCTAGCACAGAACCTTGTGGAACTCCATAATTAACTTTAGTCTGTGAAGAAGATTCCCCATTTACATGAACAAATTGTAATCTATTAGACAAATATGATTCAAACCACCGCAGCGCAGTGCCTTTAATACCTATGGCATGTTCTAATCTCTGTAATAAAATTTTATGGTCAACAGTATCAAAAGCAGCACTGAGGTCTAACAGAACAAGCACAGAGATGAGTCCACTGTCCGAGGCCATAAGAAGATCATTTGTAACCTTCACTAATGCTGTTTCTGTACTATGATGAATTCTAAAACCTGACTGAAACTCTTCAAATAGACCATTCCTCTGCAGATGATCAGTTAGCTGTTTTACAACTACCCTTTCAAGAATTTTTGAGAGAAAAGGAAGGTTGGAGATTGGCCTATAATTAGCTAAGATAGCTGGGTCAAGTGATGGCTTTTTAAGTAATGGTTTAATTACTGCCACCTTAAAAGCCTGTGGTACATAGCCAACTAACAAAGATAGATTGATCATATTTAAGATCGAAGCATTAAATAATGGTAGGGCTTCCTTGAGCAGCCTGGTAGGAATGGGGTCTAATAAACATGTTGATGATTTGGATGAAGTAACTAATGAAAATAACTCAGACAGAACAATCGGAGAGAAAGAGTCTAACCAAATACCGGCATCACTGAAAGCAGCCAAAGATAACAATACATCTTTGGGATGGTTATGAGTAATTTTTTCTCTAATAGTTAAAATTTTGTTAGCAAAGAAAGTCATGAAGTCATTACTAGTTAAAGTTAATGGAATACTCAGCTCAATAGAGCTCTGACTCTTTGTCAGCCTGGCTACAGTGCTGAAAAGAAACCTGGGGTTGTTCTTATTTTCTTCAATTAGTGATGAGTAGAAAGATGTCCTAGCTTTACGGAAGGCTTTTTTATAGAGCAACAGACTCTTTTTCCAGGCTAAGTGAAGATCTTCTAAATTAGTGAGACGCCATTTCCTCTCCAACTTACGGGTTATCTGCTTTAAGCTACGAGTTTGTGAGTTATACCACGGAGTCAGGCACTTCTGATTTAAAGTTCTCTTTTTCAGAGGAGCTACAGCATCCAAAGTTGTCTTCAATGAGGATGTAAAACTATTGACGAGATATTCTATCTCACTTACAGAGTTTAGGTAGCTACTCTGCACTGTGTTGTTATATGGCATTAGAGAACATAAAGAAGGAATCATATCCTTAAACCTAGTTACAGCGCTTTCTGAAAGACTTCTAGTGTAATGAAACTTATTCCCCACTGCTGGGTAGTCCATCAGAGTAAATGTAAATGTTATTAAGAAATGATCAGACAGAAGGGAGTTTTCAGGGAATACTGTTAAGTCTTCTATTTCCATACCATAAGTCAGAACAAGATCTAAGATATGATTAAAGTGGTGGGTGGACTCATTTACATTTTGAGCAAAGATTAATATAGATTAAATAGATTAATAGATTAAATGCAGTGTTGAGGCTGTCATTCTCAGCATCTGTGTGGATGTTAAAATCGCCCACTATAATTATCTTATCTGAGCTAAGCACTAAGTCAGACAAAAGGTCTGAAAATTCACAGAGAAACTCACAGTAACGACGATAGATAATAACAAATAAAACTGGTTTTGGGGACTTCCAATTTGGATGGACAAGACTAAGAGTCAAGCTTTCAAATGAATTAAAGCTCTGTCTGGGTTTTTGATTAATTAATAAGCTGGAATGGAAGATTGCTGCTAATCCTCCGCCCCGGCCCGTGCTACGAGCATTCTGGCAGTTAGTGTGACTCGGGGGTGTTGACTCATTTAAACTAACATATTCATCCTGCTGTATCCAGGTTTCTGTAAGGCAGAATAAATCAATATGTTGATCAATTATTATATAATTTACCAACAGGGACTTAGAAGAGAGAGACCTAATGTTTAATAGACCACATTTAACTGTTTTAGTCTGTGGTGCAGTTGAAGGTGCTATATTATTTTTTCTTTTTGAATTTTTATGCTTAAATATATTTTTGCTGGTTGTTGGTGGTCTGGGAGCAGGCACCGTCTCTACAGAGATGGGGTAATGAGGGGATGGCAGGGGGAGAGAAGCTGCAGAGAGGTGTGTAAGACTACAACTCTGCTTCCTGGTCCCAACCCTGGATAATCACGGTTTGGAGGATTTAAGAAAATTGGCCAGATTTCTAGAAATGAGAGCTGCTCCATCCAAAGTGGGATGGATGCCGTCTCTCCTAACAAGACCAGGTTTTCCCCAGAAGCTTTGCCAATTATCTATGAAGCCCACCTCATTTTTTGGACACCACTCAGACAGCCAGCAATTCAAGGAGAACATGCGGCTAAACATGTCACTCTCGGTCCGATTGGGGAGGGGCCCAGAGAAAACTACAGAGTCCGACATTGTTTTTGCAAAGTTACACACCGATTCAATGTTAATTTTAGTGACCTCCGATTGGCGTAACCGGGTGTCATTACTGCCGACGTGAATTACAATCTTACCAAATTTACACTTAGCCTTAGCCAGCAGTTTCAAATTTCCTTCAATGTCGCCTGCTCTGGCCCCCGGAAGACAATTGACTATGGTTGACTATGTCTTTGTCATAAGGGTCTGATAATGAAATAGCACAAATAATTTTTTTGCAGACATATCTGTATCGTACATTTTTTTGCTCTCTAATATCTGTATTGTATATGTAGGCCATGCAAAAATCCACTTCAGCTGGGCTCTAATAAGGAACACTGTCTTGTGACATTAAATCTCCGCAACTGTGTGGGAGACTTTCCCAGGTGTTATTGTTACCTGAACTCTGGCACCATGTTGTTGGGTTGTCAGTTCTTCAGATCCTGCAGACTGAGACAAGAAGCCCAAACCGGTCAAGTACTCCTGAAGGTTTCTGCTAAGGTCCAGTGATAAAGGCCTCAGTTTCCTGTCTCTGGTGTTGCTATGAGAATTCACGGGACTAGGAGGTGTTGCCTTATGGTGAAGCGGGATACTCCTCAGTTTGGAGAGTTCTCCAGAAATGACCTGCTGGGTGATGTCATCCTGCCATGTCAGACCTGGAAAAAATAATTCAGAATGAAACTAGGATGTTGTAAATGGTAACTTTTGTACTTGGATGAAATAGCTTTTTAAACTTTGCAAGGTAAACAAAACAGCAAGTATTGATGACAATGGTAGAATGCCAAAATTACAGTATGGCACACATAAAGGGAGTCATGACTAAATGCACAGACACACATGATCCAATCAACAAGCCTTCAAATAATGCCACACTGCAGCCTGATGCCTTGCCAGTATCTCTGCTAATTGCCAGCACATACTTGGGATGCAGAATTCCTGGGCAGGGGAGAAGCACAATGGTGCCAGGACCAGATGGGGGCTAACCAAGCAATAAATAAATAAATAAATAAAGTACCAATTCATGGCCCCATTCCCAGTGAGCCAAAAGACGTAACATTCCATCATTGCAGAGTGTCGAAATACCAAACAATTTCATTGACAACACTATGATTCCACAGCTATTTTAATGAGGGCAAGCTTATTTTGATGTGGTAAAGGCCAGTCTACCTTATCGGTTTACTGGCCTCATCAGAAGAAAACCACTCTAAATGCTGTGGACATTTAATAGCAATAAGCTTACAGCCAGGGTAGGAATGCATGAAAAAAATGAAAGTATCAACACCCACAGAATGTTTCATTAGCCTGGTTTTTCACCCACAGACATGCGGTATTCTCTATTGCAGATATTCATAAGCACCAGATGAGGATCGGCGCAATGCAGAGCAGCTACAGATGCCTCCAGTCATTCTTGGCAGCGCTGCTAAACACCGCACACAGCAGCGTATGTTGTCACTGTTCTGGAACACGGCTCAACCATCCATCCTCACAACAATGACAGTTAACCACCCGTGGGTCGTGCAATGGGATGCACACTGGGTTTATATTAGAGTTGTGATCATCATTTAGGACGTCATCAGCGACAGTGGAGAAACATGGTCTGGCTTCAACCCTAAAGGACCCATATGGTGCCTGCAGTTAGCTGCAGCTGGTTAAATGGGTTCAGCCCCAGCCTCCAGTACTGAAAAACAAAGCCATTGTGAAAGTGGAAAATCTTGCAGTTCCTTGAATGGCAGCTTGAGGCTGGCTCCAAAACTGCATCACTCCAGATGGACCCCCTGTTAAAATGTCCAACTTTACAGCACAAATAAATATTTACAGCTGGCACAAATAACAGTTTTGGTAACGATAGCTAGTTGCTCCCTTCATGCCAACTGTATCGGGAGTGGATTTGTTTTTGGTTTTTGATAACATCAGTTTAGGCTACTTTAAACAATAAAGTGATGAACAATTATAGACATGGTCACTTTGAAGGACAGCTGTGTGCTGGACTCTGGGCCCCACTAGCAGAGGTTGTTAAGTGCTATGGACTTGACCCTGTCAAGTTGACTTTTTGTCCTTTCTCAGCATTTTATTACAAATATGAGATAAGCAAAGGACTTGGCAAAATTGTATTGTACTTGCATTAATTCTGTTGTACCTACATTCATGGTAAATGTCCAACAGGTGGAGATATTGCTCCATTCCAAGAACCTTGGGTTGGTAAGGTTAGACCATACTTGTGAGAAGCACCTTGAGGCAGCTTTGCTGTGATGTGGTGCTATATACAGTAGTGTTCAGAATAATAGTAGTGCTATGTGACTAAAAAGATTAATCCTGGTTTTGAGTATATTTCTTATTGTTACATGGGAAACAAGGTACCAGTAGATTCAGTAGATTCTCACAAATCCAACAAGACCAAGCATTCATGATATGCACACTCTTAAGGCTATGAAATTGGGTTATTAGTAAAAAAAAAAAAAAAAGTAGAAAAGGGGGTGTTCATAATAATAGTAGCATCTGCTGTTGATGCTACAAACTCAAAACTATTATGTTCAAACTGCTTTTTTAGCAATCCTGTGAATCACTAAACTAGTATTTAGTTGTATAATCACAGTTTTTCATGATTTCTTCACATCTGCAAGGGAGTACATTTGTTGGTTTGGAACCAAGATTTTTGCTTGTTTACTATTGTGCTTGGGGTCATTGTCTTGTTGAAACACCCATTTCAAGGGCATGTCCCCCTTCAATATAAGGCAGCATGACCTGTTCAAGTATTGTGACATATCCAAACTGATCCATGATACCTGGTATGCGATATACAAGTATAGGCCCAACACCATAGTAAGAGAAACATGCCCATATCATGATGCTTGCACCACCATGCTTCATTGTGGGATAGCTCACCCACAGATTGAGCTCACCGGACTACTTTTGCCACACTGTTCAGCGTGCCGCTCTCGTTGGAGTGACAACATACAGAATGTGTCTCTTCCCAGATAGATCTCTTTCAGTGCATCTTCTTGTTCTGACTTTAACACGTAGTTAACACCCAAGTCGTTCATCACCAACTGTAAATCATAATCAAAACATTCCAATCATATCTTTCTGAACTCTTCTGCATCAAACTCCATCGTGTCAATGTTTACAATGTGCTTGAGCAATAACAGGTGAAGTTGCTCATAAACTAAGTTTCTAAAGTGTCGGTCACAACCCACCGTGCGTTTTTTTTTTCGCCGTACGTTTTCTGCGGATGCCGCAGCCACTACGTTTTTGTGAAAACGTACGGAGGCAGCAGCAAGAGGAGGGAGGGAGTACATTCAACGCACGTCTCTAGGAGTGTAACAATAAAGAGAGTTGACAATAAAGCAGTATGTGTGTGGGGTCGGATTTTCTTTTGATGTGTGTGTTATGAGCGGGACTGGAGCGGCAGGTGTTTTTCGGCGTCGGCGATGCATGAGCATGTCCAGCCTGCAGCGGTCAGTTGTACGAGTGTTTACTTGCCTCGAAAAGTTACAGCTAGTTATCAGACTGAAGGTGTGGAATGTCTGTGTTGCTGAAGTTTTGAAATAAAGTCCAAGTTCAAGTGAGAAGCTGCGTCATGCATGCAAGACTGTCGGCCTCCATAGTATGTGGTGAGTAGCCTACTGCATCCGTACGGATTTGGTTAATTCAATAGTAATTGAATGAAAATGTGCTGCTTTGAATCCTTCAATAGTAATTGAATGAATATGTGCTGTTTTGAATCCTTCAATAGTAACTGAATGAAAATGTGCTGCTTTGAATCCGTACTGAGGCAGTACTCACAACGTGCGTCATCTGTACTGCTGGTGAATCCGCAGCCTGACCGCAGCGAAAGTTCTGCATGCACTAAAACCTCTACGGCATGTCTGCGTGTGTCTGCGTGCTCCTAAATTCGTACTGAGGCAGTACTTACAACGTATGGGTCTCCAAATTTAGCCCACGTTTTTGCAAGTAGACTGCACTTGTCCCCTGGCACTCCGAAACGGAGGTGTTACTTTGTCTCGCTCGATCAGCGAATTGGTCCTGACATGCGAAGCCTCCGCGCAGCTTTCCATGACAAAATCTCTTGTTAAAAGTGAAATCTGCCGGAAAATGGCTGATGTCCAGCTCTTGTGATAACCAGAGAAATTGCTCACGACGGTCCCAGCTCCACACAGCCATCTGTTTTGAAATGATGTGGTGTTTTCTGCCTCTCGATGGCGGCTCGGAGTGCGGCGCGCCGTGCGCCATTGTGAGGCGTCCTTAAAGCTGTAGTAACAGTCCTTATTCTCTGTGAAGCCTGTAAAATTTTCACCGAAAGCCAGATAAATTTTTCGAATGGTTTCCATCTGCTTGTCTCTAACACTTTCTGAAAAACTTCTGATAGAAAAAAAGCCCAAATCATTCCACCATTTCCTCGCAATGAAACAACGACGAGAGGGGTGGAGCAGTGCTCACTCAAAGCCTGCCCACAGGCGAATGACGCAACCGACAGGCGTGGAAAAACTCACGCATGCTTGGCTGACGTAAAAACATATGAATCAAATCCTCCTGGCATCCTTCCGTCTGCAGTAGACGATGGTGTAGTATCCAGTTTGTTTTTTTGTTTGTTTTACACTTTTTCAATTCAAATTTAATTTATTTTATTTATATAGCACCGAATCACAACAAAGCTACCACAAGTTGTATATATATATATATATATATATATATATATATATATATATATATATATATATATATATATATATATATATATATATATATATATATGAGGTCTGTCAATAAAGTATAGGTCCTTTTTTATTTTTTTCAAAAACTATATGGATTTCATTCATATGTTTTTACGTCAGACATGCTTGAACCCTCGTGCACATGCGTGAGTTTTTCCACGCCTGTCGGTGACATCATTCACCTGTGCGCACTAACATTACCTCTAACCTTAGTCACAAGAAATTCAGGGTTCCACAGGGATCTGTTTTATGCCCCCTGCTTTTCTCACTTTATGTAGCACTTCTTGGGCGTATACTGCAGAGTTTTGGGATTGCCTTTCTATTATGCTGATGATACTCAGTTGTACATGCCGATAACTGCGGGAAATCTCATTCCCATTAAATCTCTGGAGGACTGTCTTGCAGTGAGAGGGTGGATGTCTAGTAACTTCCTACTTTTAAACTCTGATAAGACTGAAATGATGGGTCTTGGTCTAGCGAGACATCGGCATCAAACTGACCAGCTGGCGCTCAGCCTGGGTTCATGTGTCATACATCATATGGACAAAGTAAGGAACCTTGGGGTAATTTTTTATCCCACGTTGTCTTTTGACCTCCATATTAGAGCTATTACCAGGACTGCTTTTTTCCATCTGCGAAATACGAGGGCTGTCCGTAAAGTATAGGTCCTTTTTATTTTTTTCAAAAACTATATGGATTTCATTCATATGTTTTTACGTCAGACATGCTTGAACCCTCGTGCGCATGCGTGAGTTTTTCCACGCCTGTCGGTGACGTCATTCGCCTGTGAGCACTCCTTGTGGGAGGAGTCGTCCAGCCCCTCGTCGGAATTCCTTTGTCTGAGAAGTTGCTGAGAGACTGGCGCTTTGTTTGATCAAAATTTTTTCTAAATCTGTGAGGCACATCGAAGTGGACACGGTTCGAAAAATTAAGCTGGTTTTCGGTGAAAATTGTAACGGCTGATGAGAGATTTTGAGGTGATACTGTTGCTTTAAGGACTTCCCAAGTTTCAGAAGAAGCCGGTTTCAGCATTTTATCCGGATATTCCACTGTTAAAGGAGATTTTTTTAATGAAAGACGTGCGGACGGATTGCAGCGTCGGCTCGCAGCCACCGCGACGCTCCGCCACAGGAAAAACACCTCTGTTGGAAGCCTTAAGGACAAGTTGGAACATGCCCAACTGTTAAACAATTTCTCAGATACTCACTCCACTGAAAGCCATCAAAAGCCGCCTGGATTTTACAAATGGTTATCAACACGGAGGTGTTTTTCCTGTGCTGCCGCACCGCGCCGGCTGCGTCCCGACGCGTGGACCTGTCCGCTCATCTTTCATCTCCTGCTGTAACTAAAATTCTATGACTGAAACAGCTTGTTTGAGACTTCTGTGACATATGTACCAGAAATCTATATTTGGAATCTAGTTGCTTCTGTTTGTGTCATCATTCTAAGAAATATATAAGGCAGTGCTAAAGTACCCTCGGCCGTATGTGCATGTAATCAACAAAAGAGTGTGTAGAAAGAATGTGACCTTTTGACCACTTAAAATAGGTCAAGGTTAGCCATCTTTGAACCTGTCCAAGGTCTGTGTCCCAAGAATCCTCCCTGTGAATTTGAAGAATCTGGCAGTAATAGAACTAGAGTTATGCTGAGCACAGACAGACAGATGGACACAAAGTCTTCGCATTACCCAATGGCCAAATTTTGGAATGGGCAAAAGATAAAAGTTGTTCACCAAGCATCTTAGGCCTTAAGAGAGCTCCGAAAGTGAAAAACTGTTGAAAGGAGGGAGGAGGACTTTTAAGAAGCCCACCAGTGTCTTAAGCAGACAAGACAGCGGAAAGACAGAGAGAAAGGAGAGATATTCTCCATATGTTGATTGGCAGTGATTCAGTAACATGCTACTGGCTTGATTGTACAGGGATGTTTGTGGTTGACCTCATCAGGCATGAGCTTACTTTTCCCACCCAGCGTAGTAATGTAATAACGCCTGAGATGAAGGTCATCGCAACATTGCAATACCTTTGCAATTCTATAACATGCATACAATTATTAATATGAGAGTAAGCAATGTCAGCAGCCATAGCATAAATGGTAGCCTACAACACTCACTTTGAGTGAGAAGAATTTAGTTCATTTTGAAGCTGTGGAACAATTCATTCAATTTAGCTGAGTTTCATCATCATGACATTACATTATTTTCACGTTTACACATCTTAATACAGTTCAGGTTATATGATCGGTTGATTTTACTGTCCATTCATAACTAGGAGTGGAGCACATTTGTTTTTTCTCTTTCCCTTTTTGTGACAACCATGTTATGTGGGCTGCTGAAGAGGAGGTACTGCTGGCCCACCACCAGATGGCACCCTGCCATGCTAGCACTTTTTGGCCCTTAGAGGGCGCACGGGCCTGTTGGCCTCCTTGGACACCACCAGGTGCGCTCAGCTCATTTTCAGTTTCTCATCCTTATAATCATCACTCCATAAAAGCCTGGGAAAGACACCATAATTCTGCCGAGTTATCAGCTTACCACACAGGTAAACCTACTCAGCCATTTTGTGCCATACGCACATTCATTGTTACTGAAGTCTTTGCAGTTGTGATTATATACTTGCAGCTTGGAGCTGAGTTTGTGGGAAGTTTGGAGGAGTTGGCGTCTCCACTCCTCACTTCTTACTTGCTAAGTATAACAATTGACACTGCACGTTTTCCAGTTTTCCTCTGCACTCTGGGAGTATTTGGATTTATTCCTTCACGAGGATTACTGAGTTTTTGCTGACTGTTTGCTGGGTGTACACGCACCCACCCAATCTGTTTTTGCTCCTGCCAGCAGTACCGATTGGACAGCCTCGAGCGGTGGCCACCTGGGGGTACCAGGACTTGGCGTCTCTGGTGTGTTGCAGGCCTCCGGCTGGCAGTGGAACTTCGTGGGTCCCGGCTCTTCTCTGGATAGGCGTCTCCTACCCTCGGGCCTGCCCACGTACCACCATTTATTATTAATTGGACTCTGCATATTTTGGACTCTGTTTGCACCTTTGCATAATAAATTGTTATTTATTGGTATTCCTACTGACCGCTCATTTACGCCCCCTAACGTGGGTCCGTGCATTCACTTTCCCAACAGGATAACTCAGCCACGTCATGGACTCAGAGGGGCATTTACCATCTAATGACCAACCAATGGAAGTGCAAGGTGCGCAGGATCCACCAGGAGGATCGCTGGGTGAGCTGCGGCACATTCTGTCTAACTTCACTGCTCGGTTGGATTTATTAACTGAGCAGGATGCTCACCTCAGCTGTAGGATGGAGGCTCTCACCGCGCAGATAGACACGCGCACGTCAGGCGCGACTGCAGCCACTCCCCCTCCAGTGGATCAGCCGCCAAACAGAGTTATTCCAGTGGTCGTTCAGAGGGGACGCCCGAAGCTTACATAAGTCCCCCGGAACCGTACGGTGGTTGTGTTGAAACGTGCGCGGACTTTCTGATGCAGTGCACGCTTGTTTTTTCACAACGGCCCATTATGTACACGTCTGAGCACAGCCGGGTGGCTTACGTAATCAATTTACTTCGGGGCAGAGTGCGCACCTGGGCTACGGCGCTCTGGAAACAAGATTCACGGGTCCTCTCTACTTATACTGAGTTATTCGTTTAGACAATGGGCTTGAGGAATTCAAGCGGGAGCGAGATGAAGGGCGTGGCCGGGTGCGCGCTGTCCCTCTCCCCTCCAGATCTGAATTAGTGCTGTCCTCTCCCTGCTCCAAAGCCAGGGCTCTCCACGTTGCACCAGCTCCCCCTGCTGACGAAGCTATGGACACGAGCAGGGTGAAAGTGAAAGTAAAACAAAGGAGGCTGGCACGTGGAGAGTGTGTTTACTGTGGCTCGAATGAGCATGCACAGAATAAGGGGCCCCAGGCGGTTAAACACCAACGCTCAACCTTAGAGACTGGGCTAAGAGTGAGCCATACAAACCACACGGTTGTCGCACGCAAATGCGCACGACTCCCAGTCACAATCCTCTGTGGGGATTTAACCCTTACTGCTCCATCACTGATTGACACAGGATCGAAAGGGAACCTACTGGATAGTAGGTGGGCTAAGGCTGAAGGGCTCCCTCTAGTGGCCGTTCCTTCACCATTAAAGGTGCGGGCGCTAGATGGCACCCTACTACCAGAAATCACACACCAGACACAGCTTTTAACCTTGGTTGTCTCTGGGAATCACAGGGAGGAGATTGTGTTCTTTGTGACACCTTCTACCTCCAGGATAATTTTGGGTTTTCCATGGATGGTAAAGCACAATCCCCAGATTGATTGGCCGTCTGGGGTTGTGGCTCAATGGAGCGAAACCTGCCACCGGGAGTGTTTAAGATCCTCGGTGCCACCTGGTGATGAAGTTAAAGAGGAGGTCAGAGTCCCCCCCAATCCCACGGAGGTGCCGACTGAGTATCATGACCTTGCTGACGTCTTCAGCAAGGATCTGGCACTCACCCTGCCCCCGCATTGACCGCATGATTGTGCCATTGATTTGGTTCCAGGCGCTGAGTATCTGTCCAGCAGACTTTACAACCTCTCACTTCCTGAACGCGAATCAATGGAGACCTACATCCAGGACTCATTAGCTGCCGGGCTAATCCGAAATTCTTCATCCCCGTTAGGTGCAGTTTTCTTTTTTGTGGGCAAGAAGGACGGTGGTCTCTGTCCATGCATTGATTATAGAGGGCTGAACGAGATTACGGTTCGCAACCGATACCCGTTACCTCTATTGGATTCAGTGTTCACGCCCCTGCATGGAGCCAAAATTTTCACAAAACTGGATCTTAGGAATGCTTACCATCTGGTTCGGATACGGAAGGGAGACGAATGGAAGACGGCATTTAACACCCCCTTAGGTCACTTTGAGTACCTGGTCATGCCGTTTGGCCTCACCAACGCCCCCCGCGACATTTCAGGCTTTGGTTAATGACGTTTTGCGGGATTTCCAGCATCGATTCGTCTTCCTATACCTAGACGATATCCTCATCTTCTCCCAGGACCCTGAGACTCATGTTAAGCATGTCCGTCAGGTCCTTCAGTGGTTATTGGAGAACCAGCTGTTTGTGAAGGCTGAGAAGTGTGAGTTTCATCGGACTTCTTTGTCCTTCCTGGGGTTTATTATCTCCTCCAACTCCGTCGCACCTGATCCGGCTAAGGTAGCTGCGGTGAGAGATTGGCCCCGACCGTTAAATCGTAGGAAGCTGCAACAGTTCCTAGGGTTCACCAATTTTTACAGGAGGTTCATTAAGGGCTATAGTCAGGTAGTTAGCCCCCTTACAGCCCTGACCTCCACCAAAGTCCCCTTCACCTGGTCGGATCGGTGCGCAGCCGCGTTTAGGGAGTTGAAACACCGGTTTTCGACTGCACCAGTTCTGGTGCAGCCCGATCCTAATCACCAGTTTATAGTTGAAGTGGATGCCTCTGACTCAGGGATAGGAGCCATGCTGTCCCAGAGCAGGGAGTCCGATAGTGTTCTCCACCCGTGCTTACTTCTCCCGCAGGTTGACCCCCGATGAATGGAACTATGACGTTGGCAATCGGGAACTCCTGGCGGTGAAAGAGGCCCTTGAGGAGTGGAGACATCTGTTGGAGGGAGCTGTGGTCCCATTTGTGGTTCTCACTGACCACCGGAACCTGGAATATATCCAGACCACCAAGCGTCTGAACCCCAGGCAAGCCCGATGGTCACTATTTTTTGGACGCTTCAACTTCAAGATCACCTACCACCCCGGGACCAAGAACATCCAGTCTGACGCCCTGTCCCGGGTGCACTAAGAGGAAGTTGTAGCAAGGCTGTTGGACCCACCAGACACCATCTTACCGGAGTCCACTATCGTCGCAACCCTCACATGGGACGTGGAGGGAGTGGTCAGGGAGGCCCTGACGCGAAACCCGGACCCCGGAGGTGGACCATCCAACAGACTGTACATGCCACCAGATGCTCAGACTGCCGTGTTGGACTTCTGTCACGGTTCCAAGCTCTTCTGCCATCCGGGGGTGCGAAGGACCGTGGCAGTGGTCCGGCAGCAGTTCTGGTGTCCGTCAGTCGAAGCCAAAACCAGGGACTACGTCCGGGCATGCACCACCTGCGCCAGGGGCAAGGCATCCCACCAACCGGAGAGGGGGCTCCTCCAGCCATTACCGGTGCTTCATCGCCCCTGGTCCCACATCGGAGTGGACTTCGTCACAGGTCTCCCTGCTTCCCAGGGTAAAACGGTCATCATGACGATAAAGGACCGGTTCTCGAAGGCGGCCCACTTCGTGGCCTTCCTGAAGCTCCCGACTGCCCAGGAGACTGCAGACCTCCTGGTCTACCATGTCGTGCGTCTGCATGGTATCCCCACGGACATCGTCTCAGACCTTGGTCCTCAGTTCTCCTCGCAGGTCTGGAAGAGCTTTTGCAAGGAGCTAGGGGCTACGGTGAGCCTGTCATCCGGGTACCACCCACAAACGAACGATCAAGCACAGCGGGCTAACCAGGACCTAGAGCAAGCCCTGAGGTGTGTCACATCAGCGCACCCGATGGCCTGGAGTCAACACCTGGCCTGGATCGAGTACGCACACAACAGCCAAGTGTTGTCCTCTACCGGCCTCTCCCCATTCGAGGTCTGCTTGGGGTATCAACCTTCATTGTTCCCAGCTGTCGAGGGAGAGGTTGAGGTGCCCTCGGTCCAGGCCCACCTCAGGAGATGCCGTCAGGTGTGGAAGAAAGCCTGCTCTGCTCTCCTGAAGGCCCGGACGTGGGCTAAGGACCATGCGGACCGCCGACGAGCCCCGGCCCAGCTTATCAGCCCGGGCAGGAGGTTTGGCTGTCAACTAAGAACATCAGCCCTGCTGCAGTTAAACTGCTAATCCCGGCATCACTGAAGATTCACCCTGTTTTCCATGTGTCCTGGATCAAACCACACCTTACATCAGACCTCTGTATCCCTGGACTGGCGCCACCTCCTGCCCGGATCATTGATGGAGAACCAGCATGGACCGTCAAGAAACTCCTAGATGTTCGTTGGAGGGGCTGGGGTTTTCAATATCTGGTAGACTGGGAGGGGTATGGCCCCAAGGAATGCTCCTGGGTGAAGAGGAGCTTCATTTTGGATCCCGCCCTCCTGGCGGATTTCTAGAGAGAGCACCTGGACAAGCCGGGTCGGGCACCAGGAGGCACCTGTTGGGGGGGGGGGTCCTGTTATGTGGGCCGCTGAAGAGGAGGTACTGCTGGCCCACCACCAGATGGCACCCTGCCATGCTGGCACTTTTTGGCCCTTAGAGGGCACACGGGCCTGTTGGCCTCCTTGGACACCACCAGGTGCGCTCCGCTGGCTGTCAGCTGTTTCTCATCCTCATCATCATCACTCCATAAAAGCCTGGGAAAGACACCATAACTCTGCAGAGTTATCAGCTTACCACACAGGTAAACCTACTCAGCCGTTTTGTGCCGTACGCACATTCATTGTTACTGAAGTCTTTGCAATTGTGATTATATACTTGCAGCTTGGAGCCGAGTTTGTGGGAAGTTTGGAGGAGTTGGCATCTCCACTCCTCACTTCTTACTTGCTAAGTATAACAATTGACACTGTGCGTTTTCCAGTTTTCCTCTGCACTCTGGGAGTATTTGGATTTATTCCTTCAGGAGGATTACTGAGTTTTTGCTGACTGTTTTCTGGGTGTACACACACCCACCTAATCTGTTTTTGCTCCTGCCAGCAGTACCGGTCCGACAGCCTCGAGCGGTGGCCACCTGGGGGTACCAGGACTTGGTGGCTCTGGTGTGTTGCAGGCCTCCGGCTGGCGGTGGAACTTCGTGGGTCCCGGCTCTTCTCTGGATAGGCGTCTCCTACCCTCGGGCCTGCCCACGTGTCACCATTTATTATTAATTGGACTCTGCATATTTTGGACTCTGCACCTTTGCATAATAAATTGTTTATTGGTATTCCTATTGACCGCTCATTTACGCCCCCTAACGTGGGTCCGTGCATTCACTTTCCCAACAAACCAATCACAGCTCTTAGAAGACTGTGTCATACCAAGCATCGGATTCAACCCTGCCTCCTCACAAAGATAAAAGTTTCTGTCCCCTCCTTGCTCAGACTTGATCTCAGACACTTCCTGGATCACTCTTAAGCTAAGATTCCTTACTAAGAATCTTTAGGCTAAATTGGGAGGTCTCTGAGAGGACTCTGAGAGTCTCTGCGAATACTGGCCCAGATCTTATGACATTCTCTATGCATTCCCATCGGTGGCTAGAAGCCACCACTACAGTCAAAGCTTGCTAGCTCAACAGGAGTGCAGTGGTGCATTTCAGAAGCATCAAATACGCACCAAGTCTATTTTTGATGGATGCCACTTGTTGTACACTTCTGAGTGGCCTCTCATTTAGTGCTTTCCATGTGAAAATTCATGAGATTTTTTTCCTGTCATCCTGTTTTATCACTGCTGAAGCCAAACCTGAATCAAGTGTCTGATGGCTCTCTTGCCAAAACAGGCTCACCTACTCGGATGGATACACCCAAAAACTACCTGACAATTGATCAGGTGGACGGGATCCAGTTTGAAGCATGGCACACTTCAGGACTGACTGTGTGGTTGCTGATTTTTGGATACTTTTACGTGTGGTGGAGATATGAAGGCATGGACAGGACTTTCATTAATGGGTAAAATGTCAACACTATCACATTTGGGCCACAGAAAGTGATCTTGAGCCAGTAATAGGATATAAACTAAGAACTAAAATACAGCCACCAGTCTTTGATCCATGGTGTTCGACCTGGATATAACTGTAGGCTTTGCTTGTGAGAACTTGCACAACAAAATAAGAACTAAGAAACAGACACAAAAGAAAAAGGTTTCAACTATGCAGTGTACTTACTCATTGTACAACCGCAAAAATAAAGAAAAAAATGAGGGTAAACCAGCAACACAATTACATATTGAACAAACATTAATTGCATGTGTGTCTGTGCCTGTGCATTGTTGTCTTTTATACAACCCAGAATCAGAAAAAGTTGTGACTGTATGGAAAATATAAATTAAAAAAAAAACCTGAAGTGAATCTTGCAGTCTCCTCCAAAAGTACTGGAACAGCAAGGCCAATTCATTTCTCTTTGTTGTTCACTGAATACATTTGGGTTAAAGATCAAAAGATGAATATGAGACAATAATTCAGAATTTCAGCTTTTATTTCCTGGTATTTACATTTAGTTGCATTAAGCAACTTTGGACAGATCACCTAGACCACAACATTTTAGGTGAGCAAAAGTAAAGGAAAAAAATCAAATTAAATAACATTTAATATTTGGTGGCATAACCCTTGATGCAACAACTGGCTAAAGCCTGTGACCCATGGACATCGCCAGACTGGTACATTCTTCATTTGTGATGCTATTCCAGACATTTACCACAACTTCTGTCAGTTCTTGTTTGTTTCGGGGGTTTTCTCCCTTCAGTCTCCTCTACAGGAGGTGAACTCCATGCTCTGTTTGGATTAAGATCAGGTGATTGACTTGGCCAGTGTCAAACCTTCCACTTTTTCCCCTGATGGAGTCCTTTGTTTTGTTGGCTGTGTGCTTTGGGTTATTGTCGTGCTGTATGATAAACATCCTCCCCATTAGTTTGGATGCATTTCTCCGTAAACTGGCAGGCAAAAGGTCTCTGTACACTTCTGTATTCATTCTGCTGCTACCATCGTCAGTTACATCATCTATAAATATTGATGAGCCTGTTCCAGAAGCAGCCATGCAAGCCCAAGCCATGACATTACCTCCACCATGCTTCACAGATGAGCCTGTGTGCTTCAGATCATAAGCAGTTCCTTTCTTTCTCCACACTTTGGCCTTTCCTTCACTTTGGTAGAGATTAATCTTGGTCTCATCAGTCCATAAGATTGTGTTCCAGAACATTTGTGGCTCATCTCTGTACTTCTTTGCAAATTCTAATCTGGTCTTCCAATTGTTGCAGCTGATGAATGGTTTGCATCTTGTGGTATGACCTTGATATTTTTGCTCTCTGAGTCTTCAAACAGTGGATTTTGATATCTTCACCCCTGCACTGTGGAGGTTGTTGGTGATGTCACTTACTGATGTATTTGGGGTTTTCTTTACAACTCTCACAATATTTCTGTCATCAACTGCTGTTGTTTTTCTTGGCCGACCTGTTCAATGTGTGTTCCTCAGTACACCAGTAGTTTCTTTCTTTTTCAGGACATTTCAAATTGTTGCGCTGGCTATGCACAATGTTTGTCCAGTGCCTCTGATCAAGTTTTGTTCTTTTCTCAGCTTCAAAATGGCTTGCTTTTCTCCCATAGATAGTCCTCTGGTCATCACGTTGGTTTGTCCTCATAAGCAAGAAATGCAACTGCATTTCTTACTAGCCTTGGGTTTAACCCAGTGGTTCCCAAACTTTTTCAAGACAAGTACCCCTTTGGGCATTTGAGTTTCTGTCATGTACCCCCTGTCACCGGCGGACTTGACATGTCATTTAAGTTTTATCAACCACATAAAATTACATCATATATATACCACAATATACAGACACATCTGTGTGTATCATTTATTAGAATAACAAATGTTTTATTAACTTCAGATTTAGTGGGCTGAACCTTTGAGGCACTTATTAACAAAACCTACTGAAGCCTCATTTCAGTATCTGCCTTAATTAAAACAATTTAAACCACAATGTGAACAATTATAATGCAATGGAAAACTCCAATGTTTAATTTTAAGCGTGGGCTTGACTGGATGCACACAGCTCAGTAATGTTAGGCTCAATGCGTGAAAGGCTGAGTCTCAAGTCATTTTCAACATTAAGTCTGGCTCTGTATTTTGTTTTCATGTTCGTCAGTGTGGAAAATTCACTTTCACACAAATACGTAGTTGCGAATGTCATGAGAGTCTTAATAGCGCGCTTTGCAAGTGCAGGTTGCTCCACGCGCAGGCCAATCCAAAAGTCAGTCAGTGTCTTCTGATTAAATTCTGCTTTTAGCGATCCATCTGTTGCAATGTCAATAAGGCTCTCCTGTTCCGCTGTTGATAAAGATGTGGTCACAGCACTAAATGGATGACGTATCCACTCGTTTGACCCGTCCGCCTCAGGAAAATATCTGTGCAGCTCTGCAGACAGTGCGCCAAGGTGCGCCTTCATCTCTGCTTTCACGCAGCCTCTGTCTGAGTTCGTTTGAGCACAAAAACTCATGCAACACTGGGAAAACTTCGGTATTGTTTGACTCAAGGGAGTTTATCCAGAGTTTTACCTTTTTGATCATGGCCTCAATTTTATCTTGAACATTGAATATTGTTACAGTCAGCCCTTGTAATCCAAGATTTAATTCATTCAGATGTGAAAAAAATGTCACAAAGATAAGCCAGACTAGTGAGAAATTCTTCGTTGTGCAAATGTTCTGACAGGGCAAAATCATGTTTACTGAAGAAAACTTTAAGTTCATCTCTCAACTCAAAAAAGCGAGTTAATACCCTGCCTCTTGAAAGCCAGCGCACCTCTGTGTATAATAACAGCGTCTCATACTCACTGCCCATTTCATTACACAACGCAGCAAACAAGCGTGAGTTCATGGGCCTGGCTGTTGTGTGTTGGGGGGGTGTGGCTGGACATTTTGGTGTTCTTTTCTTTTCTTTGCTCTCCAGGTGGTATGTAAACTGATTTATTGTCTGTGGAGAAGGTGCTGGCAGAAGAGTCCTTCACCCTCATCAACATTATGTGCAGCACCTGTGGATGGTGCTCACGTGCAACCTTAAAGACTTTCAGCTGAAGCAGATAATGAGATGGCGTTCTGCATTTAAGCCATGTGTGATTCAAGCAGAATTGCCGGGAACTCAACCTTGTGATGTTCGTTTGTGAGACGCTGAGGACCGCGCCTGGGTTTGACACATCGTGCCTGTGAAGGAGGAAGGGTGAGGGACACATGCTGTCAGCACACATCAGAGGTGATTGTTTGACTAATTGTTGATAGTAACTTGGTATTTTGTTACGCAGTATATTTGAATTGTGATGAGAATTGTGCAGCTCGCTTCTCACTGCGGTGGCGTGCGGACTGGTGATCCTCCACCTGTTGTGAGAAGCTGCTCATTTACATAAAGCTTAAATATAGACCTGAATGTGTTGCTGATAGTGTGTGCCTTTTGAAGGATAGTGGTTGTAGCTGCTGACTTACCTCACCTTTTCTATCCTTCGCAGAGTCGGTTTGTCGTGTCCACCTGGAGGGTGTTTGGTGGTAAACGTGGGTCCAGAAGCGCCGGGCCTCGATCCTTTTAGGCGCTGGAGAGCGTGCCAGCCTTCACTCCACCAGACTGACGCATCTTTTGTTCATACACTTTGTTATGCACCAGAGGGTGGAAAAATAAATTGTTTTGTTATTGGAACCGCTTTCTGGTTATTTTAGCGCTGGGTTCCGTCAGACGCAGGTCCGCTCCTCAACCCGCGTCGACACATAACACTGGCTTTCACAAAGTTGACCATCTTTATGGTGATGTCCAAAACATTCTTGAGGTGAGCAGGTATTCCCTTTGCAGCCAGCGCCTCACGGTGGATGCTGCAGTGTACCCATGTGGCATCTGGTGCCACTGCTTGAATGCGTGTCACCACACCCCCATGTCTACCTGTCATTGCCCGTGCGCCATCTGTGCATATACCCACACATCTATCCCACATTAGGCCGTTTGTGTTCACAAAGTTATCCAGCTTTTGAAAAATGTCAAGTGCAGTGGTCCTTTCCTCAAGAGGTTTACAAAAGAGCATGTCCTCTGTTACTGTCCCTTCATGTATGTAACGCACGTATACAAGGAGGTGTGCAAGGCCATCAACATCTGTGGACTCATCCAGCTGTAGAGCGTAATACTCGCTGCCTCTTACCCACTGAAGAAGCTGTTTCAAAACGTCCTCAGCCATAGCACTGATGTGTCGAGAAACTGTGTTGTTCGATGACGGGATAGTCCGTATAGTCTTTTTTGCCTTTTCCCCCAACATTGCTCCAACCATATCTGAGGCAGCAGGGAGTATTAAATCCTCCACTATAGTGTGTGGCTTGTTAGTTTTAGCAACTCTATAGCTGACCATGTATGATGCTCGCAGCCGGTTCCTGTTGGCAGTGTCTGTCTCTGCAATACAACTTTTACTTGCAGATAATAGTTTCAACTGACGCTCAAAGTATTCACGTGGTTTATTTTTCAAATGGGGATGACTGGTCTCTAAATGCCTGCGCAATAGTGATGGCTTCATTGCATTTTGCGATAGAACTTTTGCACAATTAACACACTGAGGGCGAAGAAATCCACCCGTGTTAACACACGTGAAACCAAGAGCAATGTAGTTGTCATCATATTTGCGATTCTCTGATGTCTTATTCTCTCGATTAAATAGTCTTTGGTCTCAATCAAAAGTCTGCTGTCCCACACTTCGATGCTCTGCGTCTCTGTCACCGCTGTCCTCTTTGATGCTGCTGGTTACGCTAGCTTGACTCTCGCTAGCCACACAAACATCGGGGTCATCGATCAGATCTGAGTCCGTCATAGTCGCTGTAGTTGGACAATCAGCTAGACTGTTAGCGCTAGCACCAAGCTGACTAGTTGTGGCAGGTGTCTTGGCACTGGGCTGTTTTCTTCCCGTTAGCCACTTGTCCATATTGCCACTCGTGTGGCGGGCTCATGGGGCGGCTAAGTGAGCTGCGCTGGCATGGCAACAGGTGTCAATCACCCAGATAGTCACACCCATCTGTTGCAATAAATTGACTCAACACTAGATGGTAGCATTTACACACATCTATAATAGTATTGTTTCAGACAGCTTATCACAATTACAGCGTGTTATGACACTTTTTTTCTTTTTTGCTCATTGCCCCGCGTACCCCCCACAGGCACTCACGTACCCCCGGGGGTATGCGTACCACCATTTGGGAACCACTGGTTTAACCTATAAAGACTTCTTTATAGGTTAAACCCAAGGCTACACTAATGCTGAGCTATTTAATGCTTGAACAATCAACCTAAAAGGCAACACCTGGGCAACAAGAAATGTGACCTGTCAGTCACATGTTCCAATAGTTTTGCTCACTTGAAAAATGGTTGAGTTCAAACAAAGGGTGGGATGTCCTGCATTTTTTAACTCATCTACATGTAAGTACCAGAAAATTAAAGCTGAAATTCTGAATGTTTGTCTCATATTCATCTTTTGATCTTAAACCCAAATGTCTTCAGTGAAAAATGAAAACAAATGAATTGGCCTTGCTGTTCCAATACTTCTGGAGAGGACTGTACATTTACTTATATTTCATTGCAAACAATATGAACCCAAGACATTTCATGCTTTTTGTAGTCAACTTCATTTCATTTGTGCATTCGACCATTTCAGACCTGCAACACATTCCAAGAAATGTAAGAAAATAAATAAAAAATTGGGACTCCAAAGTATTTACCACTGTAATTTTGCCATTCCTTCTCACAACTCTGAAAAGGCATTATGGCATTGAGGATACCAAGCGATGAAGTGTTTCAGGTGTTATTTTGTTTCATTCTTCCTGCAAACACATCTTAACGTGTTCAACAGTACGGGGTTGCCGATTTTGCATTTTTTCCAATTCAAAATTCTCCACACATTCTCTTTTGGAGACAGGTAAAGCTCACAGCAGGCCAGTCCATTATCCATACCATCTTCGGCTGCAGCCCTGCCTTTGTAATGTGTACAAAATGTGGTTTTGCATTGTCTTGTTGAAAAACACATGGATATCTCTGGAAAAGATGTTGTCCTGAAGGCAGAATATGTTGCTCTAACACTATACTTTTCTGCATTAATGTTGCCCTCACAGAAGCATAAATTGCTTTTGCCAAGGGCACTGACTCATCCCCATTCCATGACAGACCCTAGCTTTTGGACTTTTTGTTGATATCAGTGTAGGTGGTTCTTTTGGTCTTTGGTTTGGAGCACACAGTGTCCATTTCTTCCAAAAAAAAAAAAGAGCTAGAATACTGATTCATCTGATTACATTACAAAATGTGATGGTCTGACTCAGTTGCCTCCAAGCCCAAAGAAGTTAACTCTGCTACTAGACAGGCTTAATATAAGGCATCTTTTTGCACAGTAAGGTTTTAAGAGCCATTTGTTAATGTAACTTCATAATACGGTGCTTGACAAAGGTTTCCAAAAGTAATCCCTTGCCCATGTGGTTATATCAGCTATTGATGAATGACAGTTCTTGATGCAGTGCTGTCTGACGAATAAGATATCATGGGTGTTCATTTTAGGTTTGCACTCTTGCCCTGTATACCCCAAAATTCATCCAGATTCCTTGGATTGTTTATTGATATTATGTACTGTAGAGTGAGAAATATGTAAATTCCTTCCACTCTTTCTTTGAAGAATATAGTTTTAAAACATTTCAATTTTCTCACACATTTGTTGACAGGATCTTTGGCATCTTAGCTCCTCAAATTCTTAACTTTTTGTTATTTGGTACAAAAGTACCAAATCATGATTTCCACCACCTGTTGACATCACCTGTTTGAAATAACTTTATTATTAATTATTATTATTATTGTTACCTCATTACTGTAGGAATGGGTGTATATTAACAAATGAAATGAAGCTGACCACACAAAACATGAAATATCTTGAGTTTATGCTGGCTGTATTGCTGGCTACAAGCCTTTTTTAATTGCATTTTCTGTACTGTCCCAACTTTTTTCTGATTTGGGATTGTAAGGTTACTTATGTCTTTATGAAGTTTGGTATGTTCTGCAAATCACCTTTTTTTATTGTGCCATAAAAGGAGCTCTGTAAATAGGTTACCATACATATGTATTAAACTATGAAAGAAATCATTATGTTCAGAGCGCAGGATTCTTTGAAATGTTCCTGCCTCGTGCTTTTTATGCTAACATGCACTCTGCATGACTACATAAAAAGCACTCTTGTTTTCTCTCAATGCATTTGACAGAGTTCTTCACTCTGTAAAAGAAAACATTTTTGTACATATATCAAAGCGGGACCTTGAATAACATGAGATTACAGCGCAGGAGCGACACATGTCAGCTTATAGTCACGCAGTCACCCTGACTGACGATTACTGTCAATGGAACTAATGTAAATGTCACAATGCATCATGTTACTTCACTTGTCTGCATCACAAGAACATTCAGTGATCTGTGGAAGGTCAAAGGTCAGTCTACTCCAGGTTAGTAAAGCTCGGTGTGATATAGCACTATGACATGAGTGTACAGAGAGTGAAAATAAACAGTGAGTTATGTGACAGATATGACTGCTGGATATATCAAAAAATAAAAGATGATCCACAGGATAGCTGGTGACTGCTCCCCCCACCCCTTTTTTCTTTTTCAGTCCAAAAGTGGATGACAGAACATGGCATTACTTTATTTGCAAGCGTAAAATCAAAGAAAGCCATAGTAGATCATTTTAATGATTATTTTGCCAATGTGGGGAAAAATTTCGCAACCTCAGTTGTACCTTCTAATGTGAGTTCTTGTGATAACTGGACAAGTAATAACCTTTCCGATTCAATGTTTGTCAGAGAAACTGATTAATATGAAATAATTGATATAGTTCATGAACTAAAAGGGAAAAAATAAACTGATTACGATAATTTTGATATGTTTTTGATAAACAAAACATAATTGATTGTGTCATTAAACCTTTAACTTGTATCTGTAATTTGTCATTAATGACTGGGAGATTTCCTTCCAAAATGAAAATAGCTAAAGTGATACCGCTGTTCCAATCTGGTGATACACACATTTTTTTTCAAGGCCAATCTCACTGCTACCTCAATTTAAAAAAAAATTCTGGAAAAGCTATTCACAAAAAGGTTAAATGATTTTATATCTAAATATCATATATTAAATGAGCAACAATATGGATTTAGAAAAATCATACTACTTCATTGGCGGTAATTGATTTTGTGGAACATATTACAAATGCAATTGGTAGGGTTTTTTTTTTTCGACTTACAGAAAGCATTTGATACCATAGATTATACCTTATTATTGGATAAATTATGGAAGCACGGCATCAGAGGATTAGCTAATGATTGGATAGCTAGTTATTTGTACAATAGGTATCAATGTATTCACACTGGTGGGATAAATTCTGAATTTTTGAGGTGCACTTGTGGGGTGCCCCAGGGCTCAGTCTTTGGACCGTTGTTGTTTCTTTTGTATATTAATGACATATGTTTAGTTTCTAAGTTTGTGAGTTGTATTTTATTTGCTGATGACACGACTGTGTTTTGTAGTGGGGATCATCTGGGACAGGTTCTGGACATGATGGAGAGGGACCTACAGAAGTTTATAGAATGGTTTGATTCAAACAAATTGTTCACTTTGGTAAAACAAAGTGTATCATATTTGGAAATAATCCCATGAATTTATGTAGAAATTTGCTAGTACACAATATTGAAACTGAACTTGTAAATGAAACAAAATTTCTTGGGGTCTTTATTGATGATAATCTAAGTTGGAAAACACACATAAATTATGTTAAATCTAAAATGTTAAAGATCATTGCCATTTTGTATAAAGCACAATACTTTCTCCCCCAACACTCATTAGTTACCTTATTATAGCATTCATTACTTGTTCAAATATGGCCTACTGTATTGGTTTGGGGAACCACCCACAAAACTAATACAAATCCTATATATTTACTTCATAAGAAAGCTATAAGAATTATTAGTAAGAAACCATATCACAAGCTAACAAATCTATTGTTTATCTGTTTACATATTTCAAAATTTGGGGACCTGATTGATTATATCATAATACAAATTATGTTTAAAGTAAAAAATAAACTTTTACCACAACATGTCCAGGACCTGTTTAAAATGAGGGACTCCAGTTATAATTTGCGAGGAGCATTATTATTTCAGAAATCAAAGATTCACTGTAAAAAGTAATTGTGTCTCTGTTCAAGGTGTTAATATTTGGAATAATTGCCCGGATAACATAAAATTCCTCGGCAATTTGGTTGGCTTTAAAAGGCTCTACAAAAAAATTTTATTACTTGCTATAGCAAGATGAATTAGGTTTATTGATTTTGTTTTGTTTTTGGTGCACTGCTGTTTGCATGTTTGTGTTTTGAAATTTTAGTTCAGGGATTAATTTATACTTTGTATTAGTTATTATGGGTATATGTACAATTTCACATACATATGTATACATTTTTATTTTTTGATTAAAGGGGTGAGTGTTTACAAGCTTTTGCTTCTGCCTACACCCTTTGAGGCGCATGGGTGCATTGTTGGATTATTTTCATTCTTTGTAAGCTTCTTGTTGTTTTGGATCTGTGTGTGCCGAATAAATTCATTCATTCAATTAAAATATGAATTGTCGGCATCAAATTAATGCAGTGCACTTACTGATTAGTGCCTGTGTTTAAGATCACATATCCCAGTCTGCACAAACACATGCACATTTAGGATTCCAAAGCAATATGACAGCAGCGGTGCTATGAAACCCACAGAGACACAGTGGCTGCACACGCTGAATACTAAAGTTGCTCAGCTTGGCTGCTGTGTGATATAAAAGTCATTTGCTGTTGGGTGACAGTAACTTGCATTCAAAGGGTATTGTGGTGAAGATTTAATACCAGTCATTGGCGGCGGCAGTGGAGGCAGTGGTGGGGGGGCACATCCAGACAACCTTTTGTACAAGGGTCAGTTTCTTTTGATCTGAATGACATTGGTGTTGTGCAGTGAGCACAGATTGTATGATTTCTACTCGCGTCTCTGATGCAAGATAAAGAGGATTGTAAATCGATTCCATTGATGTGCTCCCCCCCTCCCCCTTCATCGCTTCAATTTAGGTTACAGTACAATAACGCTGTCTGAGCTGCAGAAAGGTTTCCAACATGACACTTCAATGGCTGTTGAGTAGATAAGAATAGCGTGCCACCGGGCGTTAACGGGGCATTGTGGACTCAACCAAAGACGATGTGGGTTTGAGACAGACGGGAGAAATGAGTCAGGCTGATGATGTCATGTCTGCAGCCTCTGTAAACACACGGGTGGAGAACAAGACACGTGATGAAACAGCACTAAAGGATTAAAAAACTGTTAAAATGGGCCAGGAGTTTGGGGGGGGGGGGGGGGTGTGTGTAACGCACCGGATGGCTCCTCGTCCTCCTTGGTCTCATTTGTTTATTTCAAAGCAGTAATTAGGATAAATGTGTGTTCGCGCCGAGTTTAATTTTCATCACTGCATTTTTCTTTTTCTTTTTTAATTTCCGTTAGCCAACTGCTCTCTCTTAATGATTTTCAACACAAGTTCACGCCTGTTAAAAGATATTAAGCACAGAGTGGCCTGCAAAGCCAATTTTGTTTAGAGGGCTGATGCTTGTGGTCACACTCTGTTAAAGGTGCCTACTGCCCCCTGGTGGGCTGTAGCTGTACTTACAGGCTACCGAATTTGGAGGAAATATGCTGAGGAAAAAAATAAACAGTGGCTTCACAGATGCCATCTTTCTATTTTGTTCAATTCTGAGGCATCTTATGAGTGAATGATGTATTTACAATTTTTTCTAAGTGTACTTACTGAAAGTGCAGAGATTGACAATGGGTTATACTCAAAATTCAACATTGGTACTTAATATTTCCTTCACATCCATGTCACTGGAATGACTGGCATCACTGGCATTGTTCATTAAACATTTATGAATTGGATTACATCTCTTGTCGTTCTCATTGGGATGAATTTACTGTGCAGTGTGTTAAGTGTTTTGTTTTTTGTTTATGTCGTGCGACGTGTGGAGCCAGACTCCCTTTAATATTTTGTCCATTTTAAGTTTGTTTTACTTTTGCACAAATGTCAGCATCTCATAAAGCCTCACCCTGCACATATTTGAAATTACTGTACACTGTGTTGCTGTTCGGCACCCATCTCATCTGTGAAATTTTACACTAATTCATATAAATTTTTTTTATTCATTTTTCTTTGTAAACGTGAATGCGCACGGATCTCATTCTGGGACAGTGACTCGAGACAAACGAGTATCAGTAAGCTTTCACTTATAGGTTAATTTTTCAGAAGAAAATGGTAAATTAACCAATTCCATTTATGATCCCAAAGTTTCTGATTGAAATAACCCGTTCATTTACTTTAACAGCCTGGCTCGCTGTTTCCTCTTCACCTCAAACAAAGAGAATATAGTACCGAGAGGGGACACTCAATAGAACGCCCCATAGCAACATGGCTTTGTTCTGCTGCTGCCATTTTTGGCTGTTTTAAGCCAGTCAGACCCACAGCCTGTGGTCAGAGCACATGATACATATTCGAATCATGTATAAAATTAAAAACAAGCTTTTTCCTCAGCATGTCCAGGATCTGTTTAAAATGAGGGAGTACAGTTACAATTTCAGAGTAACGTCAGTATTTGAGAAGTCAAACATTCGAACTACTGTAAAAAGTCATTGCATTTTCTGTCTGGAATAATTGTTCTGATAACATCAAATTATCTGGTACTATAGTTGGCTTTAAAAGGCTCTATAAGAGCGTTATAATCTAATGAACTAGATTTATTGATTTTGTTATTGGGGGATTGTGCACTGTTGCTTGTCTGGTTGTGTTTGGGATTTTTTTGTTATTGATTCATTTATACTGTTTGTGCTTGGTGTTTGTTGTTGTGACTCTGTGTGTGTGCGTGCGTGTGTGTGTGTATAGATAGATAGATAGATTTTTCCTGCTTTCCTAACAAATTGACAAAAATGTGGTTGCATGTTATGAAAAAGTAGACATTCATTTTTCTTCATTTTTTCTTCATTCTACCCATCAGTAACAAAGACGTGTGTTCACCGCAGCCAGGACCAGAAACAAATATCAAATGGGCCTGATTAACATGACAAAATTAATGAGATGTGATGAGGCTGACTGACTGAGACTATTAAAATCGCTATTAGCTAAATGAAACCCAGTACGGTTCCAGGTTTGGATACTGCAACCACTAATTCATCTTAATCCTATTGTAACTGCACCCATAATGAGCTGGATTGTTGCTTTTATTATAAAGACATCTTATTGCATCTTATTGTGTTATAATAAACACATTAGCGGCTGCCATTGATTGAGTGGGTGAGATCATCTAATGTGATTACACCGCACACCTCATGGTTACTCATCCACAAAATGAGCACTAACTGTCCTACCAGCATACAAACCAATTAGATTGGCAGCTGGAGCCAGGTGATGGTGTGGAAACACTGGTCCAGTGTGGATCAAAATGACTTGTTACAGCTCAGTAGCTGTGCACACAGCTTGGCCATTTGGCTTGCGTCACACAGTCGTGAGCATAGCTGTAAGGCGTGTCCACGACTGCGGAGCAGGAAAGAAGACAGACAGATGACCAGACAGTACCTCTGTGAGCCAGTTTCTGTAGGAGGTTCCTGAGGCGCTGCACAGCAGAGGAAGACATATCGTATGTGCGCAGGTCTGCACCAGCCAACTCCTGGCACCTTCCGAACAATCCATCTGCAGAATGAGACACGGGAAGGAAGACTGTGAAAACAAGTTATTGCATATTCATGAGTGAAGCATTAGCTACACACATCAGACAGATTGAGCTTTTTTTTGGCATGGATCGGGGCTCTGATGAGTAAAGCATTTTGCTGCTCAGTCGCTGCAGTGTGCACTACCTGCAGTGTCTGTACTAACGTCCAGTTTGAGGGAGCTAATAGCTGACATTTTTCCTCTGACAGCCACACGATAAACAGACATTCCTGGCAGGAAGGACTTTATCAGGAACCCTGGTAATCTCCCTATCGGCAGGCCTCCCGCTGCACTCAATAGAAGTTGCTAGGCAACCCACGCCACCGAATCCCTATCAGCCTCATTTTTGAATGGCTGGTCTGGACCTGTGAAGGATGCTGAGACTCAGGGGGTCAGGATGCACTGTACAGATGCAACGCCTGGAATACAAACTACTAATGCCGTCACCTACTCTCAGCTGTGGAGATATATCCACGCGTGTCGTCGCTCGGTGGAAGTCCACCTCAAAGATAATCTCAAGAGATGAAGCCTGAATATTCTATCTGATCCGAGTGTGCACGTGTGCAGTCAAACATACATGCGAGTGTGAGTATGTGTGAAGATGTTGCTGTGATTAGATGGGATGAAATGGTGTGAATCGACACTATGTCACGCGCCATAGCGTCACATTATTTAGAACCAAGATGTCCGACAATGACAGCTAACATTACCGATTGATGTTCACTGTCGCATCGGAAACGGAAAAACACAAAATAAACGCGTGCTACCTGACAACATACTAAGAGTTAGCACTCATGTTCAATAATATCTCATATCTACAAACAGTAAATAAGCATCAGTATCAGGGATGAGCAACTTTGATGATGGGAGGGGATCAAATTTAATTCTCACTGTCAAAGGACCGCATATTAAATCAAGCGCAAAATGCTACTAACGCAATAATTAGCTGCTTGAAGGGAGACAAAGACGGCCGTAAGGCTTTCTAAATTCACCCACGCCCACTGCCTGAAGAAGCATGAAGGTTGATGTGCGTCTCTTTCTTTCTACCTGACAATGTTTTACTCCCCTGCAATTGACTTGGCCTCCATTCGTGGAACTGCCTTATTTAATGTTTTGTTCCTTTCCGATAGATGCATCAGGATGACAGACAAAAAATAAAAGAAGTCCTGGTGGATACTATATTTCCTAGCCATGATACAAATTAGAATTAATGTCTTCTGGTGTCTACTGTTTTTCTTGGGGTCACCACAGTAACTCAGTTGTGGATCTGCATGTTGATTCAGCACATTGTATGTTAGGTACCATAACTGAGGTCACTCCAGATGTATATACTGAATGAGGCATCCGTGACCTTGAAATGGGGACCTTTTTTTGGAAGGTAAGGATGCTAATCCCTTGTGGCACCTCATCCAACACAATATGGAACAGCTCTGGGTCCCGGGTGACAACCACCCAGGCAGACAACCGATCTGCCCTCATCTCTCGAAAATAACCATCTACCCGCCACAGCCAGATGAAATGGGGGCATCCCCTTGGCCTTCTCCAGCCATTGGGGTCCTCAAAACTGAGGTACCTGCATGTTTAAGTTCACTCACAATGTAAGTGATACTCCTGATCTGAGTCTCCCTAAATAAATGCTCATTTGATGCAAAGTCATTCCAGTAGTACATAAGGATGCTCCAAAGAGACCCAACACCAAACATACCTAGTGATCACTTTAGGTCACTGGTTATCATGTACGTAGTAAGACAGGAAGCACCATTACCATGGAGACGGGGATCATACACTTTCATAAAATTTTGCCATATCAAAGTATGGGTTGCTACGGCTTGCTACAGACTTTACCCCAGCGCCCTCTGGTGGTCATTTTTGGCTGATAGACAATATCTCCGAACTCGGTACAAATACATATAATTTGGTCACTTTTCAAAGGGGCCAGACACATCAATAAAGTCGATTTAACGTACAATGACTTATTTCAGGTCAGCTTAGTGTATAAATCTTATCATTCCAGACAGTGATAGCTGTTAGCTGGCTGTTAGAAGCAAGTTAGAGACAAAATCAAACCAGCTGATTTCAATAGACAAGCCATACAGCCCGAGCATGTTTTGAAAGGGCGGCCAGTTGTGGAAGTATGAATTCTCACCTTCGGATTCTCCACTTCACGGAAGTGACGTGTTTTCGCGCCATCCCACTAACTGTTCTGAAAGCAGCTATAGTTTGTACTCAATTGTAAGGCAATAAAGGATAATAGAATTAAACTCTGTTCATGTATTTCTTAATTTATTCTTAGTAGCAGATGCTAAACACGCTATTTCAGCAGCTACGATACAGACTCACCATGCTAATATTTGGCAGCTCCCATCATATCAGCTAGCAAAAAATGTAATCCAATTTGGTAATATTCTCACTTGCCAAAATATTGTAATATTCTCACTTGCCAAAATACAAACTGTTATAAAAAGAAATAAACATCAACTGAAGACATGTGAACAACAATACTGAATACTACAAATATATTAACTTTAAGCAGCTGTCAGTTCATTACCTACTAGAGGCTGCATTAGCTAGCTAGTGAGTCTTTGCCGGTGGCTGCAATGTCTCTCAATGGTAGTTTGGCTCGTTACCATGGAGCATTAGTTTCATATGCAGACAAATAGCTAATTTAGTATAATAATATTTGTTCACGAGTTAAGTCAGCTTGCAACAAAGTTTGTGATATTAAGAATGCCTGATATTAGTAGCTGAAGGCACCAAATAAGAAAAACAATAATGGTTTTGGAATCTTGGTTGCTAAAATATTTACTTACAATTATTTCTAATATGTTTCTGTGAAATTATTTCTGAATGTTTATGGATTTAGAAAAGGCTTATGATGGGGTCCCAAGAGAAGTCTTACAGTACTGTATGAGGAGAGGAGATCAAGAGTGGCATAAAAGTATGTGAGCGTGGTGCAGGATATGTTTGAGATGGCTTGGTTAAGTGCAGAAAAGTAATGCAGGGTATATCATGAGAATTATGATGAGGATACTGCTGCCAGGCAGAAGAAGAGGAAGGTCAAAGAGGAGGTTTATGGATGTGCTGAGGGAGGATATGCATGTGGGTGATGAGGAGAGTCAGCAGATGTGTGCTAGTGAAACAGTCTTAGTGTAGTACTGATTTGTATTCTCTTTTTTTTGTTCTGGTTATTGTGTTTTGTTGCTGTTCATGCTCCATTTGTTTCTTTTCACTACATCTACTTGTAATGTTTTATGCATAGTGTCCTAATGGTAACAAGGCTGAAATCTATGCATAACTTTTGTCTTTTAATCAATTAAAAATGTAAGGGGGTGGGAACGGTGGCTTAGTGGTTAGCACTGCTGCCTCACAGCAAGAAGACCCTGGGATCGCTTCCCCCTGGTCCTTTCTGTGTGGCGTTTGCATGTTCTCCCCAACTTTGCGTGGGTTCCCTCCAGGTACTCTGACTTCCTCACACTTCCAAAGACATGCAGGTTAGGTGAAATGGGAACTTTAAATTGGCTGTAGGTGTTTATAAGAGTGAGAATGTGTTTGTCTATATGTGGCCCTGCGACAAACTGCAGTGTTGCCAACTCCTCAGTAAGAAAAGTAGCTATTGGCTGTCCTAAAAGTCGGCAGAAGTCGCCAAATGACACATCAGCTAATTTGCATATTATTTGCATGTTATGACATCATAACAGATGTCAGGGAAAAAAACATAGTTTGAGAGATCATTGAATACATTATCAACCTTTTAATATTGTTTGGTAAATTCCATATTCATAAATACAGAGTATGTACTGAAAAGGAATTTACACCGACATCTGGCTGAATTTGAACAATATATAAGCAGTATAAATTAGAGTCTCCCAAATGTCATAAAACTGTCATAAAATTTTAATTTTAAAGAGAATTAATGTTAAAGAAACCCTTTACTTTTGCTATTTTACAATTTATTTTATTTTTTCTATGTCTTTCTATTGTGACCTTGTCCTTTGTTTGTTTACTGTTAATGTATTTGTTTAAATACAGTTTTGGGAAGAAAAAACATCCATCCATCCATTTTCTTCCACATTATCCGGAGTCGGGTCATGGGGGCAGCAGCTCAAGCAAAGCCGCCCAGACCTCTTGATCCACACACACCTCCCCCAGCTCCTCCGGGGGAACCCCAAGGCATTCCCAAGCCAGCCGAGAGACATAGTCCCTCCAGCGTGTCCTGGGTCTTCCTCGGGGCCTCCCCCCGATGGGACGTGCCCGGAACACCTCCCAGCGAGGCGTCCAGGGGGCATCCGGAAAAGATGCCCGAGCCACCTCAACTGGCTCCTTTCGACGTGGAGGAGCAGCGGCTCGACTCTGAGCTCCTCCCGAGTGACCGAACACCTCACCCTATCTCTAAGGGAGCACCCAGCCACCCTGCGGAGGAAACTCATCTCGGCCGCTTGTACTCGTGATCTCATTCTTTCGGTCATGAGCCAAATCTCATGACCATAGGTGAGGATCGGAATGTAGATCGATCGGTAAATCGAGAGCTTTGCCCCCCTACTCAGCTCTCTCTTCACCACGACGGTCCGATGCAGCAGCCGCATCACTGTAGATGCTGCACCGATCCGTCTGTCGATCTCACGCTCCATCCGTCCCTCACTCGTGAACAAGACCCGGAGATACTTAAACTCCTCCACTTGAGGCAAGGACATTCCACTGACCTGAAGAGGGCAAAGCACCTTTTTCCGGTCGAGAACCATGGCCTGGGATTTGGAGGTGCTGATTTTCATCCCAGACGCTTCACACTCGGCTGCAAACCACCACAGTGCACGCTGAAGGTCCTGATTTGACGCAGCCAACAGGACCACATCGTCCGCAAACAGCAGAGACGAGATTCTGTCTGTGGTTCCCAAACCAGACCCTCTCTACACCCTGGCTGCGCCTACAAATTCTGTCCATAAAGATGATGAACAGAACCAGTGACAAAGGGCAGCCCTGACGGAGGCCAATGTGCACTGGAAACAGGTTTGACTTACTACCAGCAATGCGAACCAAGCTCCTGCTGCGGTCATACAGGGACTGGATAGCCCTTAGCAAAGGACCCGGGACCCCGTACTCCCGGAGCACCCCCCACAGGGTGCCCCGAGGGACACGGTCGAACGCCTTCTCCAGATCCACAAAGCACATGTGGACTGGTTGGGCGAACTCCCATGAACCCTCGAGCACCCGATGGAGCATGTAGAGCTCGTCCAGTGTGCCGCGACCAGGACGAAAACCACACTGCTCCTCCTGAATATGAGGTTCGACTATCGGTCGAATTCTCCTCTCCAGTACTCTGGAATAGACCTTACCGGGGAGGCTGAGGAGTGTGATCCCCTGTAGTTGGAACACACCCTGCGGTCCCCCTTCTTAAACAGAGGGACCACCGCCCTGGTCTGCCAATCCAGAGGCACTGTCCCTGACCAACACGCGACGTTGCAGAGGCGTGTCAGCCAAGACAGTCCCACAACATCCAGAGACTTAAGGTACTCAGGACGGATTTCATCCACCCCAGGAGCCTTGCCACCGAGGAGCTTTCTAACCACCTTGGTGACTTCAGCCTGGGTAATGGATGAGTCTGCCCCTGAGTCCCCAGTCTCTGCTTCCTCTTCAGAAGACGTGACGATGGGATTGAGGAGATCCTCGAATTATTCCTTACACCGCCCGACAACATCCCCAGTCAGGGTCAACAGCCCCCCACCTGCACCGTAGACAGTGCTGGTGGAGAGCTGCTTCCGCCTCCTGAGGCGGAATTTCTTTGAGGCCGACTGATAGTCCTCCTCCATGGCCTCCCCGAACTCCTCCCAGACCCGAGTTTTTGCCTCTGCGACCATAAGGGCTGCGGAATGCTTGGCCTGCCGGTACCTGTCAGCTGCCTCTGGGGTCCCACCTGTCAACAAAGACAAGTAGGACTGGCCCATGGGCTAAGGCCCTACCACCAGGCCCTCGTGCGCGAGCCCCAACCCCAGGCCTGGCTCCAGGGTGGGGCCCCGTCTCCTCCATACCGGTCGATGTCTCGGTCCTTGATTTTTTACTGGTCATAGGAGCTTCTGAACTGCCTTTAGTCTGACCCGTCACCTAGGACCTGTTTGCCTTGGGAGACCCTACAAGGGATACAAAGCCCCTTACAACATAGCTCCTAGGATCATCCGGGTACGCAAACTCCCCCACCACGATAAGGTGGCAGCTAGAGGGGGAGAGACAAAAATGCGATTCTTGGTTTGTATATTTATTTTGCCATTAAAATTGGCTATCACTCCTCAAAATAACATAACTTCTCAAGGCCATGGAACCTCAAAGTCTGCAGACTATTAGAGTGCAGCAAACGAGGTAAGTAGGCTGAACGAGTCCGAGTCAGGTTTGACAGTCAATGCAGGAACAGCCGCATGTGTGTTTGAACGCAGAGGATTGTAGATATCCCGCCGCACAGTGCTTTGCAGCAGCAGTGGTGGTGGGGAGACCCCCTGCCACTCAGTGACACAAAGACTAGATCTGAGTCGTCAAACACCAGAAAAGTCTCTACCCAGACAGCAAATAGATCCGGGCTGGATGTAGTCCAACATCTGGTACCAATCCTGAAAACAGATCCGGTCCAGACAGTTTTTGCACCCTGGCCCAGATCCGGCACAGGTCCGCTTTACAGTTCTGGAACAGATCCGGACCAGATCTGAACTGGATCCACAAAAGACCAACCGTGTACACACCATAGCTGGCACGGATCTGGGGCAGATGTGGACCGCATCACAGCACCGTGGCAGGAACAAGTTTTACAGGGGTAAGTTCAGTGGATCCGAGGAAACTGATTTGTATCTATAACACACAGATCAGTGTCCCTGGACTTGCAAAACTTAATTGTCGTAAAGAAACAAACCGCTTTGCAATAGGCATTTAAAAAAAGCCTCAGTGACGATCACGATTACAGAGTTTATAACCGCTAATGGATAGTTTCTGCCGAGTGCAGATAAAATTGCTTATCGTTATGCCCCATGTTCCTGCCACGGTGCTGTGATGCGGACCACATCTGTCCCAGATCCGTGCCAGATATGGTCTGTAAACGGTTGGTGTTTTGCGGATCCAGTTCAGATCTGTTCCAGAATTGTAAAGCGGAGCCGTGCCGGATCTGGGCCAGGGTACAAAAACTGTCTGGACCGGATCTGTTTTCAGGATTGGTACCAGATGTTGGACTACATCCGGCCTGGATCTATTTGCTGTCTGGGTAGTGACACCAGCAAAAGTCGCTAGATTTGTCACTAGTTGCTTTTGAGAAAATAAGTAATCGAGAGGGTTTGGAAAGTCACCAGATTTAGCGAGAAAGTTGCCATGTTGGCAACACTGACTGACTGGCTTCCTCTCCAGGGTGTACCCCACCCCTCGCCCTATGACTGCTGGGACAGGCTCCAGCCCCCCCATGACATTTCATTGGCGAGCCAGACTGATGAAAGTTGAGGGCCTTATCCAACCCCTGGGCTGACAGTTGCCTACACTGAATTATATACTGCAACATTTTGACACAGACAGGCACATGATGAGTTACAGCTTTGAGAAATAATTATTCTTTTCTCTCATGTTTCTCTATTTTAAACATCCTAGAGCCTAATTTTTCAGCTTTGAGTCAAAGAAAAAAATAATAATTACAGTACCATGTTCTGTGTCGAACTGAGTGAGTAATAATTATAAAGATAATAATGTGGTGTCAGACTAAGCTCCAAATTGAATTCTTATTCTAAAGGAGAAGCGTGTGTTTTTCTGCCTTCCCTTTGCCTGTGACCTGTTAAATGACAGCTCTGCACAGGGAAAAACCCGTGGGAGGTGGCGAATTAGCATAGACAGCAGCAGGTGTTATTTCCAGATCTCAAATAATAGAGAAGAAAAGTTCCCACCCACAGACTCATGGATCATAACAGGCGTGTCTGAATCACATGGCGTCAAGTGTCTCGTTTCCAACTCATATTTCCTAACTAGTGGAAGCATCACTGTTGACAGGTAAAATGATCACGAAGCAATCACTCTGCTGGAATGACATCACATTTGAAGGAACGTCACACAGCATGTAAGAAATGAATGGAGGCCATGACGTAAGAAGTGAAAAAGGCAAACTGTTAAATCTCTGATGATCTGCATCAATCGCCAGTTTCCATGACAATGGCCACATAAAATATGTTGTGAGAGACAGTCCCTGCAGCTGCCAGACACACAGTTTTAATGCATTAACAAAAATGGAATGAGGTGTTTTACAAAGTAAACACTGTATTAGAACTGTGATATTCTCAGATAACGTTACACTTAACTCCACTACTAAAATATGTCAGCAGATAACGGCATCAGTGGCGCGTCACAACAATGTTGGCAAATAGGCAACTGTTTGGTGCAAGAAAGTACCAGGAATTGCACTTGAAACAGAATGTGTTCTTGCTGTAATACACATCGGTTGTGTTTTTGTATTGTTTATCTGTATGCAGGGTTTGCACTTTATAAGATCCAGTCAGGGAACGTCCAATGGTGCCATGTGTTGCCACATCCTCCACACCAGGGTACCATCCAGGGTACTGGATTGCAACCATCCAGGTAGACAACCACTGGAAAGCCATTTGGAATCTTATGTCTGGAAAAGACGACACCACCAGAGCACAAAGGGGCTTGTTATTGGAGGGTGGTGACTAGGGCAGCGGTGAGGGATCATCCACTGCATCACGGCACCCAGGTCAAAACCTGCGATGGCTCAGATGGGTGGGTGCTTTCCCTTCTTATGTTTCTCCTTTGGATAATAAAAAAATTATAGTTGGTTGGACACTTTGCAGCATGACCATTGGCTGCTCAGAGGGCGGGTGATGATGTGGTGGTGGTGGTGGGGGGGTGGATCCTTTTTGCCTGGCAGCCCCCAGAGTCTCTTAAGACGTCCCTGGGTGTAAGTGCAAAAAAAAACAGATCTGTTCATCCAAGAATAAAACAAAGCTCCAGAGAACAGCAGAATACATTGACTTAACGATCATCTGTCAAGGTTAAGAAGATATGAGGCTGAAAATAGATCGATTTGTGCCTCCTTGCAAGACTGTTGCTGTTAATGTGATGAACAGACGACAGCTGCACGGCAAATGAACCTTGATCGACAGAATCCATAAGACATAAAACATGTCACAGAATTAATCAGGCTACATTCTGAAAAATCAAGAAGAGGAGTGACATTTCCCACTAGGGAACGGCTCAGCTTGGATAAGTAGCATGTTGACAGGAATAAAGGAGATTTATAGGTAAAAAAGGTAAAAAAAAAAAAGGTAAAGAGCTTTAAATCCACAAGGTTTCTCCCCCACTGTGACAAACGGTGAGATAGCTGGCTGCTGTAAAAACCATTTAAACTGGAAAAGTGAAACCTTTGGCAGAACAGAAACAAACACTAAAGCTGACAGTCAGCAAAGTATTTCCAAAAGATGAGGGGAAGGTGGACCCAGGAGACAAATTAAGACATATTGGAAAAGAAGGGGTAAGCTGTGCAGCATCATAGTGAAAATGGACGTGCACGAAGCAAACTGGTGAAAAGCTGTGGTGATCAGGGTATGTTAAGCTAGTAGTCATTATCTTGTTACATCCACCAAGGACATAATAAAATCATTGGCGTTTATTTATTAATTTATTTGTCTGTCTGTCAGCAAGATTACTTCAAAACTACTGCACTGGTTTTGATAACTTTCACCACAGATACATATTAGGCCATGGAAGATTCCCCTTAAATTTTGGAAGTGATCCGGATCCAGATTCTGGATAAAGTTTTTTTTATATAGGCTTTGAAGGATTACTGTTACATAAATGAATGAATTATTATGAAGAAAATTTCAACACAGATCCATATTAGTCCATGGAAGACTCCATTATATTGTGGAGGTGATCTGGATCCAGATCAAGTTTCACTTTCAGACTTCAGACAACTTTATTGATCCCTAAAAGGGCAATTACATTTACAATCCAATTACCTTAGACAAGATACAGCAATTAATCCACAATTATTACTTGTTTACCGTAATAATGACACACATCAAAATTAAAGACAACACATATACATTTGACATTGTCTATGTGCTCTAAGCTTGAAGCATTCCGTCATCTGAATTGAGGCAAAGTGGGTGAAGGCTGCAGCAGGAGGGGCCCACACCGCCCAGCTTGGGGAGTTGAACGTCTGCAGCAGTAAAAACTGTGCTGCCTTCGAGGTGGCAGGGAGGAAGCCAGGGTGAGGGGAGTGGAGAGACACGGGGTGGGGGGGAGTAATACGGATGGAGGAAGGGAGACATGCATTGTGTACAGATGAGTTAAATTTCTGTCAATTTCTGTCTGTGTGTGTGTAAAGTCTGACAGTTTCTGTCCGTGTTTGTGTAAACGTTGCTTGGCAACAGCAGGCTGGGGGGAGATAGATGAGAAGGGGGAGCCGAATTCCTTCACCAAGACCATAGATCCTTCTGGGGGAAGAGCAGGGAATTTGACCTTCAGGAGCCGATAAGGCTGCCATGTTGATGTTAGGAGGAGAAATACAGAATTCCTTTTACTGCACCAGTCCAAATTTATGAAGAATATTCTCCGGTCCTCAGCAACACATTCCTTTGCAATGCAGCGATTTGCTCTGAGATTGTATCCATTTTGTGTTTGAGTTCAAGAGTTCATGCAGTCTGAGATTACACAGCATTGCCCAACACATTAATCATGACGGACAGATGATGAGACAAAATTCTGGAAGGAGCTATCTTGCTAATATTCCTGTGGGTCAGGGCAGCGCACGAACCAATCAGCGACAAACCTCCCACAATAAAAACAAATAGGAATGAATCCTCGACATCTTCCACAGAGAGTGGAGCCAAGCATGTCACACCCCGTCTCTCTCAGGCATCGAGAGCATAGCCTGCTGGGTAGATTCTATCAGGGCACGCAGGGTCCCTCAGCCCTGATTCCTTGTCAAAAAAAATGGTGTCAATAGCGTTGAGAGACCAGCTGATCAATTCCATGGTTAATCCAAATCTTAATATAAAGAATTCACAGTCTGGTGAAGCTGGGAGTTTGAAGGTTGGAGCAGAGATAGAGAGAAAGGAGGAGAGGAGAGGGGAGGAATGCAACCATCCTTTCCGGAGTCCGAAGCTGTTGGGACTCCGGACTTTATATAGGCCTTGAAGGATTACGTCAAAACTACTTCACGGATTCTCGCAAAATGCGCACCACAGATAGATATTATGGCATGAAAGACTCCACTGCATTTTGGAGGTGATCCAGATCCGAATTGAAGGATTATGTCAAAACTACTTCAGATTCTCACAAAATGCACACCACAGATAGATATTATGGCATGAAAGACTCCACTGCATTTTGGAGGTGATCCGGATCCGAATTGGTGGACGTCAGAAATCTCAGTTTTTTTTTTTTAACAATAGTAACAAGATATATAAAACATTAACTAGAGGGGCTACATCTACCAAGGCTCAGAATGCACTATTAAATCATTACCTCCCCCAAGAAGGTTGTGTTGTTTGTCTCTTAGCAGGATTGCACAAAACAACTAAACCAGTTTCTTCAAACATGGAGAAAGGTTGGTCTATGGTTCAAGGGGGAAACCATTCACGTTTGGAGTGGATCCAATTAAGGGAGTCAATCCAGAATTTTTTTCTTAACATACCCTAACTCACAATATTAAAAAAGAAAAAAAAAATCTGGACCTGCCCCCTTTATCAAATCGACTCCCAAAGTTAATAGTTTCCTCCTTTGTCCCATTCTCCACCCTTCCACCAAGTGTAAGAAAATTGCTTCAGTAGTTTTTGGGTCATCCTGCTAACAAGCCACCAGCACTGAAAACATAACCACCGTGGTGAAGGAAAAACAAATAAATAAAAAGATCTATAATATTCACTGATTTGTCATGTAGCACTTCATTACTGCATGATTATTCTTTACTTTTCTTCTCACTGATTGTTTGGCATTATAAGTTACTCAAAGTTGTTGTCCATTCGGCTGCTCCCGTTTTGTGTTCGGGGTCACCACAGCAGATACAGCCAGATCCGCATTGATATTTGGCACAGGTTTTACGCCGGATGCCCTTCCTGATGCAACTCCAGTGTTACCTGGAGAAACACACACAACCGCTGGTGTTCCAAAGAGGTCTCCCATCCAAGTACTAACCAGGTCCCACACTGCTTAGCTTCTGAGATCTGACGGGATCAGGCTTACACAGAGCAGATCGGCTGTGAAGTTACTCAAAGTGATAATGCTTAATTTGCAGCTGTACTCATTGCAAGCAACGATCGATAGAACATCACCAGCCTGAATCATTTAAATCTAAAATACAGTGAGGCTATTCAGACAATAGTGGCCCAAGGCGGAGGAAAGATAACCACCAATCGATAAACCAGTGCTGTTTAAGTGTTTAATCGCAGGCTACCTTTGCCCAAAGGAAAACATGGAGCACTTATCCACTGTACTTTAGATTATAGCTTAGCCTACCACAAGATGCATTAAATTAAAATGTACTTCAGGTCTCAGGGCGATGGAAAAGAGGAGCATTTATTGTCACTGCATATTACATACAACGAAATTTGACCTCCCATCCTAGTTACAATTAGACACAGAGTCTGGGATCCAAAGCCTGAAATCCCAGGCCTCCACAAGGAGCAATTTTATTGGGATAAGAAGCTATTCAGGAGCAAACTTAAACTTAGACTGACTAAATAATGTAAGAACAAGATCAGCTGTCATGACTTATAAATATGAGGGTGAATGTCATTGTTTTTGGCCGTTACCATAGTAATGCTTGGATTTCTGACGAAATATTCCACTGGAGCCTGGGAACTTGCAACTTGTGAATACGACCCCAAATCAGAAAAACTTTTCAGGATGTGGAAAATGAAAATTTAAAAAAGAGCAATGATCTTTTCATTTACTTTGACTTCTATTTCATTACAGTTAGCATAAATTCAAGATATTTCAGGAACAGTTAGGGCTGTTAGTGAATCCTGAAGGATTCACTAACAGTGAATTAGCACTTATTGTATTGTGCCTCTACTGGTGGTTGGCTCTCACTGCGGTATTGTATCGCTTCCTGTTCCGGAGCACAGCGGTGTTTTTCTGTATCTGTTAGCTGTTTAATCTGCGCAGTTAGATTGATCTAGTTATCTAGATTACGATTTGTTTCCCAGTGTAATCTTTACGTGCCTTAACTAAAGCACTCCTTCTGCTGAATCACCTCTAAATTATTTACACATTATTCACTTTGCGTGTTTTTAGGAATCCGCTAGCTTAGCGTAGCTACTAGCTCTTAGCCGATTTAGCATGGCGGCTTCTCCTGTCTCTCCTGCACTTTTCTGCTCTGGGTGTGAAATGTTTAGTTATTCCTCGGCCTCCTTTAGCAGTAATGGTACTTGTAATAAGTGTAGCTTATTCGTAGCTTTGGAGGCCAGGCTGGGTGAATTGGAGACTCGGCTCCGCACCGTGGAAAATTCTATAGCTGGCCAGGCCCCTGTAGTCGGTGCGGACCAAGGTAGCTTAGCCGCCGTTAGTTACCCCCTGGCAGATCCCGAGCAGCCGGGAAAGCAGGCCGACTGGGTGACTGTGAGGAGGAAGCATAGTTCTAAACAGAAGCCCCGTGTACATCACCAACCCGTTCACATTTCTAACCGTTTTTCCCCACTCGACGACACACCCGCCGAGGATCAAACTCTGGTTATTGGCGACTCTGTTTTGAGAAATGTGAAGTTAGCGACACCAGCAACCATAGTCAATTGTCTTCCGGGGGCCAGAGCAGGCGACATTGAAGGAAATTTGAAACTGCTGGCTAAGGCTAAGCATAAATTTGGTAAGACTGTAATTCACGTCGGCAGTAATGACACCCGGTTACGCCAATCGGAGGTCACTAAAATTAACATTAAATCGGTGTGTAACTTTGCAAAAACAATGTCGGACTCTGTACTTTTCTCTGGGCCCCTCCCCAATCGGACCGGGAGTGACATGTTTAGCCGCATGTTCTCCTTGAATTGCTGGCTGTCTGAGTGGTGTCCAAAAAATGAGGTGGGCTTCATAGATAATTGGCAAAGCTTCTGGGGAAAACCTGGTCTTGTTAGGAGAGACGGCATCCATCCCACTTTGGATGGAGCAGCTCTCATTTCTAGAAATCTGGCCAATTTTCTTAAATCCTCCAAACCGTGACTATCCAGGGTTGGGACCAGGAAGCAGAGTTGTAGTCTTACACACCTCTCTGCAGCTTCTCTCCCCCTGCCATCCCCTCATTACCCCATCCCCGTAGAGACGGTGCCTGCTCCCAGACCACCAACAACCAGCAAAAATCTATTTAAGCATAAAAATTCAAAAAGAAAAAATAATATAACACCTTCAACTGCACCACAGACTAAAACAGTTAAATGAGGTCTAATAAACATTAGGTCTCTCTCTTCTAAGTCCCTGTTGGTAAATGATATAATAATTGATGAACATATTGATTTATTCTGCCTTACAGAAACCTGGTTACAGCAGGATGAATATGTTAGTTTAAATGAGTCAACACCCCCAAGTCACACTAACTGCCAGAATGCTCGTAGCACGGGCCGGGGCAGAGGATTAGCAGCAATCTTCCATTCCAGCTTATTAATTAATCAAAAACCCAGACAGAGCTTTAATTCATTTGAAAGCTTGACTCTTAGTCTTGTCCATCCAAATTGGAAGTCCCAAAAACCAGTTTTATTTGTTATTATCTATCGTCCACCTGGTTGTTACTGTGAGTTTCTCTGTGAATTTTCAGACCTTTTGTCTGACTTAGTGCTTAGCTCAGATAAGATAATTATAGTGGGTGATTTTAACATCCACACAGATGCTGAGAATGACAGCCTCAACACTGCATTTAATCTATTATTAGACTCTGTTGGCTTTGCTCAAAAAGTAAATGAGTCCACCCACCACTTTAATCATATCTTAGATCTTGTTCTGACTTATGGTATGGAAATAGAAGACTTAACAGTATTCCCTGAAAACTCCCTTCTGTCTGATCATTTCTTAATAACATTTACATTTACTCTGATGGACTACCCAGCAGTGGGGAATAAGTTTCATTACACTAGAAGTCTTTCAGAAAGCGCTGTAACTAGGTTTAAGGATATGATTCCTTCTTTATGTTCTCTAATGCCATATACCAACACAGTGCAGAGTAGCTACCTAAACTCTGTAAGTGAGAGAGAGTATCTCGTCAATAGTTTTACATCCTCATTGAAGACAACTTTGGATGCTGTAGCTCCTCTGAAAAAGAGAGCTTTAAATCAGAAGTGCCTGACTCCGTGGTATAACTCACAAACTAGTAGCTTAAAGCAGATAACCCATAAGTTGGAGAGGAAATGGCGTCTCACTAATTTAGAAGATCTTCACTTAGCCTGGAAAAAGAGTCTGTTGCTCTATAAAAAAGCCCTCCGTAAAGCTAGGACATCTTTCTACTCATCACTAATTGAAGAAAATAAGAACAACCCCAGGTTTCTTTTCAGCACTGTAGCCAGGCTGACAAAGAGTCAGAGCTCTATTGAGCTGAGTATTCCATTAACTTTAACTGGTAATGACTTCATGACTTTCTTTGCTAACAAAATTTTAACTATCAGAGAAAAAATTACTCATAACCATCCCAAAGACGTATCGTTATCTTTGGCTGCTTTCAGTGATGCCGGTATTTGGTTAGACTCTTTCTCTCCGATTGATCATTAGTTACTTCATCCAAACCATCAACATGTTTATTAGACCCCATTCCTACCAGACTGCTCAAGGAAGCCCTACCATTATTTAATGCTTCGATCTTAAATATGATCAATCTATCTTTGTTAGTTGGCTATGTACCACAGGCTTTTAAGGTGGCAGTAATTAAACCATTACTTAAAAAGCCATCACTTGACCCAGCTATCTTAGCTAATTATAGGCCAATCTCCAACCTTCCTTTTCTCTCAAAAATTCTTGAAAGGGTAGTTGTAAAACAGCTAACTGATCATCTGCAGAGGAATGGTCTATTTGAAGAGTTTCAGTCAGGTTTTAGAATTCATCATAGTACAGAAACAGCATTAGTGAAGGTTACAAATGATCTTCTTATGGCCTCGGACAGTGGACTCATCTCTGTGCTTGTTCTGTTAGACCTCAGTGCTGCTTTTGATACTGTTGACCATAAAATTTTATTACAGAGATTAGAGCATGCCATAGGTATTAAAGGCACTGCGCTGCGGTAGTTTGAATCATATTTGTCTAATAGATTACAATTTGTTCATGTAAATGGGGAATCTTCTTCACAGACTAAAGTTAATTATGGAGTTCCACAAGGTTCTGTGCTAGGACCAATTTTATTCACTTTATACATGCTTCCCTTAGGTAGTATTATTAGACGGTATTGCTTAAATTTTCATTGTTACGCAGATGATACCCAGCTTTATCTATCCATGAAGCCAGAGGACACACACCAATTAGCTAAACTGCAGGATTGTCTTACAGACAAAAAGACAATGGATGACCTCTAATTTCCTGCTTTTAAACTCAGATAAAACTGAAGTTATTGTACTTGGCCCCACAAATCTTAGAAACATGGTGTCTAACCAAATCCTTACTCTGGATGGCATTACCCTGACCTCTAGTAATACTGTGAGAAATCTTGGAGTCATTTTTGATCAGGATATGTCATTCAAAGTGCATATTAAACAAATATGTAGGACTGCTTTTTTGCATTTACGCAATATCTCTAAAATCAGAAAGGTCTTGTCTCAGAGTGATGCTGAAAAACTAATTCATGCATTTATTTCCTCTAGGCTGGACTATTGTAATTCATTATTATCAGGTTTTCCTAAAAGTTCCCTAAAAAGTCTTCAGTTAATTCAAAATGCTGCAGCTAGAGTACTGACGGGGACTAGAAGGAGACAGCATATCTCACCCATATTGGCCTCTCTTCATTGGCTTCCTGTTAATTCTAGAATAGAATTTAAAATTCTTCTTCTTACTTATAAGGTTTTGAATAATCAGGTCCCATCTTATCTTAGGGACCTCGTAGTACCATATCACCCCAATAGAGCGCTTCGCTCTCAGACTGCAGGCTTACTTGTAGTTCCTAGGGTTTGTAAGAGTAGAATGGGAGGCAGAGCCTTCAGCTTTCAGGCTCCTCTCCTGTGGAACCAGCTCCCAATTCAGATCAGGGAGACAGACACCCTCTCTACTTTTAAGATTAGGCTTAAAACTTTCCTTTTTGCTAAAGCTTATAGTTAGGGCTGGATCAGGTGACCCTGAACCATCCCTTAGTTATGCTCCTATAGACGTAGACTGCTGGGGGGTTCCCATGATGCACTGTTTCGTTCTCTTTTTGCTCTGTATGCACCACTCTGCATTTAATCATTAGTGATCGATCTCTGCTCCCCTCCACAGCATGTCTTTTTCCTGGTTCTCTCCCTCAGCCCCAACCAGTCCCAGCAGAAGACTGCCCCTCCCTGAGCCTGGTTCTGCTGGAGGTTTCTTCCTGTTAAAAGGGAGTTTTTCCTTCCCACTGTAGCCAAGTGCTTGCTCACAGGGGGTGATTTTGACCGTTGGGGTTTTACATAATTATTGTATTGTATTGTATTAATTGATTTAAGGCCTGCAATACATACCATTTTTTCTAAATATAAGGATTAAATCACTTTTACAGCCAGGTTTCTGGGGATGTATCTTTGATTTCATATTCATCGGTCATTATGAAATACAAACAGCATGGTACTGTTCTGAAAACTGAGTGACCATACTGATAGGAGACTAGTGAGTGAAGCCACCAAGACACCCAGACAATGCCGAAGGAGTTATAGGTTCTGTGACTGTGAGTAGAGAAACTGGGAATGTTGCAACTTTCTCATCTGTTGTATCCTCATTTAGAGTTTCATGTCAGAGTGGAGTATTTTTCAATTTATTTTCCTTTATATAGCGCCAGATCAAATCAAATCAATTTTATTTATATAGTGCCAGATCACAACAGAGTTGCCTCAAGGTGCTTCACACAGGTAAGGTCTAACTTTACCAACCCCCAGAGCAACAGTGGTAAGGAAAAACTCCCTCTGAGGAAGAAACCTCAAGCAGACCAGACTCAAAGGGGTGACCCTCTGCTTGGGCCATGCTACAGACATAAATTACAAAAATTATTCACAGAACAATTCACAGACGAATATACAAGAATTGCTGTTGGTGCACAGGACAGGAGGGTCGCCAACACAAACACAACTCCCATCTCTGGATGGAGCTGCAAATTAAACAGAGAAAAAACAGAATCAGGCATCAGAAAGACAAAAAAACTGTATAATTTGCCAGCATTAATCAACAAGAAAAACAGAAGAAATACGAAGGTGATCGCCGGCCGCTAGCCCTAAGCTTCACTAAAAGACCCAGAATTTAGGTGAAGTCGAGGCCGCGGCCCACTCCAATTACTAATAACATGAATTAAAAGAGTAAAAAGCGTAAAGCAAAACTGTACCAGTATGCTAGCAATATGAAAGGGAACATAAGTGCGTCTTAAGTCTGGACTTGAAAGTCTCCACAGAATCTAATTGTTTTATTAACGCAGGGAGCCAGTTCCACAGAACAGGGGCACGATAAGAGAAAGCTCTGTGACCTGCAGACTTCTTATTCACCCGAGGGACACAAAGTAGTCCTGCACCCTGAGAACGTAAAGCCCAGGCCGGTACGTAAGGTTTAATTAGGTCAGCTAGGTAGGGAGGTGCCAGTCCATGAATAATTTGATAGGTTAGTAGCAGAACCTTAAAATATGATCTCACTGGGACAGGAAGCCAGTGAAGATACGCCAAAATGGGTGTAGTGTGGTCGAACTTTCTGCTGTGTGTCAAAAGTCTGGCTGCAGCATTTTGAACCAATTGGAGAGCCCTAATGCTAGACTGCGGTAAACCAGAAAATAGAACACTGCAGTAGTCCAATCTAGAAGAGATGAACGTATGGATCAGGGTCTCAGCATCAGCCATAGACAGGATGGGACACATCTTCACTATATTTCGCAGGTGGAAGAAAGCAGTCCTAGTAATATTTCTAATATGGAGGCCAAAGGACAAGGAAGGATCAAAAATTACCCCAAGGTTCCTCACTTTGTCAATGTGATGTATGACACACGAGCCTAGGCTGAGTGTTAACTGGTCAAATTGATGCCGATGTCTCACTGGACCAAGAACCATCATTTCAGTCTTTTCAGAGTTTAAAAGTAGGAAGTTTCTAGACATCCAACTTCTCACTGCTGCAAGGCAATCTTCTAAGGATTTTATGTGAACAAGATTACCAGCAGTTATCGGCATACATAACTGCGTATCATCTGCATAGCAGTGAAAGGTAATCCCAAAACACCGCAATATGTGCCCAAGGGGTGCCATATAAAGGGAGAAAAGCAGGGGGCCTAAGACAGACCCCTGAGGAACCCCAAATTTCATGTCACTAAGGTTAGAGGTAGTGTTACTGTACAAAACACAGTGAGAACGACTGGTCAAGTATGATGTCAGCCATGCAAGGGCACTCTCAGTAATCCCAAAATGATTTTCCAGCCTATCAAGTAGAATATGATGATCCACTGTATCAAATGCAGCACTGAGATCTAACAGCAGCAGAACCGTAGTGGTGTCCGAGTCCATTGTAAGCAGAAGATCATTCATCACTTTAGTGAGAGCCATCTCTGTGGAATGATATTTTCTAAAAGCAGACTGCAGTGGCTCAAAGAGATTATTCTCAGTAAGATAGTCTACGAGCTGTCGTGACACCACTTTTTCCAGAATTTTAGAGCAAAATGATAGATTTGATTTCGGCCGATAGTTTTTCAATACACTAGGGTCAAGATTAGGTTTCTTAAGTAATGGTTTAATCACTGCAGATTTGAAACATTTAGGAACAGATCCAGAAGTTAAAGAAAGATTAATAATTTCCAGCACAATCGGCCCAAGAGTGGGCCACAGGTCCTTAAACAGTTATGTTGGTATAGGATCAAATAAACAGGTTGTGCTTTTTGTTGACTTTACGAGTTTCGTCAGCATGTCTAGAGAGATACTATCAAATTCTGTAAATCTAGGTAATACCTCAGTAGTGGTGCCCACCTCAATAGCAGGGTGTAGTGGCTGGGTTAAGACATACTGGGATATGTTGAACCTAGTCATCTATTTTCTTCTCAAAGTAATCTAGGAAATCTTGTGCTGTAAAAGGAGAGCGAGCTACAGGTGGTTGTCTATGAATAAGTGTTGCCACCGTGTCGAACAAGAACTTTTGAGTTATGCTTGTTTTTGTTGATCAAATCAGAGTAATAGGTCCACTTTGTAGCCAATAATGCATGCTTATAGTCTAAGATAGCATCACGCCACGCAAGGTGGAATACTTCTAATTTTGAATGACGCCATTTCCATTCTAGTCCTCTTGCTTTACGCTTGAGGTCACGCAGGTAATCATTGAACCAAGGTGACTGCGATTTGGGGGAGCGCGGTTTCAACACAGGTGGTGCAATCATGTCGAGTGTCGTTTTGAGCACTGAGTTTAAACTATCCACAAGTCTGTCTACTGACTGGGTATTTATCAAAAGTGAGGCTAAGACATCAGGCAGTCTAGGTTCTAGTTCAGTCTTAGTTGAGGAGTTGATGCATCGCTGCAGTGATAAATAAGGTTGTTGTTCCTCTAAACACGGCAGCAAAACTGTAAACTTAATAAGTGAGTGATCAGAGACCACTGATGTAAGAGGCATGATGTCAGTATTCGTGACAGCAATACCACGTGCGAGAACCAGATCCAGGGTATTTCCACTAATGTGCGTCGAATCCCGAATGCATTGCTGAAATCCTAATGCATCCACAATTTCCATAAATGATTTGCAGAGGGGATCAGAAGGCTTATTTATATGAACGTTAAAGTCATCAATGATCAGAATATTATCTGCACTAGTTGACAAGTTAGAGATGAACGCACCAAATTCATCTAAGAATTCAGAATATGGGCCAGGACGCCTATATACAGTGACAAAGTAATACGGCTGATTTTTATTCTTCTGACCTTGGCAATGCGTAATATCCTGAGTGGAGCGGAGAATCGGATGCTCAAACGAGTTATATTTGTGACCCCCAACAGCTAATAAGCTAAACCTAGATTTATAAATAAGAGCAACACCCCCGCCTTGCTTCGCATCACGAGGGACATGACTAAATGTATATGCTGGTGGGTAGGCTTCATTTAAGGGGAGGACAGCTGTAGGTTTAAGCCAGGTTTCACATAACCCAATCATATCTAAGTGATGATCAATAATTAAATCATTAATCAACAATGATTTTGAGTGAGGCACTGTGAGGCAACAGTGCTAACCACTAATCCACCATGCTGCCCTTATTCATCAACTCATATTATATTTAATATAGTTGGTTTTGATCATTGGTAAATGCTGACATTGTGTTGCAGCACAGTTTCCTTATTTTTGTAAAGTTACAGTCTTTATATAATATATTACCAACCAACTTTTTTCTTATATAGCGCCAAATCACAACAAACAGTTGCCCCAAGGCGCTCCACATTGCAAGGCAAGGCCACACAATAACTATGAAAAACCCCAACGGTCAAAACGACCCCCTATGAGCAAGCACTTGGCCACAGTGGGAAGGAAAAACTCCCTTTTAACAGGAAGAAACCTCCAGCAGAACCAGGCTCAGGGAGGGGCAGTCTTCTGCTGAGACTGGTTGGGGCAGAGGGAAAAAAACAGGAAAAAGACATGCCGTGAAGGGGGGCAGAGATCGATCACTAATGATTAAATGCAGAGTGATGCATACGGAGCAAAGCAGCATAACCAAGGGATGGTCCAGGGTCACCCGATCCAGCCCTAACTATAAGCCTTAGCGAAAAGGAAAGTTTTAAGCCTAATCTTAAAAGTAGAGAGGGTATCTGTCTCCCTGATCTGAATTGGGAGCTGGTTCCACAGGAGAGGAGCCTGAAAGCTGAAGGCTCTGCCTCCCATTCTACTCTTACAAACCCTAGGAACTACAAGTAAGCCTGCAGTCTGAGAGCGAAGCGCTCTAATGGGGTAATATGGTACTACGAGGTCCCTAAGATAAGATGGACCTGATTATTCAAAACCTTATAAGTAAGAAGAAGAATTTTAAATTCTATTCTAGAATTAACAGGAAGCCAATGAAGAGAGGCCAACACGGGTGAGATATGATCTCTCCTGCTAGTCCCCGTCAGTACTCTAGCTGCAGCATTCTGAACCAACTGAAGGCTTTTTAGGGAACTTTTAGGACAACCTGATAATAATGAATTACAATAGTCCAGCCTAGAGGAAATAAATGCATGAATTAGTTTTTCAGCATCACTCTGAGACAAGACCTTTCTGATTTTAGAGATATTGCGTAAATGCAAAAAGGCAGTCCTACATATTTGTTTAATATGCGCTTTGAATGACATATCCTGATCAAAAATGACTCCAAGATTTCTCACAGTATTACTCCATAATTAACTTTAGTCTGTGAAGAAGATTCCCCATTTACATGAACAAACTGTAATCTATTAGACAAATATGATTCAAACCACCGCAGTGCCTTTAATACCTATGACATGCTCTAATCTCTGTAATAAAATTTTATGGTCAACAGTATCAAAAGCAGCACTGAGGTCCAACAGAACAAGCACAGAGATAAGTCCACTGTCCGAAGCCATAAGAAGATAATTTGTAACCTTCACTAATGCTGTTTCTGTACTATGATGAATTCTAAAACCTGACTGAAACTCTTCAAATAGACCATTCCTCTGCAGGTGATCAGTTAGCTGTTTTACAACTACCCTCTCAAGAATCTTTGAGAGAAAAGGAAGGTTGGAGATTGGCCTATAATTAGCTAAGATAGCTGGGTCAAGTGATTGCTTTTTAAGCAATGGTTTAATTACTGCCACCTTAAAGGCCTGTGGTACATAACCAACTAACAAAGATAGATTGATCATATTTAAGATTGAAGCATTAAATAATGGTAGGACTTCCTTGAGCAGCCTGGCAGGAATGGGGTCTAATAAACATGTTGATGGTTTGGATGAAGTAACTAATGAAAATAACTCAGACAGAACAATCGGAGAGAAAGAGTCTAACCAAATACCGGCATCACTGAAAGCAGCCAAAGATAACGATACATCTTTGGGATGGTTATGAGTAATTTTTTCTCTAATAGTCAAAATTTTGTTAGCAAAGAAAGTCATGAAGTCATTACTAGTTAAAGTTAATGGAATACTCGGCTCAATAGAGCTCTGACTCTTTGTCAGCCTGGCTACAGTGCTGAAAAGAAACCTGGGGTTATTCTTATTTTCTTCAATTAGTGATGAGTAGAAAGATGTCCTAGCTTTACGGAGGGCTTTTTTATAGAGCAACAAACTCTTTTTCCAGGCTAAGTGAAGATCTTCTAAATTAGTGAGACGCCATTTCCTCTCCAACTTACTGGTTATCTGCTTTAAGCTACGAGTTTGTGAGTTATACCACGGAGTCAGACACTTCTGATTTAAAGCTCTCTTTTTCAGAGGAGCTACAGCATCCAAAGTTGTCTTCAAAGAGGATGTAAAACTATTGACGAGATACTCTAACTCCCTTACAGAGTTTAGGTAGCTACTCTGCTCTGTGTTGGTATATGACATTAGAGAACATAAAGAAGGAATCATATCCTTAAACCTAGTTACAGTGCTTTCTGAAAGACTTCTAGTGTAATGAAACTTATTCCCCACTGCAGGGTAGTCCATCAGGGTAAATGTAAATGTTATTAAAAAATGATCAGACAGAAGGGAGTTTTCAGGGAATACTGTTAAGTCTTCTATTTCCATACCATAAGTCAGAACAAGATCTAAGATATGATTAAAGTGGTGGGTGGACTCATTTACTTTTTGAGCAAAGCCGATAGAGTCTAATAATAGATTAAATGCAGTGTTGAGGCTGTCATTCTCAGCATCTGTGTGGATGTTAAAATCGCCCACTATAATTATCTTATCTAAGCACTAAGCACTAAGTCAGACAAAAGGTCTGAAAATTCACAGAGAAACTCACAGTAACGACCAGGTGGACGATAGATAATAACAAATAAAACTGGTTTTTGGGACTTCCAATTTGGATGGACAAGACTAAGAGACAAGCTTTCAAATGAATTAAAGCTCTGTCTAGGTTTTTGATTAATTAATAAGCTGGAATGGAAGATTGCTGCTAATCCTCCGCCACGGCCCGTGCTACGAGCATTCTGACAGTTAGTGTGACTCGGGGGTGTTGACTCATTTAAACTAACATATTCATCCTGCTGTAACCATGTTTCTGTTAGGCAGAATAAATCAATACGTTGATCAATTATTATATCATTTACCAACAGGGACTTAGAAGAGAGAGACCTAATGTTTAATAGACCACATTTAACTGTTTTAGTCTGTGGTGCAATTGAAGGTGCTATATTATTTTTTCTTTTTGAATTTTTATGCTTAAATAGATTTTTGCTGGTTATTGGTGGTCTGGGAGCAGGCACCGTCTCTACGGGGATGGGGTAATGAGGGGATGGCAGGGGGAGAGAAGCTGCAGAGAGGTGTATAAGACCACAGCTCTGCCTCCTGGTCCCAACGCTGGACAGTCACAGTTTGGAGGATCCAAGAAAATTGGCCAGATTTCTAGAAATGAGAGCTGCTCCATCTAAAGTGGGATGGATGCCGTCTCTCCTAACAAGACCAGGTTTTCCCCAGAAGCTTTGCCAATTATCAATGAAGCCCACCTCATTTTTTGGACACCACTCAGACAGCCAGCAATTCAAGGAGAACATGCGGCTAAACATGTCACTCCCGGTCTGATTGGGGAGGGGCCCAGAGAAAACAACAGAGTCCGACATTGTTTTTGCAAAGTTACACACCGATTTAATGTTAATTTTAGTGACCTCCGATTGGCGTAACCGAGTGTCATTACTGCCGACGTGAATTACAATCTTACCAAATTTACGCTTAGCCTTAGCCAGCAATTTCAAATGTCCTTCGATGTCGCCTGCTCTGGCCCCCGGAAGACAATTGACAATGGTTGCTGGTGTCGCTAACTTCACATTTCTCAAAACAGAATCGCCAATAACCAGAGTTTGATCCTCGGCGAGTGTATCGTCGAGTGGGGAAAAACGGTTAGAGATGTGAACGGGTTGACGGTGTACACGGGGCTTCTGTTTAGGGCTACGCTTCCTCCTCACAGTCACCCAGTCAGCCTGCTTTCCCGACTGCCCGGGATCTGCCAGGGGGGAACTAACGGCGGCTAAGCTACCTTGGTCCGCACCGACTACAGGGGCCTGGCTAGCTGTAGAATTTTCCACGGTGCGGAGCCGAGTCTCCAATTCGCCCAGCCTGGCCTCCAAAGCTACGAATAAGCTGCACTTATTACAAGTACCGTTACTGCTAAAGGAGGCCGAGGAATAACTAAACATTTCACACCCAGAGCAGAAAAGTACGGGAGAGACAGGAGAAGCCGCCATGCTAAATCGGCTAAGAGCTAGTAGCTACGCAACCTAGCGGATTCCTAAAAACACACAAAGTGAATAATGTGTAAATAATTTAGAGGTGATTCAGCAGAAGGAGTGCCCCAATCAAGGCACCAAACAGGCCATGAAGCAGCACAGGCAACGCACGACAACAGCGAACGCACGACAACGGTGCTAAAATAAAATAAAAATCGACTAAACACGCTGTGGAGCAGCACAGATAACGCACGACAACAGTGCTAAAAAAAAAAATTAAAAATAAAAAAATAAAAAATAAAAACGAAAGCGTTAGCAAGCTAGTTAGCTTGCCAACGCTGATGAAAGTTAGCTGATAAAAGTGCTCCGTCGCGATGTTTCGACCGTTAGAGGTCTTCCTTAGGCGTTGGAGCACAGTAAAAAAGTAAAAAAAAAAAGTAAAAAGGTAAAGTCTTGAAAAAGACTGTTAGTTCAAGTCCAAAGCAGCAGGTAGCAGTCTCTGTGTAAACAGTCCCAACAGAGAGCCAAAATTCTGATGCAATCTCACTCTGAAGACCAAGATCCGGTTCTACTCGGGACGGACGTCTCCGTATCTATCTCCGTCTCAGTTATCTATTAGATAACTGGCTTGGCAGTGGCTTGGCGTTAGGTGTGATGTCAAGGCGCTGACATCACACCTAACATTAGCATGAGCTGAGTGCCTCCACTGTGAACAACAGGATTTATAATGTCCTTAAAAGTTCCATTCTTAGTTAATTTACATTGTTAGCACAATGCTAACGGCACCATTCCCACGAAAAATTACTAACGGGCTAACAACTACAGTATATGAAAAATACCGACAGGCTAACATTAATGTGAAAAATTGCTAGCACAATTTTACATGATGCTAGTGGGCTAAAGTTAGCTAGAGCTGCCTCCATGGGATTTATAACATGCTTAAAAAAATAGTGTTACAGTTTTACTTAGAAAAATCTTACTGCACATCTTCAGGTAGTTTTACATGTAAAATGGCAATCTAGCTGTGGTTTTGGGGGGGTTTTCAGACAGACTAACTACCTACCATAGACACATAGACCTGGGCATTAGAGAATTACAGTACGAGTATAATAAATTGTTACTGCACCACTAATTGGCATAGTTTGTAGTCAGTTGACAATTACACCTACAAGTAAAACATATTAATATTTTAATTAATAAACTGCAGTCAAACATGTAAAGGTCGTGCTGACTGACACCACAGAAACGAGGTCCTTCTTGTCACTTTGCATGGCAACAGCACGGGTGAGGAGGCGCTCGGTTGGCCCAGCCCTGAATAAACCAGGTTACTCCTGCAGGGACGTGGGGTAGAGTTGAAATGGCAGACCTACTTCCTCCCACTCATCCTCTGTCTGTGCAGCGGCTGTTCCTCATCAGGAGTGCAATGGAGAGCAGTGGAGCAAAAGCGGCATGTGCGTAGAAGGTTATGAAGCAACTAAAAATTGCCTCATTACTTGCATTTGGGTGCAGCATTAAACCAACATTTGTCTTTTTCTGCCTGTTCCATTACTGAGCACAGCGATTATAGTGACATTCCTGTGAGAGGAATGAATACTCAGTTTGCTCTTTCCAAAAGATAAAAGACATGTGGAGAAGATGAAAGGATAGGGATGAAAAAGCACATTAGATCTCAAAAGTATTGACCAACCGCAGCGTATCCATGCACGATAACCTAATGTAACTTAATATGAACCTGCCACCCTCCTCTCTGCCTCTGGGTATTTTTTTGACAAGGTCTCAGCAATTTCCTTCTATTAGGCTGCACACAGCTCCCCTCTGCACCAGTGCCGACTCTGTAATTAAAGTCAGATCGTTAATATGTTTCCATTCAGCACCGTACCTCCTTCCAGAACTCAGAACTGCACTAATATGTAAAGAAGAATGAAGAGCTACAAAGGTGCATTGTGTTTTTTCCGAATTAAAATATTGCAATATTACAATATTTACAGAAAAGAGGTGGAACATGGTTTGAAGAATAAATCAAGTCGCAGGAAGTAACCCACACGGCATCCACAGAAATCTGTGCTATTTCACGATAAATGTATAAAATTAAATAAGCCAGCACATGCGCTGTATAATTACTTCCACTCTGTCTAGGTCTGACGCATTTAAAGGGGTCATATTACACATTTTTTGGGGCAAGATGCTAGAGGTCAGCAAGTGCCTTCAAAACATATCAAAGTCAGTAGCCAAAAAATCGTGCATTCTAAAAACATTTTTAGGTCTCAAAGAAATGACCTGTTTCTGTGCCTGTTGTTTTAAAGAGGAAAGACTTTGCTGCTTGCCACACCCCTTCTCCCTTCAGAGAGAGGGCGGGTCTCCACCTCTCTCCCAGAGGCTGTGTGGGTGTATCACAGAGTACCACACCCTCCGTGATGTCACCCAAAGGTTTTCTGATGAGTGGATTAGAATCTCGAATGGAATGTCTGTAGATGTCTCTGACATGGAAGCTCCTAGCTAATCCATAAATGACCAAAGAGGTGGAGCATGGGCAAGACCAGCATGACCTGGATGGGATGAATAAAGACCGAACACGCCCGCGATCACAGTCTGGTGTTGATTAATTGCAGAGTGCAGATTTGCAGATTTCACAAAGTAGACAATGGTTCTTAAATGGTTTTGTATTAAAATCTATAATTAGCATACTGCCTCAGTAACCATTACAGGAGCTAACGTCGCCAAACTGTCAATATCTGTAAATTAATGCCAGTATGTGTATATATATATATATATACACACACAGTGGTGGGCACAGTTCCACTAAGCCGCTAACTATCAAATCTAACATTTTCTTTAGCAGATTATCTTTTCATATAACTTTGAAAACCATCAGCGGACCAATTAGCTTCCGATAAATTTAGTTCCAATAACTTTTAGACCGCTAGCATATTCTTGCGGGCATAGTGAATAAAACTTAACAGTTAAAAACATTTGTAAAGTCTGAAATCATAGATTTTAGTGCCCGTCTGTTAAATGTTTTGTAGCAGACAGCTATGAGTGGCAGCGCTCAGTCCTCTGCCAGCAGAGGAGAACTGGCTATCAGAGAGAAAGGAAGACAGAGGGTGAAAAAAAACAAGATCATTTTTTTCACACCATACAGACTTGCAGGCATATCACACAATTCATGCACAGGCAGACAGTTTGACTTATGGTTAAAATTTTAAACAAACTAATTCTGGGCAACTCACTGAAATTAACATCACCTCTGTCATTTTACAAAGTGAAAATATCAGCTATATGTTTTAGTTTTAAAGTAATGCACTAATTTTGAAGGTTTTAGTGTTTACAGAGTACAGACACACATGCCGCAGTGCATTATGAGAAAATTTGTTTCATGACATCAGTGGATGGTCGGTATATAACAAAGTAATTGTAACATGTGGTGAGTTTTACAAATAAATCTGTATTTGTAAATGTGAAAAAATTTGAAAAAAAAAAGGCGATTTGAAAACTTAAAATTCTGTTTAAGTGATTCTGCACTTTTAGTGAATATGTGGCAATTGTATTCACACTGGGCACACCTCTAAACTTAGTGACATGAACCAACCCAGTCTCACGGCAAGTCGTGTTTCAGCAGCATGAAATATACATTAATCTATTGGTTTGTGATATTGTGACGAAAAGCGTCTCATTTTCATCACGGCAGCACAAATTCATTCTAATTCATTCCATGATGGCTGCACAAAATTAAAAGTGAAGCAGGGGGGTCAGGGTGGTTATGGTTAGGGTGGGGGGAAGGAGTAAGATTAGGTTATGGTCAGTGGTGGGCACAGTTCAGATAATCCGATAACAGATCATTATCAAAGATAATGTTTTCATTATCGGATTATCTTTTTAGATAACTTTAAAAACCATTATCGGACTAATTATCTTCCAATAAATTTTTGTCCAATAACTTTTGGACCAATAACATAGTAAACAAAGCTGAACAGCAGCAAACATTTTTAAAATTTAAAATCAGTTGAGCACCTACCTGTTAAAAGGTTCCTAACAGATGTATAGTTCCACTCTCTGCAAACAGAAGAGAGCTGCTTCCACGAGAAACCGCTCTATCCTCTGCAGGAAAAGGAGAACTGGTCACAAAAAAAAAAAATCATTTCCTTTAACACCATACTGATACGCGGGCAGTATCACCCAAGTCATCCAGAGGCATACATTTTTAATTGTGCCTAAGCAGAGGGTCACCCCTCTGAGTCTGGTCTGCTTGAGGTTTCTTCGTCAATATCATCAGAGGGAGTTTTTTTTCTTACCACTGTCACTTGTGTGCTTGTTCTAGGGGTTGGTAAGGTTAGACCAGACCTGGGCAAACTGCTGCCCGGGGGCCACATGCGGCCCTTTGCATGTCTCTGTCCGGCCCTCATGAGGTCTGTGATTATTATTACATATATTAAAAATGTCAAGCTTGTGTATTGCAAATCATTAAAGAGCTTTATTTATGTATATTTAAATATTTACATATTATTCAAATAATAAAAATTACCTATAAAAGCTATTAAATAGGTATTTATTTGTAAAATTTGTAATGGGAGACAGCTGAGTTATCGATGGTGTGGCCCTGGACATAATTCAGGTTCCCTATGGGGCCCCTTGTAAAAATTAATTGCCCACCCCTGGGTTAGACCATAGTTGTGTGAAGCGCCTTGAAACAGCTTTGCTGTGATTTGGTGCTATATAAACTAAATTAATTAGCCTCTTTTTGGATGCAACCTTTTTCTACCTTGAACTTCAAAATTTCTCCATCTCCACAATACTTATGTTACCCAAACCTGTTTATTTTTCACAGACCCATATAAAAGTCACAAACAAACAAAAAACAGGTTTGACAGAGTTTGCTCTCTGTCAGCAAGGAAACAATTATTTCTATACAATAATAGACCATGAAAAAATAATTCATTCAACAAAATTTTCTGGGAGAATCATTCCATACAATGTTAATGAAAAAAATGAGGGTTTAATTAAAAAGCAATATGACATTCTTTGTCAACAGCTGGAGCTAATTTTAGGCTTATTCGGATAAAATACAGGTTTGCATTAATACTTTGTACAAATCAATTATAACATCTTTCATGCAATCCTGTTACAAATTTAATTAATTTGCTTGTTACTGACACACTTATTCTGTGCCACTGCATCCATCTGTGGAATAATTATTGCATTACTCTCATTAATATGTTCGGTTATTATGCATTATTGCTTTGCTATTTTCAGTAATTTGCCATATTATTTTACATGTGGTTACTCATATATATGGTGTCGCTGGCAAAATGTCATTTTTGGTGGTTATTACAGTGTGTGACAGTTGTGCAACAGGGTGCGTGCATGCGTGCGTGCGTGTGTGCGTACGTGCACAAAATAACAGGAGATAATGTCTCAAAAAAAGCAGCATTACTAGTAATTAATAAACACTCAGATGATACAGATGCTGTTCTTCACAAAAATGTTTTTTGTCATTTCATGATTGACACAATACCACAGATATTACAACTGTCATGCTGACTGCAAGAATGTCTATCAGAGGGGTTACCACCTCTGACATTTCTAACCAGTCCCACAACCTCAGATCACATGTAACCACACCAGCCCAGGACTCCCACATCCGGTTTCTATCGCTAATAAAGAACTCTTTTCAAGATCAAGTGCAAATTTCAAAGTGACCATTTTATTGTGATCAGTCTGAGCCACATCTGTGCAGTAATCATGCTAATTAATCAGCATTTTAATATACCACGTCAGCCAGGTCCATGGATTATCTGGGCAAAGGTGAAGTGTTTAATAATGTCTGTTAACCAATTTTCAAAGAAAAAAAATCAAGAGAAATAAGCCTTTTGTGTGCATAGAAAAAGTCTTAGTTCTGTTACGTCAATGCATGGAAAATGGAAGCAACAATAAAATTCTTGTATTTATACTTTTGTTGAGTTTATATGGGTAAAGCATGTGCCCCTACAGTGGCCCTGAGATAGGCTGGCGTCCTCTCCAGGATGTACACCGCCCATCGATTTCGATTTAATTCACTAGATGGCGGATGCAGCCCCTGAGCTGTTGCCAGGCAGTCTCCATCTTGCTTCACATTATTCCACGTTCTTAGGCGTTAGATTAAATAGAAATCGATGATTCGCTGACTTAAACTTGGGTTAAAGTGATATGATAATGCCATTTTGTTCAGCATTTGGGTGCAACAACAAGATGACAAAGGATTGTGTAGTGAGTTTTCGTAAGTGTGTATTATATGTAATATTGACGCAATGTGAGGAAATGACTAAAATTGTTGAATAAAGGTTAGAAAATGATTATTTTTTGTTTCGATCTGTATTCTGTAAAGTAGTGACTTCAGTTTTACTGCCTGAATGCTTTGTTGTGATAAATATATCACCATTCGATTAGCAATTCAATTAGAAGTCTCACTTTCATAAGTCTCAATCAGGTTTTCCATCCTGAGATATTCTGTAACTGTCAGGGTTTGAGTTTTGCTTGGTTATCTGTTTTTATTTCTTTCTTTTGGTCTGTGTTATTTTTCGTATTTCATTGTTTTTTGTTTGTTCATTCTCTTGTTGGGTTTTTCTGCTTGGATCTGTCTGTCTCTGCTTCTCTTGTCTTTCTCTTGGTTCTTGGTGATGGGTGTTTCCCCCTCTCTGGCCACGCCCTTGTTACGGTGCTTTCCATGCACACCTGTTTCTGATTTATCACCTGGGGTTATATAAGCTCACTGGGTGTGTTAGTTCCTCACCAGTTTGTTGTGCCTTGTGCCTTCATTCCAGCTCTGTACCTGCGTTCTATAGTCCTGCCTGCCTCCTTGTGTGTTCCTGACCTCCAGCCTGTTGCAACAACTATGCCTTTTTGCCTGATGATTTTTGTACTATTGCTTTTCTTTGACTGCCTACTCGTGTACCGACCTCTGCTACCCACTTCAGTAAAGCCTTCTAAAAGAGCTGTTTGTTCGAGCCGTGCATTTGTGTCCAGCAATTCCTGACCATCCAGCCTGATAGTAAGAGCAAATTTACAGAATGGAAATGCTTTTTCTCTCAATTTGGTGGGTAAGCTGACAGTCACTTTGACATTGCATATTGTACTAATATAAGAATATACATGAATGAGATTAATTTCTCTATGATATACTCCATATTCCAGTGTAGTGTTTTCAGGTTTCTTTTAACTTGGTCCACAAATTATTGAGTAATCTTACTTTCACCCTGGCTGGCGTGGCTGTTTCATTTTATTTATTTTATTTGAAATTTTTGGTGAGAAGCGCTCCGAGGAAGCAGCGCTGCAGGTGAGTTAATAGCAGTCTTTAATATTAATATCTTTAATATGATGCGAGCGTGGAAAGCTCTTACTTTTAACCCTGACTGTTTCCCATCTTTAACTTAACTTCATAACGAAATTAATTAAGGATCAGACTAGTATCTTGTGTCGTGGCAGACATAGTGTGTTTGACAAACTGATGGTGTTATTTTCTATCTTGCTTCACAACATCTGGACTGGGATTAACAAATTGATAATTTATACTGCATAATAGACTATAGTCTGATTCTCTTCTGTATTTGTTTGAGAAATATTGGCTGTACAAATGTGGGTCTGAGTCTGAATAAATGTAACATCACAGTAAAAGCACAGAAAATGCAGATTTACTCTCTTGAAAACATTGATCATGCCCATTGAGTTCTATATACAGTAGTGTTCAGAATAATAGTAGTGCTATGTGACTAAAAAGATTAATCTAGGTTTTGAGTATATTTCTTATTGTTACATGGGAAACAAGGTACCAGTAGATTCAGTAGATTCTCACAAATCCAACAAGACCAAGCATTCATGATATGCGCACTCTTAAGGCTATGAAATTGAGCTATTAGTAAAAAAAAAAAGTAGAAAAGGGGGTGTTCACAATAATAGTAGCATCTGCTGTTGACGCTACAAACTCAAAACTATTATGTTCAAACTGCTTTTTTAGCAATCCTGTGAATCACTAAACTAGTATTTAGTTGTATAACCACAGTTTTTCATGATTTCTTCACATCTGCGAGGCATTAATTTTGTTGGTTTGGAACCAAGATTTTGCTCGTTTACTAGTGTGCTTGGGGTCATTTTCTTGTTGAAACACCCATTTCAAGGGCATGTCCTCTTCAGCATAAGGCAACATGACCTCAAGTATTTTGACATATCCAAACTGATCCATGATACCTGGTATGTGATATATAGGCCCAACACCATAGCAGGAGAAACATGCCCATATCATGATGCTTGCACCACCATGCTTCACTGTCTTCACTGTGAACTGTGGCTTGAATTCAGAGTTTGGGGGTCATCTCACAAACTGTCTGCGGCCCTTGGACCCAAAAAGAACAATTTTACTCTCATCAGTCCACAAAATATTCCTCCATTTCTCTTTAGGCCAGTTGATGTGTTCTTTGGCAAATTGTAACCTCTTCTGCACATGTCTTTTATTTAACAGAGGGACTTTGCGGGGGATTCTTGCAAAGAAATTAGCTTCACACTGTTGTGTGGGCCGCTGAAGAGGAGGTACTGCTGGCCCACCACCACCAGATGGCGCCCTGCTTGGAGTGCGGGCTTCAAGCTCGAGAGGGCGCCGGAGCCACTGGGAGTGACAGCTGTCACTCTTCATCAGCACCAGCTGTCACTCAGTCAACTCATGACCATCACCATAAAGGCTGGACTGCAACTCCACCTCCTCGCAGAGAAATCAGCTACCTTGGAGGTAATTTTCTCTGCTAAACTGAAAACACTGACTAATAGTCTGAACTTCTTTGCAGCCGTTGTCCTGTGGTGATTGCCTTATCTGTGGGATTGGCGTTTGGTGTGATCAGCGACGGCTTCGCTTCACACCCCAACCAGATAAGTGATTAGACAGGAGCTGCATGAGTGTGTGATTGGAGGTGGAGGTGCTCCCTCCTTACTGAACACAGACTGTGGGATTACTGAGTGTGTGTACTCACACTCACCTGTGCTGTTTCTGTTCTCTGCCAGCAATACCAGGTCTGACAGCTGAAGACGGTGACCACCTGGGGACCCAGGACTTGGCGGCTCCGGTGTTCTTCAGGTCCGTTGGCGGTGAGGGCCATGTGGGATCCGGCTCGGTTCTGGACGGGCGTCTCCTATCCTCAAGCCTGCCCACACGTCACCCAACGTGTAATTGACTGTAGTCCCAAATTGATTATTGTCTGTATTCCGTTGTGCACAATTTACAACATTAAATTGTTACTGTTTGGCTTATCCATTGCCCGTTCTTTTACGCCCCCTGTTGTGGGTCTGTGTTCCTACACTTTCACGACACACACAGGCATCTTCTAACTGTCACAGCAGTTACAGGTAACTCCAGACTGTCTTTGATCATCCTGGAGCTGATCAATGGGTGAGCCTTTGCCATTCTGGTTATTCTTCTATCCATTTTGATGGTTGTTTTCCGTTTTCTTCCACGCGTCTCTGGTTTTTTTTGTCAATTTTGAAGCATTGGAGATCATTGTAGATGAACAGCCTATAATTTTTTGCACCTGCATATACATTTTTCCCTCTCCAATCAACTTTTTAATCAAACTACGCTGTTCTTCTGAACAATGTCTTGAACGTCCCATTTTCCTCAGGCTTTAAAAGAGAAAAGTATGCTCAACAGGTGCTGGCTTCATCCTTAAATAGGGGACACCTGATTCACACCTGTTTGTTCCACAAAACTGATGAACTCACTGACTGAATGCCACACTACTATTGTAAACACCCCCTTTTCTACTTTTTTGCTAATAGCCCAATTTTATAGCCTTAAGAGTGTGCATATCATGAATGTTTGGTCTTGTTGGATTTGTGAGAATCTACTGAATCTACTGGTACCTTGTTTCCCATGTAACAATAAGAAATATACTCAAAACCTGGATTAATCTTTTTAGTCACATAGCACTACTATTATGCTGAACACTACTGTATGTCTGGTTATCTGTCAGACGCTAACCAAGATGGCGGTGCTCTGACAACAGCCAGCGAATAAGAGGATCACCCCGGTCCTCCATCTAGTGAGTAAATAGAAATCTATGACCCCACCTCACACCCTATGACTGCTGGAACAGCTTCCAGCCCTCGTGACCCTTAATTGGAGTAAGCGGGTATAGAAAATGGATGGATGAATGTGCCTCTGTAGGATAGGAGTCAGACTACCAATCTACTTGGTTCCTTCAATAAGATACTTCATCCACACATTCCCAGTCTGGCCTTGCGAAAATAATCTGCATTGGACTGGCATCACATCTAAGGGGAGTCGTAGACTCTCATCTCTTTTATGCTACGGATAAGCACCGGCCTGATGGGCCTCGTGGCATGTGGAGGACTTGTTTATTGTTCTGTCTTATATTTATTCATTGCATTCATGGACAGAATGGTAAATAGTGGTTGGCACGTGTCTCACGGCAAGAAGGTTGTGGGTTCAGTTTGACATTCCTTTCACTGTGGCGTTCATCAAAACATGTTTTCACTGAGTCTCCAAGCAGGTTTGGTGACTGGATTTGCACTCCAGCTAATGTAAAAGCATTCACTGATTAAAAACCACATGAGAGTGGAGACTAGTTTGTTGCCATCATCACCATGGGATGCAGCAATGAGATCTGTAGAGATGTACTTAGTTTTACTTGATGACATAAGAGCATAGTCTACACTGGCAAACATTAATAAGCTTGCCATTGACAAGCGATGCTTTTCTGCAGAAGGTTTTTATAAGAGGATTTTGACCCTTTGACCTCAAAAACAATAGACTTCTTGAGGTACCATGCGAAACACACATATTAAGTTTGGTGACCATCATGCAATTAGAAAAGAAGACATCATAGTCAAGATTTTAATAAAGTATGTTACAGTGACCGTGTCGTTTGATATTTTGATCTCAAAGCCAATGGGCTTGTTGGGGTCCATATACGAGTATTTAACACACACACCAAGTTTGGTGACAATCTGGCAGTTAAAGAAGTTACTGTGATCACAATATTTTACAAAGTACAATCCAGTTATCTTGACTTTTGACCTTTTGACCCCTAAACTAAAAGGTCTTTTGGGGTCACTCTGGGGGGTTAGTGCAGTGAGGTGATGGTCTAGTAGTTAAGCATTGGGCTCTAGACCAGAGGATCCTCCGTTCAAATCCCAGCCTGACCGGAAAATCACCCGGTGTTTTGTGAGTACCTTGTATGGCAGCACTCTCACATCAGGTTGAATGTGAGGCATTAGTATGCAAAGTGCTTTTAGCGTCTGATGCAGATGGAAAAACGCTATATACGAGGGCTGTCCGTAAAGTATAGGTCCTTTTTATTTTTTTCAAAAACTATATGGATTTCATTCATATGTTTTTACGTCAGACATGCTTGAACCCTCGTGCGCATGCGTGAGTTTTTCCATGCCTGTCGGTGACGTCATTCGCCTGTGAGCACTCCTTGTGGGAGGAGTCGTCCAGCGCCTCGTCGGAATTCCTTTGTCTGAGAAGTTGCTGAGAGACTGGCGCTTTGTTTGATCAAAATTTTTTCTAAACCTGTGAGACACATCGAAGTGGACATGGTTCGAAAAATTAAACTGGTTTTCAGTGAACATTTTAACAGCTGATGAGAGATTTTGAGGTGATTCTGTCGCTTTAAGGACTTTTCACGGTGCGAGACGTCGCGCAGCGCTCTCAGGCAGCGTCATCAGCCTGTTTCAAGCTTAAAACCTCCACTTTTCAGGCTGTATTGATCCAGGACGTCGTGAGAGAACAGAGACGTTTCAGAAGAAGTCGGTTTCAGCATTTTATCCGGATATTCCACTGTTAAAGGAGATTTTTTTAATGAAAGACGTGCGGACGGGTCCGCGCATCGGGACGCAGCCGACGTGGCGCGGCGGCACAGGAAAAACACCTCGGTGTTGATAACCATTTGTTAAAATCCAGTTGGCTTTTGATGGCTTTCAGTGGAGTGAGTATCTCAGAAATTGTTTATCAGCTGGAGATGTTCCAACTTGTCCTTAAGGCTTCCAGCAGAGGTGTTTTTCCTGTGACGGAGCGTCGCGGCGGCTGCGAACCGACGCTGCAATCCGCCCGCACGTCTTTCATTAAAAAAATCTCCTTTAACAGTGGAATATCCGGATAAAATGCTGAAACCGACTTCTTCTGAAACTTCTCTGTTCTCTCACGACGTCCTGGATCAACAGAGCCTGAAATGTGGAGGTTTTCAGCTTGAAACAGGCTGATGACGCTGCCTGAGAGCGCTGCACGACGTCTCGCACCGTGGGAAGTCCTTAAAGCGACAGAATCACCTCAAAATCTCTCATCAGCTGTTAAAATTTTCACTGAAAACCAGCTTAATTTTTCGAACCATGTCCACTTCGATGTGTCTCACAGGTTTTGAAAAAATTTTGATCAAACAAAGTGCCAGTCTCTCAGCAACTTCTCAGACAAAGGAATTCCGACGAGGGGCTGGACGACTCCTCCCACAAGGAGTGCTCGCAGGCGAATGACGTCACCGACAGGCGTGGAAAAACTCACGCATGCGCACGAGGGTTTCAAGCATGTCTGACGTAAAATATATGAATGAAATCCATATAGTTTTTGAAAAAAATAAAAAGGACCTATACTTTACGGACAGACCTCGTAAATGCAGTCCATTTACTCTGCATAATGCATCTAAAATGTTTGGTAACAATCAGGCCAGTACAACCAAAGTTATCTCATTTACAGATGAAATGTCACATGACTGACTGACTGACCAGCTCCCCACACACAGTGACATCGAGCCCGCTGTCTGCGCTGTGGAGGAGATAAAATTATATCATAGCCCAAAGGTGTGTGCACTTTTACAGGTGCTATGCTGTGAGGAAAATCTGCAGCCCCTGTGTTGCCATTAAAAATATCCAGAGCGGCTTTAAGGAGTGTGTTGGAGCGATGACGGCTGACATGTCAGGAATGATGCACCCTATAATGAGGAGCAGTGGGCGAACTGAGGCTAACTTACCGTTGACGCAGAATTCATACGGTGTGCAGAGCTCGTCTTCAAAGAGGCAACCTGGAGGAGAAAAAAAGTGAGGCAGAGAAAGGAAGGGGAGGAAAAGATGCACCATTAACAGGAAACCTAAGAGGCCATTTCAGTGCGTTTTTGAAAAAACAACACGTACAAACTCCAGTAGGTACATTGTAATGCACATAATACAAAATGGCATTGAAAAAAACAAATCTACAGAATTAAACAAATACAGCAGAATGTCACAAAACATGTCACAGCTCTGCAAAACTACAAGTCAGCGGTGCTTTTGCAACAGCTGTGAGCCTCACAAAGCCATCAGTTATCAATTAGCGTGCCGTCCCCTGTACTGTCTGTGACACTAAAACCTCATCTCCATGGGCAATGTTTCCATGTATGAATATTAATGAACTATAATGCTTGAACTAGGCCTGGGTGTTCCAGAATAATAAATGAACAGATGGCAGGAGCATTATGGGTAGCTGTTCCGCTTGTTCATATTTCACACGTGGGAGTCGCATTTGAAGAGGACTGATTGTTCTGCTCGCTGATTCACACAGGTGATCCTCTGCAAATATACACTTCAGGAACACTCAGAATTTCAAATTCTATTTAACAAAAATGTATTTATACAACGCCAAATCACAGCGGCAGTCATCTCACAGCGCTATACACGATCAAACCGTACCCACCCCGCGAGCAAGCACACAGGTCACAGCGGGAAGGAACAAATGTTTTATAGATCTCATTCCAGTTACATCACACTCAGGTGGAAACCTTCCCAATGAGCTCTGCAAACAGCACGGATGCAATCCAGAGAGCACCATAAAAAAACAGGAATGCTGACCCAGTCCAAACCTTTATTTTACTTTCTGCTGAAAACACGACACGACTCTCAGCACAGTCCTACAAAAAAAAGGAGTGCATGTTTTCCAAAACCCTAAATTCTGGTTGCGCACTACATAAGACACCAACAAGGTTTCTTTAAAGCTACAGTGTATAGGATTTAGCATCATCTAGTGGTGAGATTACAGATTGCATTATGCTGACACACAATTCCATTCCCTTCACATTTTGCTTCTTTGGTGACATGGATTCATGCTCCATTGCCTTGCCATGTGACAAGCAACAATATGTATGAGCCTCCATTTCATTTAGGTCTCAGGCAATGTTGGTGTAATCGCTCTAAGGCAGGGGTGGGCAGCGAGGGTCGAGACACTAGGTTTTCCTTGCAACCAGTCACCTCAGCAGGTGGGTTGCTGATGAGCTTCTCCCCTGAGCATAAACACCTGATTGTCAATGAAATCACCTGCTGAGGAGATTGGTAGTAAGGAAAACCTGCAGTGTTTCGGCCCTTCATGGCACATAATTGCCCACCCCTGCTCTAGGGTCTTCAGGTGGTGGTGGTGGGAGGTGGTCCAAGTCTCAGATTTGTACAGCAGGGTTGGCATGATGACAGCTTTGAGGCCGTAAATTTTCATCTCATGTTGAAGGTCTCTGTTGTTGAAAACATGGGTGCAAACCCGGCCAAAGGCAGTTCCTGCACACTTGAGTAGATGTTGGATCTCGTCATCAATATAAGCATTTCATTGCACATGGCTGCCCAGGTATGGAAAGTGGGTCACATTCTCTTGGACCTGTAATTGCAGTCTCACAGCAGGAAGCTTTACATTGCCCATGTTGGGTGGAGGCTGACATAGGATCTGTGTCTTCTTCAGGTCCATGTGAATACCAAGCTTGACTTAAAAGGTTTCAAGGATTTTCTGAAGACATTCTTAATGGTGATTTTCTTCTTGGCTCACAATTAGCTCAGGTTGAAGAGCTTTCCATACATTCTGTACATGATGCCAGTTAATTGTGGCACTTTGTCCTTGATCAGGTGAAAAATTGTGGCCACAAGGTTGATGAAAACCAGAGGGTGATGAACCTGCAAACTTTACTATTCCATTTCAATTTAAATTTATTTTTTTATATAGTGCCAAATCACAACAAAGCTGCCTCAAGGCACTTCACACGAGTGGTCTAACCTTACCAAACCCCCTTGAGTGAGCACACAGACGACAGTGGTAAGGAAAAACATCCTCTGATGATGCTGAGGAAGAAACCTCAAGCAGTCCAGACTCAGAGAGGGTGACTCACTGCTTAGGCCATTCTAATAGTTACACAGATTTTACAAATTTTTTCTAAGCTGAAGAAACAGGAAATAGAAAAACCAGAATAGCATCAAAAACAAAGTGCATTACTGAGGTGAGCATGCAGTCATTGGCACCACAGGCACAGTGTTGTGAGATAAGTCCAGCGCACTATTCAACAAAACCAGTGAGATTTACTATTGCTTGAACATTGAAGGCTTTGGGGTTTTTTTTTTTTACCAGAACTGTGGTGGACATGTCATTGTGGACAAGCCTGAGGATCTTGATGCATTTCTCTGGACAGCCCATTTTGCTCAGGATCTTCCAAAGAAGTGGCTGTGACACACTGTTGAACTGCTTTGTCAGGTCAATGAAGGCAACGTACAATGGATAGTGCTGCTATTTCCAATTTTCTTGCAATTGGCAGACAGTGAAGATCATGTCCAGTGTCCCTCTTAATGGTTCGAAGTCATTCTGGATTTCAGGAAGGATGTTTTCCGCAAGTGTTGACATCGGGGTGAATGTGAGGCATAATTGTAAAGCGCTTTGAGCGTCTGATTCAGATGGAAAAGCGCTATATAAATGCAGTCCATTTACCATTAAGTGTTCTCAGATGGAAGTTGGCAATCTGTGCAGGAACCTTTCTTGTGATAGACAGCAAGGAGATTTCTTGATGGTTTCTGCAGTCAGTCTTGTCTCATTTAGGCTTGTAGATGATGACAATCAGTGAGTCTTTCATGTCTGTGGCCATTTCTTTTTGAGTCCAGAGTTTGATGATGAGTTGGTGCAGTTGGTGTTGGAGAAATAGACCTGCTTCATTATAAACCTCAACGGGAATGTTGTCTTCACCATATGGTTTTGTTGTTTTTCATACCTTTAAGCCAGAGGACAGTTTCTTTGAGAGTCAGAGTCTGGGTGAGTTTTATTTTATTTTTATTTATTTCATTTATATAGCATCAGCAGCCGATCTGCTCTATGCAAGCCTGATCCTGTCAGATCTCAAAAGCTAAGCAGTACGGGACCTGGTTAGTACTTGATGGGAGACCTCTTTGGAACACCCGTGGCTGTGTGTGTTTCTACAGGTAAAACTGGAGTTGCATCAGGAAGGACATCCGGTGTAAAACTTGTGCCAACTACCAATGCGGATCTGGCTGTATCCGCTGTGGTGACCCCGAACACAAAACGGGAGTAGCCATATGGACAACAACAACAACAACATTTATATAGCACCAAATCACAACAAAGTTGCCTTAAGGTGCTTCACACAAGTAAGGTCTAACCTTCCCAGCCCCTTCAATCAGTTGGTAAGGTTGGGTCTTCAATGGTGTCTTGCTTTTCACTTTTGGTCAATGAGCCATTGCAGGAACTGGTTGTTTTCATCAAATCAGTCATGGTGCTTCCTCTTCTGTTGTCCAACTGTTTCTTGGCAGTCTCTTATTATGACTGTATTATGTTTAAGTGCTGGGACAGAGTAGTTCATTGGCACTGTTGAAACTTTGCTTCTGTTATTGGATCTTCAAACTTGGTGATGTTGGTCCTTTTGAAGGTTTGGCCATGTCCAAGCCTCCTCTTGAGGTGGATGATTCATCTAACAGTCATTTGTGCCAATCATTGCCTTAGTGGACAGGGTATCTTTCTGGTTGCACTTTCGTACAATGATATAGTTGCGCAGGTGCCAATGCATCGAGCAAGGGTGTTGCCAGGAAACTTCTATCTATTCAATAATATTGAATATAACTTTGTTACCCTACCCAATATCCTGACCAAATGTACTTAGGTTTGGTCAGGATATTGGGTAGGGTAACAAAGTTATATTCAATATTATTGAATAGATAGAAGTTTCATTGAATTAAGCAACAATGTGTTACAATATGAGTCGGGCAGAGGTGGTGACCAAGTGGTTAGTGCACTTGCTTTCAATGCAGAAGGTTCCCAGTTCAAACCCCACCACTGCCACATTTCTCCATGTAGTGTGGAGTTGCTTCAGGAAGTGCATCTGGCGTAATTCCTGCATTGGATGTTTTCCTTGTGAAATTGACTAGGCTTTACTAAATCATCTTTGGCAATATAACTCATCATTTTGGTGTGCTATTACTAAATGCAACACATTTAAACTTTTTTGTTTAAGTTTAGTTAATGTATCCAATACGTTTTAGCAAAATTGTAGAATTTAAAATCTATTCAATTATATTATGTGTCACTTTGTTGCAACAACTTTTTTAAGTAACCGTTGGTCAAAATTTTTACAGTGCATCTGAGCTCAGTTTTGAGCTTCATAGCAAAGGCTATGTACATGTGATTCCTTAGTTTTAGTTCGGTACACTGAAAAAAATGACTCATTGGATGAACTCAATTCAATTATGTGCAGGATTTCCATCTAATAAATCTATGCAGCCACAACTCAAAAAAAGCACATCCATGCAAGGTAATTTAATTTAATTTAGTTGGGAGTACATATTTTTATTAGATGGAGACCCAATCCAACGAGTTAGTTTTTTTAGTGTATGCCATGATTTTCCTTATGTTACATCATGACAATCAGGCTGTACCTAAATCAATATGCTACCCAACTCCAGAATGCTACACGAATATTATATTCAATTTCTGCTTTAAAAAAAAAACACCCTCAAATCCTGCACACTGTAGCTTTAATTTTAAACTTCAACTATATTAACTGCAAAAAAGTAGATTAAACCCACAATCTGACCTGTTTTACAATAATTAAACTGAACTATTAAAAATGCACAATTAGATCCACAGACTTCATTTTGTTTGCATTAATCCTGACAAATTATACTGTATTTGTTGTCTTTCCGATGCCTGATTCTGTTTCTCTCTGTTTGAGGTGCAGCTCCATCCAGATGTGGGTGTGGTGTCTACTCTGCAACCCTCCTGCCCTGTGCACTGGCAAAATTTCCTGTATTTTCGTTTTGCAAATTGTTTTGTCAGATGTGTCGGTAGCATGGCCTAAGCAGTGGGTCACCCCTTTGAGTCTGGTCTGCTTGAGGTTTCTTCCTCAAATCATCAGAGGGAGTTTTTCTTTACCACTGTCACCTGTGTGCTTGCTCTGGGGGTTGGTAAGGTTAGACCTTACTTGTGTGAAGCGCCTTTAGGCAACTTTGTTGTGATTTGGCGCAATATAAATGAAAATAAATTGAAATAGAAAATTTAAATTGGTCTTAATGGTGGTGGTTGGTGGTAGACACAACACAAACATCCTTCCTACACATCAGCTCGAGTGGAAGAACAGTCTTGGCCTCAACCGACAGAAAAAAAGCAGAAAAAAACAGCTCGTGATCATGAATAACAAACACTGAGCAGAGCGTCTTTAATAATGAAAAGAGATCGGTGGAAGAAGTTAATCAGTTCTCTCAGGGAAGAAAGGTAATAAGGAAGGTGCAGAAAGGAGACAAACTTCTCAAGTTTCTTCTTCCCGCCAGGTTCATCCCGCCAGGATTGTTATTCTATTAGAACCATTGCAGTCTAGTGTGTGTGTGAGAGAATTTGATCGCACAAAACACACTGCAGCCATTTTGTTTGGGTATTGAGAGTGATTCACCAGATGAAAATGTTGTGAAAGTGAATGCACGCACCCACGTTAGGGGGCGTAATGAGCGGTCAATAGGAATTCAATAAATCACAATTTATTATGCAAAAGGTGCAAAACAGATTCCAAATATGCTGAGTCCAATTAATAATAATGGTGACACGTGGGCAGGCCCGAGGGTAGGAGACACCTATCCAGAGAACAGCCGGGACCCACGAAGTTCCACCGCCAGCCAGAGGCCTGCAACACACCAGAGCCACCAAGACCTGGTACCCCAGGTGGCCACCGCTCGAGGCTGTTGGACCAGTACTGCTGGCAGGAGCAAAAACAGGTTAAGGTGGGTGTGTGTACACCCAGCAAACAGTCAGCAACTCACAGTTATCCTCTTGGAGGAATAAATCCAGATACTCCCAGAGTGCCGAAGAAAAACTGGAGGACGTGCAGTGTCAAAGGTTATACTCAGTAAGTCAGAAGTGAGGAGTGGAGACGCCAACTCCTCCAACTTCCACAAACTCGGCTGCAAGTATAAGTCACAACTGCAAAGACTTCAGTAACAATGAATGTGCGAATGGCACAAAACGATTGAAATAGTTTACCTGTGTGGTAAGCTGATAACTCAGCAGAGTTATGATGTCTTTCCCAGGCTTTTATGGACACAGTGATGAGGTGATGAAGTGCAGCTGATGACAGCCTAGCGGTGCGCACCTGGTGGTGCCACAAGGCCAGTCTGCCCTCTTCTGGGCCAAAGGTGCCCGCATGGCAGAACGTCATCTGGGGGGTGGGCCAGCAGTACCCTCCTCTTCAGCGGCCCACACAACAGGACCCCCCCCCCCCCCCCCCCCCCCCAGCAGGTGGCCTCCTGGCCGCCTGCCCACGCCTGCATACTCGATCCAGGCCAGGTGTTGACTCCAGGCCGTCGGGTGCACAGACGTGACACCACCGTAATGCTTGCTCCAGGTCCTGGTTAGCCCACTCTGCTTGGACCGTTTGTCTTGGGTGGTACCCGGACGACAGGCTCACCGTGGCCCCCAGATCCTTACAAAAACTCCTCCAGACCTGCGAGGAGAACTGAGGACCATGGTCAGATAACAATGTCTGTGTGGAATACCATGCAGATGCATGACATGGTAGACCAGGAGGTCTGCAGTCTGCTGGGCAGTTGGGAGCTTTGGGAGGGCCACAAAGTGGGCCGCCTTCGAGAACTGGTCCACTATCGTCAGGTGACTGTCTTCCCCTGGGATGCAGGGAAGCCCATGACAAAATCCAGTCGATGTGGACCAGGGGCGACGAGGACACAGGCAATGGTGGGGGGAGCCCCTTATCCGGCTGGTGTACTGCCTTGCCCCTGGCGCAGGTGGTGCATGCCCGGAATGTAGTCCTGTGTGTCCGCTTCCACTGACGGCCACCACAACCGCTGCCGGACCACTGCCACTGTCCTTCGCACCCCTGGATGGCAGGAGAGCTTGGAACCGTGACAGAAGTCCAACACGGCAGTCCGAGCGTCTGGTGGCACGTACAGTCGGTTTCAGTGGTCCACCTCCGGATCCGGGTGTCGGGTCAGGGCCTCCCTGATGACTCCCTCCACGTCCCACGTGAGGGTACCGACGATAGTGGACTCCGGCAAGATGGTGTCCAGTGGGTCCAACAGCCTGGTCTTGTTTCCTCTTCGTGCACCCGGGACCAATGCGTCGGACCGACGTTCTTAGTCCCGGGGCGATAGGTGATCTTAAAGTTGAATCGACCAAAAAACAGTGACCACCGGGCCTGCCTGGGATTCAGCCGCTTGGCGATCTGGATGTATTCCAGGTTGCGGTGGTCTGTAAGAACCACGAGCGGGACCACAGCTGCCTCCAACAGATGTCTCCACTCCTCAAGGGCCTCTTTCACAGCGAGGAGTTCCCGATTGCCAACGTCATAGTTCTGTTCGGCGGGGGTTAACCAGCAGGAGAAATAAGCACACGGGTGGAGAACACTATCGGACTCCCTGCTCTGGAACAACACGGCTCCTATCCCTGAGTCAGAGGCATCCACTTCAACGATAAACTGGTGACTAGGATCAGGCTGCACCAGAACTGGTGCAGTCGAAAACCGGTGTTTCAACTCCCTAAATGCGGCTTTGCACCCGATCCGACCAGGTGAAGGGGACTTTGGTGGGGTCAGGGCTGTAAGGGGCTACTACCTGACTATAGCCCTTAATGAACCTCCTGTAAAAATTGGCGAACCCTAGGAACTGTTGCAGCTTCCTACGATTTACCGGTTGGGGCCAATCTCTCACCGCAGCTACCTTAGCTGGATCGGGTGCGGTGGAGTTGGAGGAGATAATAAACCCCAGGAAGGACAAAGAAGTGCGATGGAACTGACACTTCTTGGCCTTCACAAACAGCCGGTTCTCCAATAACCGCTGAAGGACCTGATGGACATGCTTAACATGAGTCTCAAAGTCCTGGGAGAAGATGAGAATATCATCCAGGTATACGAAGACGAACCGGTGCAGGAAATCCCACAGTACGTCATTAACCAAAGCCTGGAATGTAGCACGGGTGTTAGTGAGGCCGAACGGCATGACCAGGTAGTCAAAGTGCCCTAAGGGGGTGTTAAATGCCGTCTTCCACTCGTCTCCCTTCCTTATCCGAACTAGGTGGTAAGCATTCCTACGATCCAACTTCGTGAATATTTTGGCTCCATGCAGGGGCGTGAACACTGAATCTAAGAGCGGTAATGGGTATCGGTTATGAACTGTAATCTCATTCAGCCCTCTATAGTCAATGCATGGACAGAGACCGCCGGATGGACAGATACTCAGTGCCTGGAACCAAATCAATGGCACAATCATACGGTCGATGCGGGGGCAGGGTGAGTGCCAGATCCTTGCTGAAGACGTTAGCAAGGTCATGATACTCAGCCGGCACCTCCGTGAGATTGGGGGGGACTCTGACCTCCTCTTTAACTTCATCGCCAGGTGGCACCGAGGATCTTAAACACTTCTGGTGGCAGGTTTAACTCCATTGAGCCACAACCCCAGACGGCCAATCAATCCGGGGATTGTGCTTTACCATCCATGGAAATCCCAAAATAATCCTGGAGGTAGAAGGTGTTACAAAGAACACAATCTCCTCCCTGTGGTTCCCAGAGACAACCAAGGTTAAAGGCTGTGTCTGGTGTGTGATTTCTGGTAGTAGGGAGCCATCTAGCACCCACACCTTTAATGGTGAATGAACAGCCACCAGAGGGAGCCCTACAGCCTTAGCCCACCTACTATCCAGTAGGTTCCCTTCCGATCCCGTGTCAATCAGTGATGGAGCGGTAAGGGTTAAATCCCCACGGAGGATTGTGACTGGGAGTCGTGCGCATTTGTGTGCGACAGCCGTGTGGTTTGTATGGCTCACTCTTAGCCCAGTCTCTAAGGTTGAGCATTGGTGTTTAACCGCCTGGGGACCCTTATTCTGTGCATGCTCATTCGAGCCACAGTAAACACACTCTCCACGTGCCAGCCTCCTTTGTTTTACTTTCACTTTCGCCCTGCTCGTGTCCATAGCTTCGTCAGCAGGGGGAGTTGGTGCAACGTGGAGAGCCCTGGCTTTGGAGCGAGGAGAGGACAGCACTAATTCGGATCTGGAGGGGAGAGGGACAGCACGCCCTTCGTCTCGTTCCCGCTTGAATTCCTCAAGCCCATTGTCTAAACGCATAACCAGATCAATAAGCCCATCTAAATCCCGTGGCTGATCTTTAGCCACCAGATGCTCCTTTAGGGCCGGAGACAGCCCGTTTACAAAGGCGGCGCAGAGTGAGACTGCATTCCAACCGGACCTCGCTGCCGCAATGCGGAAGTCGATTGCGTAATCAGCTACACTCCGTCGTCCCTGTCTCATTGACAGCAGCATATTAGAAGCGGCCTCGCCTCTGTTGGGATGATCGGACACCAGTCGAAACTCCCTTATAAACTCAGTATAAATAGAGAGGACCCGTGAATCTCATTCCCAGAGCGCCGTAGCCCAGGCGCGTGCTCTGCCCCGAAGTAAGTTAATTACATAAGCCACCCGGCTGTGCTCTGACGCGTACATAACGGGCCGTTGTGAAAAAACGAGCACGCACTGCATCAGAAAGTCCGCGCATGTTTCAACACAACCACCGTACGGTTCCCGGGGACTTATGTAAGCTTCGGGCGACGAGGGGGGGACCCCTGAACGACCACTGGATTAACTCTGTTAGGCGGCAGATCCACTGGAGGGGGAGCGGCTGCAGCCGCGCCTGACGTGCACGTGTCTACCTGTGCGGTGACAACCTCCATCCTATGGCTGAGGTGAGCGTCCTGCTCAGTTAACAAATCCAACCGAGCAGTGAGGTTAGACAGAATGTGCTGCAGCTCACCCAGCGATCCTCCTGGTGGATCCTGCGCACCTTGCACTTCCATTGATCAATCATTAGCTGGGAAACGCCCCTCGGAGTCCATGACGTGGTCGAGTTATCCTGTTGTGAAAGTGAATGCACGGACCCACGTTAGGGGGCGTAAATGAGCGGTCAATAGGAATTCCAATAAATCACAATTTATTATGCAAAAGGTGCAAAACAGATTCCAAATATGCTGAGTCCAATTAATAATAATGGTGACACGTGGGCAGGCCCGAGGGTAGGAGACACCTATCCAGAGAACAGCCGGGACCCACGAAGTTCCACCACCAGCCGTAGGCCTGCAACACACCAGAGCCGCCAAGACCTGGTACCCCCAGGTGGCCACCACTCGAGGCTGTCGGACCAGTACTGCTGGCAGGAGTAAAAACAGGTTAAGATGGGTGTGTGTACACCCAGCAAACAATCAGCAACTCAGTTATCCTCTTGGAGGAATAAATCCAGATACTCCCAGAGTGCAGAGGAAAAACTGGAGGACATGCAGTGTCAAAGGTTATACTCAGTAAGTCAGAAGTGAGGAGTGGAGACGCCAACTCCTTCAACTTCCACAAACTCGGCTACAAGCTGCAAGTATAAGTCGCAACTGCAAAGACTTCAGTTACAATGAATGTGCGAACAGCACAAAACGGTTGAAATAGTTTACCTGTGTGGTAAACTGATAACTCGGCAGAGTTATGATGTCTTTCCCAGGCTTTTATGGACACAGTGATGAGGTGATGAAGTGCAGCTGATGACAGCCTAGCGGTGCGCACCTGGTGGTGCCACAAGGCCAGTGCGCCCTCTTCTGGGCCAAAGGTGCCCACATGGCAGAACGCCATCTGGTGGTGGGCCAGCAGTACCTCCTCTTCAGCGGCCCACACAACAGAAACTTCTTAAAGTTAATGGCTATAATATGTCAGAGAAATGGGGATTTAATGATGAAGTGAGCGTGAGATGAAATAAACAAAAAGGCAAAATGTCCAGAAGAGGAGAGGAACAAATTGCTCCATATTAAAGACTGCTAATGGTGTTTAGGGGTAGATCTTATTTCACAAATCTTTTAAACTCATCTCAAAGAGGACTACAAAATGACATGCAGGACTTTCAGCTGATAGAGCCACAGTGTCGCTCTTGACCATTCATCTCACTGCTCTGCAATTAGTGTCACAAAATTCAACTTTAGCTCCTCATCGCTTCCTTGCTTAATCCATTGGGTTCTCTGAGGCCTTGTCGGCTCTCAATATTAATTATGACCTTCCATTTAATGAAAAATCCAGTCGAGCACAGTTAGTCAAATACTTTGCGTGCGCACGAGTGTGTGTGTGTGTGTGTGTGTGTGTGTGTGTGTGTGTCTGATGCCATGCCAGAGATGATTAAAATGGTGTCTTTTAATTGCAATGCAGCCGGTGGATGCTGCCGATTAGCCCAAGCAGGGCAAATAAATAAATGTAAAAAAAAGAATGCTACAACGTGACCACAACCTTAAAAACAAAAACCCACGATACTTAAAATTTTATTGCCATGTCATCCTCATAACACAATCACTGAAGCATCATGAGGATGCTGATACTTCACGACGCCTTATTTTTTCCACCAGCAGGATTTTCGCTCAAACCTCAACCTGTGTGTCCATCCTATTTATTTCTTCCCAACAAATAGGATGAACAAACGGGGTGGTGGTGTGGCACTTTATGTTAATTCTGCTTATCACTGTGAAATCATTAAAAACATGTGTTTCTCTTTGGAAAACATCATGGAATGTGTCACTGTGGAAATTAAATGCGAAAAATCAAAAAATATAATTGTAAGTTGTGTTTACAGAGCACCAGGATCAAACATAAAAGTTTTTGTGGGAAAGTTGATTGAGATGTACAACACTATTAAAAATAAGTCTGTATTTGTTTGTGGAGACTTCAACATTGACTTCTTAAATCCTCACAGTCAAATGCATATAACTGAATTTATAAATTCTGTGTTTTGTTTGGGAATGTATCCAGTAATTACTCATCCAAATAGGATAACTGCGAACACAGCGACACTTATTGACAATATACTTACAAATGTTACCGTGGGGAATTTAGAGGGTGGATTACTTATTAGGGATATCAGTGACCATTTGCCGGTTTTTGTAGTTTTGAATTCTTTAGTTGACAAAATTGACCATACTGAAAGTACAAATTTCAAGAGGAGAATAACAGAGGAGACTTTGGAAAATCTTAGAATGGACTTAAGGGATCAAAACTGGAGTGACATTTACATTGAGGATACTGATCAATCCTATGAGTCATTCATTTCTATTATCTCTAATTTATATAATAAACATTGCCCTTTGGTATCAAATGGATTACTAAGAGACTGCAAAATGCATGTAAAAAGAAAAATTTTCTGTACAAGCAATTCTTAAAACTAAGAACATTTGATGCTGAGAAAAGATATAAGACATATAAAAATAAGCTAACTAATATTATGCAATCTTGTAAAAGGCAGTATTATAGTGATTTATTGGAAAAAAAAAGGGTACTTGGAAGATTTTAAATGAAGTCATAAATAAGAGAAAAGGTGTTAAAGAATATCCTGCCCTTTTTTTACACAAGTACTGGTACAGTTGTTAAGGAAAATAAAGCTATAGCAGATAATTTTAATGATTACTTAAAAATTTAGCTGATTCGATTGTATCTTCTGGACTGCGTTCTTTGGATTACTGTAAAACAATTAATAAAATTCAGGATTCAATGTTCATTAAAGAAACTGATGAATATAAAATAATTGACATTGTTCGTAACCTCAAGGGGAAAAAATCAATTGATTGTGATAATTTTGATATGTCTTTGATTAAAAATATTATTGATTGTATTGTTAAACCCTTTACGTATATTTGTAACCTGTCACTAATGACTGGGAAATTTCCTTTCAGAATGAAATTGGCTAAAGTGATACTGCTGTATAAATCTGGAGACAAACATGTCTTCTCAAATTACAGACCAATCTCACTCCTGCCAAAATTTTCCAAAATTTTGTAAAAGGTATTTTTAAAGAGGTTATATTGTTGAGTCTACCTACCTGAAGAGGAGGTACTGCTGGCCCACCACCACCAGAGGGCGCCCTGCTTGGAGTGCGGGGTCCAAGCACGAGAGGGCGCCAGACCCAGAAGAAGTGACAGCTGTCATTCATCCTCTGCACCAGCTGTCACTCGTTCATCATCATCACCATAAAGGCCGGACTGCAGCTCCACCTCCTCGCCGAGAAATCGACTACTGAAGAGGTAATTTATCTGCTGACTAATACGTTGTGTAATAATCTGAAATTCTGTTGCAGCCGTTTTCCTGGTGTTTTGCCTTGTCTGTGGGATTGGCGTTTGGTGTGACAGCGACGGCTTCGCCTCACACCCCAAACCAGATAAGTGGTTAACCAGGAGCTGCACGAGTGTGTGATTGGAGGTGGAGGTGCTCCCTCCTAACTGTGTGCAGACTGTGGATTACTGAGTGTGCGGACTCACACTCATTCATCTTGTCTCTGCTTTCTGCCAGCAGTACCAGGGTCGACAGCCGAAGACAGAGGCCACCTGGGGACTCGGGACTTGGCGGCTCCGGTGTTCTTCAGACCGTTGGTGGTGTAAGCCGTGTGGGACGCGGCTTCTCTCTCGTCCTGGGTCTTCTATCTTCGAGCCTGCCCACACGTCACCTGGTGTCAATTGACTTTGCTAATTCTGTGTATTTCGTTGTGTATCATCACAACATTAAATTGTTACTTTTGGCTTAATTCATTGTCCGTTCATTTGCGCCCCCTGTTGTGGGTCTGTGCTACGACACCTTCCCAACATATATGATTTCATAACTAAACACACATACTTAGTGAACAGCAATATGGTTTTAGAAAAAAAAATAGCACTATTTCACTGGCTGTAATTGATTTTGATGAACAGATTACAAATGCAATTGAAAATAAGCAATATACTGTTGGGTTGTTGTTTTTATTATTGTTATTATTATTGTTTTAATTTACAGAAAGCATTTGATACTATAGACCACACTGATATTGGACAAACTACAGAGGTATGGTATCAGGGGACTGGCATATGATTGGATAGTTAGCTATTTATACAATAGATATCATTGTGTACATATTGGTGGGGCAAAATCTGAACTCATGAAAATTACTTGTGGGGTGCCCCAGGATTCAGTTCTGGGGCCGTTGTTGTTTCTTCTGTATATTAATGACATACGAGGTCTGTTAGAAAAGTATCTGACCTTTTTATTTTTTTCAAAAACCTGATGGATTTGAATCACGTGTGCTTGCATGAGCCAACATTGAACCTTCGTGCGCATGCTGTCATCCGAACTACTGCAAAAAGTCAATGTGTATCTGTCAAAGGTGTTAACATCTGGAACAACTGTCCCGACAACATTAAAGTACTTGGTACGTTAGTAGGCTTTAAAAGACATTACAAGAATAACAAAATTGCATGCTATATTTGAAAACTTCGGTCTTGTTATTACTTTCGGGTTTGTGTGTTGTGTGCCAGTATTATCTGTTTATATTTTGTAAATTTGAGTTAATTGACTAAGTTTGCACGTTTTTTCTTTTTGGTATTGTGATTGTGTGTGCGTATATATGTATGTACATGTAGGTATGTATAAGTGTATATATCTGCATATGTATGTATGTGTATGTATATATATATGTGTATATACATGTATATGTGTGTGTATGTATGTATATGTGTATGTATATATATATATATATATATATATATATATATGTGTGTGTGATTGTGTATGTATTTATGAAATTTTGTTTGTGTGTATATGTTTGTTACTTTTTAGTATAAGGAGTGGGTATTTATAAGCTCTGCTTCTGCCCTCACTCCGGCCATGCAGGACTTTTGTAAAGTTGCTTTGTTACGAGTTTTTTTGTTTTTGTTGCTGAATTGTGTGCCGAATAAACTCATTCATTCATTCAACCTTATTTTGTAGAAATGTGTAGTAATGTATATGGGTTTTTATATCCAACAGTTTTCAGCCACACAAAAACTGAAAAGCTTGGAGGAAAATTCCACAGCCATGTGACCGAATTTGTAAGGTAGCTGTAGGTAGCTGTTAATTATCTCCATCAGGATAGTCAGGATTTATTATTGTGTCTGTGTCTGTAGCTGGAGTGACTGTGTACCAAACGACTGGTAACAGAGAGACTAAGATGAGAAGTATCACTTGCATTGTGAGGGAGCATCCGCTAGGACATTTTGACCATGTGGCCCATTTCGCTGTGCATGATCCAGCGCCTGAGTTTTTAGGGACGTAGCTGGAGAAGGCCAAGGGGACGTCCATGTTTCACCTCTCTGCAGCAGATACATGGTTATTTTAGAGACATGGGAATGGACTGGTTGTCCGCCTGGGTTGTTGCCATCCAGGCTCTGTGGTGTTGTGGATGTGGCAATGCACAGCACCAGCGCATGCTCTCAGACTTGACTGGACTTGTCTCTGTAGCTGTCTGTGTCTATCGGTCCATCTGCATTTGTGTCTGTCTGCGCCTATATCTATCTGCTCCTGTCTGGACCTGTATATATCTGCTCCTGTCTGGACCTGTATATATCTGCTCCTGTCTGGACCTGTATATATCTGTGCCTGTCTGGACCTGTATCTATCTGGGCCTGTATCTATCTGAGTCTGTCTGGACCTGTACCTATCTGTGCTTGTCTGGACCTGTATATATCTGTGCCTGTCTGGGCCTGTATCTATCTGGGCCTGTATCTACCTGGGTCTGTCTGGACCTGTATCTATCTGGGCCTGTATCTACCTGGGCCTGTCTGGACCTGTATCTATCTGTACCTATGTGGCTCCTGTATCAATCTGCGCCTGTCTGGACCTGTATCTATCTGCGCCTGTATCTATCTGCGCCTGTCTGGACCTGTATCTATCTGGGCCTGTATCTATCTGTGCCTGTCTGGACCTGTATCTATCTGGGCCCGTCTGGACCTGTATCTATCAGCGCCTGTATCTATCTGCTCCTGTCTGGACCTGTATCTATCAGCGCCTGTATCTATCTGCTCCTGTCTGGACCTGTATCTATCTGGGCCTGTATCTATCTGCTCCTGTCTGGACCTGTATCTATCTGGGCCTGTATCTATCTGCTCCTGTCTGGACCTGTATCTATCTGGGCCTGTATCTATCTGCTCCTGTCTGGACCTGTATCTATCTGGGCCTGTATCTATCTGCTCCTGTCTGGACCTGTATCTATCTGGGCCTGTATCTATCTGCTCCTGTCTGGACCTGTATCTATCTGGGCCTGTATCTATCTGCTCCTGTCTGGACCTGTATCTATCTGGGCCTGTATCTATCTGCTCCTGTCTGGACCTGTATCTATCTGGGCCTGTATCTATCTGCTCCTGTCTGGACCTGTATCTATCTGGGCCTGTATCTATCTGTACCTGTCTGGACCTGTATCTATCTGGGCCTGTCTGGACCATTATCTATCAACACCTGTATCTGTCTGGACCATTATCTATCAACACCTGTATCTGTCTGGACCTGTATCTATCTGGGCCTGTCTGGATTTGTATCTATCTGTACCTGTCTGGATTTGTATCTATCTGTATCTATCTGGACCTGTGTCTATCTGTGCCTGTCTGGACCTGTGTCTATCTGTGCCTGTCTGGACCTGTATCTATCTGTGCCTGTCTGGACCTGTATCTATCTGGGCCTGTATCTATCTGTACCTATGTGGCTCCTGTATCTATCAGCGCCTGTATCTATCTGCTCCTGTCTGGACCTGTATCTATCTGCTCCTGTCTGGACCTGTATCTATCTGTGCCTGTCTGGACCTGTATCTATCTGTGCCTGTCTGGACCTGTATCTATCTGGGCCTGTCTGGGCCTGTATCTATCTGGGCCTGTATCTACCTGTGCCTGTCTGGACCTGTATCTATCTGTACCTATGTGGCTCCTGTATCTATCTGCGCCTGTCTGGACCTGTATCTATCTGGACCTGTATCTATCTGTGCCTGTCTGGACCTGTATCTATCTGGGCCTGTATCTATCTGTGCCTGTCTGGACCTGTATCTATCTGGGCCTGTCTGGACCTGTACCTGTCTGTGCCTCTCTGGACCTGTATCTATCTGGGCCTCTCTGGACCTGTATCTATCAGCGCCTGTATCTATCTGCTCCTGTCTGGACCTGTATCTATCTGTGCCTCTCTGGACCTGTATCTATCAGCGCCTGTATCTATCTGCTCCTGTCTGGACCTGTATCTATCAGCGCCTGTATCTATCTGCGCCTCTCTGGACCTGTATCTATCAGTGCCTGTATCTATCTGCTCCTGTCTGGACCTGTATCTATCTGGGCCTGTATCTATCTGTGCCTGTCTGGACCTGTATCTATCTGGGCCTGTATCTATCTGTGCCTGTCTGGACCAATATCTATCTGGGCCTATCTGGATCTGGATCTATCTGTACCTGTCTGGACCAATATCTATCTGGGCCTATCTGGATCTGGATCTATCTGTACCTGTCTGGACCATTATCTATCTGTGCCTGTCTGGACCTGTATCTATCAACACCTGTATCTGTCTGGACCTGTATCTATCAGCACCTATATCTGTCTGGACCTGTATCTATCTGGTCCTGTCTGGACTTGCATCTATCTGGGCCTATCTGCATCTGTATCTATCTGTACCTGTCTGGACCAACATCTATCTGTGCCTGTCTGGACCTGTATCTATCTGCGCCTGTCTGGACCTGTATCTATCTGCGCCTGTCTGGACCTGTAGCTATCTGCGCCTGTCTGCTCCTGTAGCTATCTGCGCCTGTCTGCTCCTGTAGCTATCTGCGCCTGTCTGCTCCTGTAGCTATCTGCGCCTGTCTGCTCCTGTAGCTATCTGCGCCTGTCTGCTCCTGTAGCTATCTGCGCCTGTCTGCTCCTGTAGCTATCTGCGCCTGTCTGCTCCTGTATCTATCTGTGCCTGTCTGCTCCTGTATCTATCTGTGCCTGTCTGGACCTGTATCTGTCTGTGCCTGTCTGGACCTGTATCTATCTGGGCCTGTGTCTATCTGTGCCTGTCTGGACCTGTGTCTATCTGGGCCTGTCTGGGCCTGTGTCTATCTGGGCCTGTCTGGACCTGTCTGGACCTGTATCTATCTGTACCTATGTGGCTCCTGTATCTATCAGCGCCTGTATCTATCTGCGCCTGTCTGGACCTGAATCTATCTGGACCTGTATCTATCAGCGCCTGTATCTATCTGCTCCTGTCTGGACCTGTATCTATCAGCGCCTGTATCTATCTGCTCCTGTCTGGACCTGTATCTATCTGGGCCTATCTGGGCCTGTATCTATCTGTGCCTGTCTGGACCTGTATCTATCTGGGCCTATCTGGATCTATCTGTACCTGTCTGGACCATTATCTATCTGTGCCTGTCTGGACCATTATCTATCTGTGCCTGTCTGGACTATTATCTATCTGCGCCTGTCTGGACCATTATCTATCTGCGCCTGTCTGGACCATTATCTATCTGGTCCTGTCTGGACCTGTCTGGACCTGTATCTATCTGGTCCTGTCTGGATTTGTATCTATCTGGGCCTTTCTCTATCTGTGCCTGTCTGGACTTGCATCTATCTGGGCCTATCTCTATCTGTGCCTGTCTGGACTTGCATCTATCTGGGCCTATCTCTATCTGTGCCTGTCTGGACTTGCATCTATCTGGGCCTATCTCTATCTGTATCTATCTGTACCTGTCTGGACCAACATCTATCTGGGCCTGTCTGCATCTGTATCTATCTGTGCCTGTCTGGACCAACATCTATCTGTGCCTGTCTGGACCAACATCTATCTGTGCCTGTCTGGACCAACATCTATCTGTGCCTGTCTGGACCAACATCTATCTGTGCCTGTCTGGATTTGTATCTATCTGGTCTTGTCTGAACCAACATCTATCTGTGCCTGTCTGGACCTGTATCTATCTGCTCCTGTCTGGATTTGTACCTATCAGCGCCTGTCTGGACCTTTATCTATCTTTGTCTGTCTGCGCCTGTAACTATCTCTTTGTGCTTCTGCATCTTTAAATGCCTGTCTTCATTTGTACCTGTCTGTGCCTGTATCTATCTACATCTGTATCTGTCTGTGTCAGTATCATTCTTAGATGGTGAAATCGTAATAACAGCAGACAGTGCTATCGGCCTATCTTTTCAGATTACTTCTAAGGTTTGTATATGAGTTCATCATTGCCCCCCAGCAGCTGGTGTTGCCATGCAGAACAGGATGCATAAATCAATTAAATGTGGTTAATGTAAGTGGCCTCACAAAGCCTCTAAGCACAGCTGGGTGACAGACATTTTCCCATAATGCCCCCTGCCTGCTTTATGACTGTTTCTGTGGGCAGCAAGTGTTTCTATTGTTTAAGTTAGCAATGCAACACAAATACAATTGACGTTCAGCTGAAACAGCAGCTACACTGTGTGCTAGGGACACAACAGCATGGGAATCAGGCGCGTTAAATCAGACAGGAGGGTGCAGTTATGTAAGAGTCTCTGAGAATTTCTAATTGGAATATTTTTCTTTTGCAGCCTATTGTGGTCCAGTTATCCATCTCATCCTGTCCTCTGCATCTTCCTCTGTCACATCAACCACCTGCATGTCCTCCCTCAACACATCCTTAATGTTCTTTCACCTCAGCTGCTCCTCCTCACTATTCATCTCTGACCTCAGCATCCTTCTCCAGATATACTGGAGACTGGCCCCCTCTCTGGAACATGTCTAAACCATCTGAAGCTTGCCTCTGACTTTGTCTCCAAACCGTCCTCGCTGTGCTGATCCTCTGATATGTTCATTCCTGATCATGTCCATATTCGTCACTTCCAAAGAACATCACAACTTTACCTCTGCCATGTCCAGCTCCACCTCCTGTCTCCACCACTCAGTTGCACAGTACAGTCAGGTGCACAAACGTCTGGACAGTGATTGATTGCCTCTGTGTACAACCACAGTGATGTTAAATGGAGACAATCCAAATGTGCTGGCAGTGTCGAGGATTTTACCATATGGGTTTACGTGGTTTTGGGTGGGCAGAAACTGCACTTGCTCATGATAGACAGTGGTGGCCAGGGCTGGATCCAGAGTGAAAATCTGACAGATGCATTTTTGCCCAATAATAAAATAAAAATCATATGTGTCTTGTTATTCAATAATCCTCATTCTTTTATTCGTGTGCAACATACACTGTCACACTTCTTTTAATATATTTATTATACTTCATGGACCATAGTGAACACTTCTTTTTTGTATAAATATGATGTCCTTAAAAACAACACTATAACAAAAATTGATTGTAAACAGGATCAAATTTATTGCCCAAATCTTTCAATTATACCTGAATCTATATATGATTTTTTTTTCAATTGATAAAATCAATAAAAATTTGACTGCATATATTCTTAATAATATATTGAGATACAGACAGTTCACAGAAGACATTTTCCATTGATACCAATCAAAATTAAAAACAGTCCAGCAGGTAACAATATTCATCATGTCCATGACTAAATATACTAAAACAAATACATCACAATTGTACACATATCACAATTTGATATGTGTACAACTGTGATGTATTTGTTTTAGTATATTTAGATTTTGTTGTGATTTGGCACTTTATAAGCAGATTAAATTGAATTGAAATTGAACATTTTATTGAGTCTTAAAGTAAATAAATATGAAATTGGTCACTGGATCCTTAAACTTTGGACATAATAAACTCTACAAGGTGAATCCTTGATCTCTGGACATAAATAGGAATAAACAAACTCTGTAGTTTTTGTCAAAAGCATTTCCTTTCAGACATTATTGGCATGAATGTCTTTCCATACATCTGAGCTGAGCTCTTACAGCTGCTGTGCTTCACTTCAGGATGTAATTTGAAAAGAAAATACAGCACGTTTCATTTTTGGAGGAAAAAAAAAACGTTTTAGTCAATTGTAGTTTCTTGTCTGTATTACAACGTTTGGAAAGAGGTGTCATTTTATTTAAAGCGGCAATTCGTTTTGAAGTTATTAATTCCGACCGGACTCTGTCTCGGCCGTGCAGCGTTTCGAGCTGTGTGAACGGAACGAGGACGATTCTCGTTTCTTGACAGCAACAAGACAAGAGTCCCAGTTAGTGACGTTAATCCACACAAAAGTGACTAACGATATTTTAATGGCTTTGAGAGGGGTTAAGAAGCGGACTTGCCGTTTCTGAAGAGCAGTGAATCAAAGAACCAACGAGCTACTGGATCGAAGCATTGCTTCAATGGTTCATGGTTTCAAAGTGGAGCCGCGCTGCAGAAACGGTTGATTACAGACCAAACCCTGAATATCCGACTTTATTTGTACATCGTATGACTCTGAAACTCGGAAAAATCTGTATAATTTACGGACTATAGGTTGACATGAAAACCACAGAAAAGCTGTGTTCACTGCGGGGAAACGTTCGGCACTATTCGGATTATTCAAGTTTTTTTTTTTTTTTTTTTTTTAACCGATGACGAACGATGCGTAAAAAAAAATCTGACCGATGCAGCTGCATCGGTCCAAACCGGTCTGGATCCGGGCCTGGTGGCAGTGTTGCCAATTTAAAAACTGTGGCTAGATTTTGTGACTTTTTGATTTTCCCTAGCAACTAAAATCTAATCAAGTGATTAGTGACTTTTGTACAACAGAAACCTCAGTTTATAAATAGTTGATTGAATATAACAAGACTGTAAAAATACATAAAAACAAAATCACCACTGTTTTGTTCCCACTCTACCAAAAAGAAAAGAACAGGATGTTATTCAGCTTCCCGCCATAGGCAAATTAGACTTGATTACACCATCACGTAATCATCATCATCACGTCTGTTGTGTTGGTTTGTTTTTGAGTGGTGGGCACAGTTCAGCTAATAGCTAACTTTTCTGTTAGCAGATTAGCTTTTCATCTAACTTTGAAAGCCATTCGTGCACCAATTAGCTTCCACTAAATTTCACTCAGCTAACTTTAGCAGTTAATTATTTGAATAAAGTTTAACATTCAAAAAGTTTGAAAACACTAAAATGATATGTTTGCTCTTGTTGGCACATCTACGTGAAACATCATCTCCAGGAGATGAAGGTCAAGCCAGAGGAACTGCATTACATAGAGTATTATTATTTCCATGTGTACTTTTATTTCTTAGTATTTCTTATGTAATCCTTTCTGAACAATGATTAAATTATGTTGAATGGACAATACTTTCTAGTTTAATTTGTTCATTTAATTATGTGGATATCTGATCATCTCATTTTGGGTTACTGTACTAATCCTTTCTGGTAACCTCGTTTATGTGACAACATATTAAAATTTCAGCTCTTTAAGTCTATTTTTCAGTGTTTTAGAGTTAAAAAAAAAACAAGTCAAGGCTAAATTTATAAAATAAAATTTAGCACTTGTTCGTGGCTTCCGCTAAGTGTTTTAGCAATTTATCGGTTTGTATTACCAAAGAGAGTACCAAGAGGTGACACTCAATAGAACACCCCATACCAACAAATTCTCCCGTTCTGATGCCGCCCCGTTGGACTGTTTTAAACCCATCAGACTCTCTGCTTGTGATCAGACCAAATGATGTGGCTAAGGAAAGAAGCTAAGATCACCACAGCTGTTGCAGAAGTCAACTTTTTTAGTCTTTTTTTCATAGTTTTATATTTTGAAGAAGTAAAATAAGTGCATTAATACATGGGCAGTCTAAGCATGTTAATAAATAAATGGTAAACGGACTGCATTTATATAGCACTTTTCCATCTGCATCAGATGCTCAAAGCGCTTTACAATTATGCCTCACATTCACCCCGATGTCAGGGTGCTGCCATACAAGGCACTCACTACACACCGGAAGCAATAGGGGATTAAAGGCCTTGCCCAAGGGCCCTTCGTGATTTTCCAGTCAGGCAGGGATTTGAACCCGTGATCTTCTGGACTCAAGCCCAACACCTTAACCACTAGACCATCACCTCCCCTAATAACAATTAATAACATGTCATGAGCCCCAAAGCTACAGACAAACCGTTATGTAAACTGGACACATCCATAAAACGAAGATTTGATGTGTGACAAGACTGTGAATCTTCCTCAGAAATCAAAGCTGACATTAGAATATTACAATTTACTTTGCATTTGCGTCGCTTCACGTTGGTCATTAGAGTGCGAGTTTTCTGAACTGCAGTTCATATTTCTGTCCGAACCCGATGCTATTAATGTCTGTATTTCCATTCTAAACAAATCCCCAGCCAGCGAACAGGAGGAATTGCAGTTAGATCCTGTATTCAATTTTTTTTTAATGAACAAAAATGAAGTCTGCAGCATGTGAAGCAGACCTGCTGGCAACACACGGAGCAAATGAAGTTTTTTAATCTGACCTGTTGGAGTTCTTTCTGTCAGAGTTACAAATCACAGCTTGACGAAAACCTATCCCCAGAAGACATTTGGAATTACTTTATTTCTTTATTGTGGGAATTGCTTGTGAATAACTGCAACGCTTTGAACCCCTTAACGCCCCGAATTTATATACGTAGCTGTATATAAAAAAATGTGTGTTTTTGCCTTTAAGTAGATGGTAAATAATGCTGAGATTATTAATTTCACTTTTGCACAAAAACTAGATGGCAATATTGGGTACTCTGGTAATGACTTTATGTTATAATGTTATAATAATAATATGTTGCAAATTTGCGACAACAGGCATACAGGTCAATTTGGTAAATTGCATATTTGAGTCAGAGATTGTAGCATATGTGCGACGATGGGCGTTAAGGGGTTAAAGAGGTCCCTCTGTGTTAGCTCCAGGTGCGTTTCTCAGCTGCCAACAAGCAGAAAATAAATGGCTTATTTTAAGAGCTGAAAGTCCCAGTGTTCACCACAGCTATCCATCATGTCTTCAGTATTGTGCTCACAATGAAAATAAACCCCAATAATGATCCATCCAGACAAAAAAAGTATGTTAAATTGCACTGTCCTGAATGCTGATGTTATCATCAGTAGTCCAAGATGGCCGCAGCGCTTCCACAGCGCCACCAGTGGCTATTGTCTGAAATGCATCGGAGTGTCGTCTCTTGATACTATATTCTCTTTGGTACTACCACAGTTAACTTTTCACTTAGTGGATTCTACGCTACCTTTGAGATTAGCTGTAGTAACTCTTCCACGTGAGGGCACATGCGGACTCCAGGGTGTAGGGCTCTGGGGTGTAGGACTCCAGAGTGTAGGGCTCCAGAGTTCAGACCATCCATTTTCACTTGTCAGTGACACATTTGCAGCAAACTATATAATCCAGAAAATAATCATCTTCTTTTTTTAACTATACAAAACTGTTAACTCTTACATGTATGCCATTGCTCTTAAAGCCTGCCTGCATGTTATTAAGGACATTTGCATGAGCCATCATTGACATATTCAAATCTATTTAAGAGCACTCAACATGCTCTCGTACATCTGGCTATGATTGGCTGACCTTTCCTTGAACATTCAAAACCGTTTGTTTTTTTTTTTTAAAGAAAAGTTCATCCCAAGGCAGAACAAGTTGTCAGAGAGTTGTGTATGATCGTCTATGTTCCCTCACAGGTGATTGGCTGTTGCCATGATACCATCTGTGATATCCGAGGGGCCAAGGAGAATGCTTGGAAAGCGTCCCAGAGCCGACCTCAGTTTAGGACATATTTCATTTGCTCTTGTGGGCCATCAAGATATCTTTTATTATAAGCTTACGCCAAGGACACCTGGCTGCAGTTGTTTTTACTCTCTCATGCACACACCCAAGCATCTGTACTACCAGCCAAAAAAGCGATTTTGGAACATTGCATCAGGTGACCATGGCAGTAAAAGTGAAGTAAAAAAAAGCAGCCAAAGGAGAGAAGAACATTACCTTCAGCTAAATTAGCATCAGCTTGACATGGTGTCCACAAATTTAAACCAGCTTGTGTCATTAAGTCCAACTAAAATTAAACATGGCTTGAACATGTGCTATTTTCTAAAAGGTCAGTTCTTTTCCAAAAACTATACGTCAGCAATTCAGCCATCATTAGCTTCGATATTGTCACACATCCAAGTGCAATTTCTGTTTTTATATATTATAAGTTATAATACAATTAAGTCATACTCAGACATTTCAAGAAGAAATCCTTAGGGATACTTTCATTTTTTACAACCCTGGTTTTATTAAAATGTTAGCAATCGAGCCTCCTCATGTGGTACTCACCTTCCACATTTGTGCAGTTTGAAAAAAAATCTGGATTTCAAAAACAGCTAAAAATTTAATAATATGATCATTTGGAAGAAACCTCAAGCAAACCAAACACAGTGGGGTGGCCATCTTGCTTTGGCCATAGTAATGATGCAAACCAATGAAATAAAAGTACAATGAGGAACTGTCAAACACTGTGACCGAAATATTCCAATTAAATACCAAAAAACACAACAACCCGTGGTGCAAAAGACAACCAAGAGATGAGGAGCATACCCCCCCCCCCCCCCACTTCCCCACCCCGCAAAAAATAAATATAGAAATAAACAAACCACCTTGCTCACTACATTTTTTAAGAGGTTTTGTAACACCAAGGCTGATTACAAAGTAGGATCAGAGCTGGCCCATCACATAGGAAGTATAGACAAATGCTGGGGCCAACAATGGACAATGGGTGGTTCCCCAAATAAAGGCAGAATC